>NC_134404.1:8195624-8543124 GCF_038048845.1 Mixophyes fleayi | reverse complement strand
TCTGCTTCCTGTTAATCATCCTGCATGTTGCTGAGCCTCTAGTAGGGCAATTATGGTTTCCGTGGTTTGTTGAAGTACAGTGCAGAGGCAGATGATAGAGACATGAGTTTTGATACTGGGGAGCCTTTCCATAGCTCTTTGCAACTCATTAAAATGGAAATGAGAACCTTTTGCACTTCCTGGAAAGAGTCCTCCAGACATCAAACATGGATTTCTTGCATTGTTACCTATAATGCTGGATTGGCATTTACCTATCTGCAAATGGTCATGTATGTGCCGTGATGATGAAAATCGTATCATCAAGCATCGACCACCTCACTGAACACTGAGAGGTCAGGGGCGTGATGATGAAATGAGTGTCATCTTAGGCCATGTTCCACCCACTCCATGTCACCCACTTGGTTGAATATGAAATACAGAGTTAAGAAACATTACAGGAAGACATGATATATTTTATTCAGCTTCTATCAAGAAGCACATAATTGCAGTTCCCATATGGTCTAGCGGTTAGGATTCCTGGTTTTCACCCAGGCGGCCCGGGAAGTTAACGCATTTTTGAATGACAGCAACAGTACCACTTGTTTAACGCCTTCTCTATTGATCTCAGTACCAAAACCCCGGAGAAACTGTGATTTGGTTATGGAAATGGGATGTGGTCAAATCCAACTGCATCCAAAATTAGGACAGAACTGGTCTGACCTCATATTTCAACATCCATCTTCCAAACTTTGAGAGGGACATCCCTATTTTATATGTAACACATCCTTCATGTGAAAAAAAGAACTCTTGAGCTTGTGGATGAATGGGTTTTCAAGGAGGATTCACAAGTTTTTAATGGTGCAGTAGGAATGTTCTGAATGAACAGTTAGCATGCAAAGGACAGGTTTAAGAGACCACGGAAGTGAAATGAAATACAATATTACTTCTGAAATCCTGAAATCCCATGGAGCTGAACCCATAGAGGATGCAGTGTAAAAACAGAGAGTACAGTGAGAAGTAGTGGTGACAGAGTGGACCATTGACTAGAAATCCATTGGGGTCTCACTGGGCAAAAAGGTGAAAATTTGCCACCACTATTTCTGGGATTTTTCATCAATTAAAAGAGTCAAGCTAAAATTGGAGAAAGCAGAAGAGGTTGGAAATTTTCCAACATTTTTAATCTTGACTTAAAGGCGTCTGCAGATGGAAATTCTAAGGAAGCTGTTTTCCCAAATATTTCTAAAGCTAATTAATTGAAAATGAACAAATAACAGTCAAACTCCTAATGATGTTTTACCAATTATTAACCAGGACAAATTTAGCTAGAGAAACTGTAACTTAATTTCATTTCTGCTTCCTGTTAATCATCCTGCATGTTGCTGAGCCTCTAGTTGGGCAATTATGGTTTCCGTGGTTTGTTGAAGTACAGTGCAGAGGCAGATGATAGAGACACGAGTTTTGATACTGGGGAGCCTTTCCATAGCTCTTTGCAACTCATTAAAATGGAAATGAGAACCTTTTGCACTTCCTGGAAAGAGGCCTCCAGACATCAAACATGGATTTCTTGCATTGTTACCTATAATGCTGGATTGGCATTTACCTATCTGCAAATGGTCATGTACGTGCCGTGATGATGAAAATCGTATCATCAAGCATCGACCACCTCCCTGAACACTGAGAGGTCAGGGGCGTGATGATGAAATGAGTGTCATCTTAGGCCATGTTCCACCCACTCCATGTCACCCACTTGGTTGAATATGAAATACAGAGTTAAGAAACATTACAGGAAGACATGATATATTTTATTCAGCTTCTATCAAGAAGCACATAATTGCAGTTCCCATATGGTCTAGCGGTTAGGATTCCTGGTTTTCACCCAGGCGGCCCGGGAAGTTAACGCATTTTTGAATGACAGCAACAGTACCACTTGTTTAACGCCTTCTCTATTGATCTCAGTACCAAAACCCCGGAGAAACTGTGATTTGGTTATGGAAATGGGATGTGGTCAAATCCAACTGCATCCAAAATTAGGACAGAACTGGTCTGACCTCATATTTCAACATCCATCTTCCAAACTTTGAGAGGGACATCCCTATTTTATATGTAACACATCCTTCATGTGAAAAAAAGAACTCTTGAGCTTGTGGATGAATGGGTTTTCAAGGAGGATTCACAAGTTTTTAATGGTGCAGTAGGAATGTTCTGAATGAACAGTTAGCATGCAAAGGACAGGTTTAAGAGACCACGGAAGTGAAATGAAATACAATATTACTTCTGAAATCCTGAAATCCCATGGAGCTGAACCCATAGAGGATGCAGTGTAAAAACAGAGAGTACAGTGAGAAGTAGTGGTGACAGAGTGGACCATTGACTAGAAATCCATTGGGGTCTCACTGGGCAAAAAGGTGAAAATTTGCCACCACTATTTCTGGGATTTTTCATCAATTAAAAGAGTCAAGCTAAAATTGGAGAAAGCAGAAGAGGTTGGAAATTTTCCAACATTTTTAATCTTGACTTAAAGGCGTCTGCAGATGGAAATTCTAAGGAAGCTGTTTTCCCAAATATTTCTAAAGCTAATTAATTGAAAATGAACAAATAACAGTCAAACTCCTAATGATGTTTTACCAATTATTAACCAGGACAAATTTAGCTAGAGAAACTGTAACTTAATTTCATTTCTGCTTCCTGTTAATCATCCTGCATGTTGCTGAGCCTCTAGTTGGGCAATTATGGTTTCCGTGGTTTGTTGAAGTACAGTGCAGAGGCAGATGATAGAGACACGAGTTTTGATACTGGGGAGCCTTTCCATAGCTCTTTGCAACTCATTAAAATGGAAATGAGAACCTTTTGCACTTCCTGGAAAGAGGCCTCCAGACATCAAACATGGATTTCTTGCATTGTTACCTATAATGCTGGATTGGCATTTACCTATCTGCAAATGGTCATGTACGTGCCGTGATGATGAAAATCGTATCATCAAGCATCGACCACCTCCCTGAACACTGAGAGGTCAGGGGCGTGATGATGAAATGAGTGTCATCTTAGGCCATGTTCCACCCACTCCATGTCACCCACTTGGTTGAATATGAAATACAGAGTTAAGAAACATTACAGGAAGACATGATATATTTGTTCAGCTTCTATCAAGAAGCACATAATTGCAGTTCCCATATGGTCTAGTGGTTAGGATTCCTGGTTTTCACCCAGGCAGCCCGGGTTCGACTCCCGGGATGGGAAGTTAACGCATTTTTGATTGACAGCAACAGTACCACTTGTTTAACGCCTTCTCTATTGATCTCAGTACCAAAACCCCGGAGAAACTGTGATTTGGTTATGGAAATGGGATGTGGTCAAATCCAACTGCATCCAAAATTAGGACAGAACTGGTCTGACCTCATATTTCAACATCCATCTTCCAAACTTTGAGAGGGGCATCCATATTTTATATGTAACACATCCTTCATGTGAAAAAAAGAACTCTTGAGCTTGTGGATGAATGGGTTTCCAGGGAGAATTCACAAGTTTTTAATGGTGCAGTAGGAATGTTCTGAATGAACAGTTAGCATGCAAAGGACAGGTTTAAGAGACCACGGAAGTAAAATGAAATACAATATTACTTCTGAAATCCTGAAATCCCATGGAGCTGAACCCATAGAGGATGCAGTGTAAAAACAGAGAGTACAGTGAGAAGTAGTGGTGACAGAGTGGACCATTGACTAGAAATCCATTGGGGTCTCACTGGGCAAAAATGTGAAAATTTGCCACCACTATTTCTGGGATTTTTCATCAATTAAAAGAGTCAAGCTAAATTGGAGAAAGCAGAAGAGGTTGGAAATTTTCCAACATTTTTAATCTTGACTTAAAGGCGTCTGCAGATGGAAAATCTAAGGAAGCTGTTTTCCCAACTATTTCTAAAGCTAATTAATTGAAAATGAACAAATAACAGTCAAAATTCTAATGATGTTTTACCAATTATTAACCAGGACAATTTTAGCTAGAGAAACTGTAACTTAATTTCATTTCTGCTTCCTGTTAATCATCCTGCATGTTGCTGAGCCTCTAGTAGGGCAATTATGGTTTCCGTGGTTTGTTGAAGTACAGTGCAGAGGCAGATGATAGAGACATGAGTTTTGATACTGGGGGGCCTTTCCATAGCTCTTTGCAACTCATTAAAATGGAAATGAGAACCTTTTGCACTTCCTGGAAAGAGGACTCCAGACATCAAACATGGATTTCTTGCATTGTTACCTATAATGCTGGATTGGCATTTACCTATCTGCAAATGGTCATGTATGTGCCGTGATGATGAAAATCGTATCATCAAGCATCGACCACCTCACTGAACACTGAAAGGTCAGGGGCGTGATGATGAAATGAGTGTCATCTTAGGCCATGTTCCACCCACTCCATGTCACCCACTTGGTTGAATATGAAATACAGAGTTAAGAAACATTACAGGAAGACATGATATATTTTATTCAGCTTCTATCAAGAAGCACATAATTGCAGTTCCCATATGGTCTAGCGGTTAGGATTCCTGGTTTTCACCCAGGCGGCCCGGGAAGTTAACGCATTTTTGAATGACAGCAACAGTACCACTTGTTTAACGCCTTCTCTATTGATCTCAGTACCAAAACCCCGGAGAAACTGTGATTTGGTTATGGAAATGGGATGTGGTCAAATCCAACTGCATCCAAAATTAGGACAGAACTGGTCTGACCTCATATTTCAACATCCATCTTCCAAACTTTGAGAGGGACATCCCTATTTTATATGTAACACATCCTTCATGTGAAAAAAAGAACTCTTGAGCTTGTGGATGAATGGGTTTTCAAGGAGGATTCACAAGTTTTTAATGGTGCAGTAGGAATGTTCTGAATGAACAGTTAGCATGCAAAGGACAGGTTTAAGAGACCACGGAAGTGAAATGAAATACAATATTACTTCTGAAATCCTGAAATCCCATGGAGCTGAACCCATAGAGGATGCAGTGTAAAAACAGAGAGTACACTGAGAAGTAGTGGTGACAGAGTGGACCATTGACTAGAAATCCATTGGGGTCTCACTGGGCAAAAATGTGAAAATTTGCCACCACTATTTCTGGGATTTTTCATCAATTAAAAGAGTCAAGCTAAATTGGAGAAAGCAGAAGAGGTTGGAAATTTTCCAACATTTTTAATCTTGACTTAAAGGCGTCTGCAGATGGAAATTCTAAGGAAGCTGTTTTCCCAACTATTTCTAAAGCTAATTAATTGAAAACAGTCAAAATCCTAATAATGTTTTACCAATTATTAACCAGGACAATTTTAGCTAGAGAAACTGTAACTTAATTTCATTTCTGCTTCCTGTTAATCATCCTGCATGTTGCTGAGCCTCTAGTAGGGCAATTATGGTTTCCGTGGTTTGTTGAAGTACAGTGCAGAGGCAGATGATAGAGACACGAGTTTTGATACTGGGGAGTCTTTCCATAGCTCTTTGCAAGTCATTAAAATGGAAATGAGAACCTTTTGCACTTCCTGGAAAAAGGCCTCCAGACATCAAACATGGATTTCTTGCATTGTTACCTATAATGCTGGATTGGCATTTACCTATCTGCAAATGGTCATGTACGTGCCGTGATGATGAAAATCGTTTCATCAAGCATCGACCACCTCACTGAACACTGAGAGGTCAGGGGTGTGATGATGAAATGAGTGTCATCATAGGCCATGTTCCACCCACTCCATGTCACCCACTTGGTTGAATATGAAATACAGAGTTAAGAAACATTACAGAAAGACATGATATATTTATTCAGCATCTATCAAGTAGGCCATAATTGCAGTTCCCATATGGTCTAGCGGTTAGGATTCCTGGTTTTCACCCAGGCGGCCCGGGTTCGACTCCCGGTATGGGAAGTTAACACATTTTTGAATCACAGAAACAGTAACACTTGTTTAACGCCTTCTCTATTGATCTCAGTACCAAAACCCCGGAGAAACTGAGATTTGGTTATGGAAATGGGATGTGGGCAAATCCAACTGCATCCAAAATTAGGACAGAACTGGTCTGACCTCATATTTCAACATTCATCTTCCAAACTTTGAGAGGGACATCCCTATTTTATATGTAACACATCCTTCATGTGAAAAAAAGAACTCTTGAGCTTGTGGATGAATGGGTTTCCAGGGAGAATTCACAAGTTTTTAATGGTACAGTAGGAATGTTCTGAATGAACAGTTAGCATGTTAGCATGCAAAGGACAGGTTTAAGAGACCACGGAAGTGAAATAAAATACAATATTACTTCTGAAATCCTGAAATCCTATGGAGCTGAACCCATAGAGGATGCAGTGTAAAAACAGAGAGTACAGTGAGAAGTAGTGGTGACAGAGTGGACCATTGACTAGAAATCCATTGGGGTCTCACTGGGCAAAAATGTGAAAATTTGCCACCACTATTTCTGGGATTTTTCATCAATTAAAAGAGTCAAGCTAAATTGGAGAAAGCAGAAGAGGTTGGAAATTTTCCAACATTTTTAATCTTGACTTAAAGGCGTCTGCAGATGGAAATTCTAAGGAAGCTGTTTTCCCAACTATTTCTAAAGCTAATTAATTGAAAACAGTCAAAATCCTAATAATGTTTTACCAATTATTAACCAGGACAATTTAAGCTAGAGAAACTGTAACTTAATTTCATTTCTGCTTCCTGTTAATCATCCTGCATGTTGCTGAGCCTCTAGTAGGGCAATTATGGTTTCCGTGGTTTGTTGAAGTACAGTGCAGAGGCAGATGATAGAGACACGAGTTTTGATACTGGGGAGCCTTTCCATAGCTCTTTGCAACTCATTAAAATGGAAATGAGAACCTTTTGCACTTCCTGGAAAGAGGCCTCCAGACATCAAACATGGATTTCTTGCATTGTTACCTATAATGCTGGATTGGCATTTACCTATCTGCAAATGGTCATGTACGTGCCGTGATGATGAAAATCGTTTCATCAAGCATCGACCACCTCACTGAACACTGAGAGGTCAGGGGTGTGATGATGAAATGAGTGTCATCATAGGCCATGTTCCACCCACTCCATGTCACCCACTTGGTTGAATATGAAATACAGAGTTAAGAAACATTACAGGAAGACATGATATATTTGTTCAGCATCTATCAAGAAGTATATAATTGCAGTTCCCATATGGTCTAGCGGTTAGGATTCCTGGTTTTCACCCAGGCGGCCCGGGTTCGACTCCCGGTATGGGAAGTTAACGCATTTTTGATTGACAGCAACAGTAACACTTGTTTAACGCCTTCTCTATTGATCTCAGTACCAAAACCCCGGAGAAACTGTGATTTGGTTATGGAAATGGGATGTGGTCAAATCCAACTGCATCCAAAATTAGGACAGAACTGGTCTGACCTCATATTTCAACATTCATCTTCTAAACTTTGAGAGGGACATCCCTATTGTATATGTAACACATCCTTCATGTGAAAAAAAAGAACTCTTGAGCTTGTGGATGAATGGGTTTCCAGGGAGAATTCACAAGTTTTTAATGGTACAGTAGGAATGTTCTGAATGAACAGTTAGCATGCAAAGGACAGGTTTAAGAGACCACGGAAGTGAAATGAAATACAATATTACTTCTGAAATCCTGAAATCCCATGGAGCTGAACCCATAGAGGATGCAGTGTAAAAACAGAGAGTACAGTGAGAAGTAGTGGTGACAGAGTGGACCATTGACTAGAAATCCATTGGGGTCTCACTGGGCAAAAATGTGAAAATTTGCCACCACTATTTCTGGGATTTTTCATCAATTAAAAGAGTCAAGCTAAATTGGAGAAAGCAGAAGAGGTTGGAAATTTTCCAACATTTTAATTCTTGACTTAAAGGCGTCTGCAGATGGAAATTCTAAGGAAGCTGTTTTCCCAACTATTTCTACAATGACAGCAACAGCACCACTTGTTTAACGCCTTCTCTATTGATCTCAGTACCAAAACCCCGGAGAAACTGTGATTTGGTTATGGAAATGGGATGTGGTGAAATCCAACTACATCCAAAATTAGGACAGAACTGGTCTGACCTCATATTTCAACATCCATCTTCCAAACTTTGAGAGGGACATCCCTATTTTATATGTAACACATCCTTCATGTGAAAAAAAGAACTCTTGAGCTTGTGGATGAATGGGTTTCCAGGGAGAATTCACAAGTTTTTAATGGTACAGTAGGAATGTTCTGAATGAACAGTTAGCATGCAAAGGACAGGTTTAAGAGACCACGGAAGTGAAATAAAATACAATATTACTTCTGAAATCCTGAAATCCCATGGAGCTGAACCCATAGAGGATGCAGTGTAAAAACAGAGAGTACAGTGAGAAGTAGTGGTGACAGAGTGGACCATTGACTAGAAATCCATTGGGGTCTCACTGGGCAAAAATGTTAAAATTTGCCACCACTATTTCTGGGATTTTTCATCAATTAAAAGAGTCAAGCTAAATTGGAGAAAGCAGAAGAGGTTGGAAATTTTCCAACATTTTTAATCTTGACTTAAAGGCGTCTGCAGATGGAAATTCTAAGGAAGCTGTTTTCCCAACTATTTCTAAAGCTAATTAATTGAAAACAGTCAAAATCCTAATAATGTTTTACCAATTATTAACCAGGACAATTTTAGCTAGAGAAACTGTAACTTAATTTCATTTCTGCTTCCTGTTAATCATCCTGCATGTTGCTGAGCCTCTAGTAGGGCAATTATGGTTTCCGTGGTTTGTTGAAGTACAGTGCAGAGGCAGATGATAGAGACACGAGTTTTGATACTGGGGAGTCTTTCCATAGCTCTTTGCAAGTCATTAAAATGGAAATGAGAACCTTTTGCACTTCCTGGAAAGAGGCCTCCAGACATCAAACATGGATTTCTTGCATTGTTACCTATAATGCTGGATTGGCATTTACCTATCTGCAAATGGTCATGTACGTGCCGTGATGATGAAAATCGTTTCATCAAGCATCGACCACCTCACTGAACACTGAGAGGTCAGGGGTGTGATGATGAAATGAGTGTCATCATAGGCCATGTTCCACCCACTCCATGTCACCCACTTGGTTGAATATGAAATACAGAGTTAAGAAACATTACAGAAAGACATGATATATTTATTCAGCATCTATCAAGCAGGCCATAATTGCAGTTCCCATATGGTCTAGCGGTTAGGATTCCTGGTTTTCACCCCGGCGGCCCGGGTTCGACTCCCGGTATGGGAAGTTAACACATTTTTGAATCACAGAAACAGTAACACTTGTTTAACGCCTTCTCTATTGATCTCAGTACCAAAACCCCGGAGAAACTGAGATTTGGTTATGGAAATGGGATGTGGGCAAATCCAACTGCATCCAAAATTAGGACAGAACTGGTCTGACCTCATATTTCAACATTCATCTTCCAAACTTTGAGAGGGACATCCCTATTTTATATGTAACACATCCTTCATGTGAAAAAAAGAACTCTTGAGCTTGTGGATGAATGGGTTTCCAGGGAGAATTCACAAGTTTTTAATGGTACAGTAGGAATGTTCTGAATGAACAGTTAGCATGTTAGCATGCAAAGGACAGGTTTAAGAGACCACGGAAGTGAAATAAAATACAATATTACTTCTGAAATCCTGAAATCCTATGGAGCTGAACCCATAGAGGATGCAGTGTAAAAACAGAGAGTACAGTGAGAAGTAGTGGTGACAGAGTGGACCATTGACTAGAAATCCATTGGGGTCTCACTGGGCAAAAATGTGAAAATTTGCCACCACTATTTCTGGGATTTTTCATCAATTAAAAGAGTCAAGCTAAATTGGAGAAAGCAGAAGAGGTTGGAAATTTTCCAACATTTTTAATCTTGACTTAAAGGCGTCTGCAGATGGAAATTCTAAGGAAGCTGTTTTCCCAACTATTTCTAAAGCTAATTAATTGAAAACAGTCAAAATCCTAATAATGTTTTACCAATTATTAACCAGGACAATTTTAGCTAGAGAAACTGTAACTTAATTTCATTTCTGCTTCCTGTTAATCATCCTGCATGTTGCTGAGCCTCTAGTAGGGCAATTATGGTTTCCGTGGTTTGTTGAAGTACAGTGCAGAGGCAGATGATAGAGACACGAGTTTTGATACTGGGGAGCCTTTCCATAGCTCTTTGCAAGTCATTAAAATGGAAATGAGAACCTTTTGCACTTCCTGGAAAGAGGCCTCCAGACATCAAACATGGATTTCTTGCATTGTTACCTATAATGCTGGATTGGCATTTACCTATCTGCAAATGGTCATGTACGTGCCGTGATGATGAAAATCGTTTCATCAAGCATCGACCACCTCACTGAACACTGAGAGGTCAGGGGTGTGATGATGAAATGAGTGTCATCATAGGCCATGTTCCACCCACTCCATGTCACCCACTTGGTTGAATATGAAATACAGAGTTAAGAAACATTACAGGAAGACATGATATATTTGTTCAGCATCTATCAAGAAGTATATAATTGCAGTTCCCATATGGTCTAGCGGTTAGGATTCCTGGTTTTCACCCAGGCGGCCCGGGTTCAACTCCCGGTATGGGAAGTTAACGCATTTTTGATTGACAGCAACAGTAACACTTGTTTAACGCCTTCTCTATTGATCTCAGTACCAAAACCCCGGAGAAACTGTGATTTGGTTATGGAAATGGGATGTGGTCAAATCCAACTGCATCCAAAATTAGGACAGAACTGGTCTGACCTCATATTTCAACATTCATCTTCTAAACTTTGAGAGGGACATCCCTATTGTATATGTAACACATCCTTCATGTGAAAAAAAAGAACTCTTGAGCTTGTGGATGAATGGGTTTCCAGGGAGAATTCACAAGTTTTTAATGGTATAGTAGGAATGTTCTGAATGAACAGTTAGCATGCAAAGGACAGGTTTAAGAGACCACAGAAGTGAAATGAAATACAATATTACTTCTGAAATCCTGAAATCCCATGGAGCTGAACCCATAGAGGATGCAGTGTAAAAACAGAGAGTACAGTGAGAAGTAGTGGTGACAGAGTGGACCATTGACTAGAAATCCATTGGGGTCTCACTGGGCAAAAATGTGAAAATTTGCCACCACTATTTCTGGGATTTTTCATCAATTAAAAGAGTCAAGCTAAATTGGAGAAAGCAGAAGAGGTTGGAAATTTTCCAACATTTTAATTCTTGACTTAAAGGCGTCTGCAGATGGAAATTCTAAGGAAGCTGTTTTCCCAACTATTTCTAAAGCTAATTAATTGAAAACAGTCAAAATCCTAATAATGTTTTACCAATTATTAACCAGGACAATTTTAGCTAGAGAAACTGTAACTTAATTTCATTTCTGCTTCCTGTTAATCATCCTGCATGTTGCTGAGCCTCTAGTAGGGCAATTATGGTTTCCGTGGTTTGTTGAAGTACAGTGCAGAGGCAGATGATAGAGACACGAGTTTTGATACTGGGGAGTCTTTCCATAGCTCTTTGCAAGTCATTAAAATGGAAATGAGAACCTTTTGCACTTCCTGGAAAGAGGCCTCCAGACATCAAACATGGATTTCTTGCATTGTTACCTATAATGCTGGATTGGCATTTACCTATCTGCAAATGGTCATGTACGTGCCGTGATGATGAAAATCGTTTCATCAAGCATCGACCACCTCACTGAACACTGAGAGGTCAGGGGTGTGATGATGAAATGAGTGTCATCATAGGCCATGTTCCACCCACTCCATGTCACCCACTTGGTTGAATATGAAATACAGAGTTAAGAAACATTACAGAAAGACATGATATATTTATTCAGCATCTATCAAGTAGGCCATAATTGCAGTTCCCATATGGTCTAGCGGTTAGGATTCCTGGTTTTCACCCAGGCGGCCCGGGTTCGACTCCCGGTATGGGAAGTTAACACATTTTTGAATCACAGAAACAGTAACACTTGTTTAACGCCTTCTCTATTGATCTCAGTACCAAAACCCCGGAGAAACTGAGATTTGGTTATGGAAATGGGATGTGGGCAAATCCAACTGCATCCAAAATTAGGACAGAACTGGTCTGACCTCATATTTCAACATTCATCTTCCAAACTTTGAGAGGGACATCCCTATTTTATATGTAACACATCCTTCATGTGAAAAAAAGAACTCTTGAGCTTGTGGATGAATGGGTTTCCAGGGAGAATTCACAAGTTTTTAATGGTACAGTAGGAATGTTCTGAATGAACAGTTAGCATGTTAGCATGCAAAGGACAGGTTTAAGAGACCACGGAAGTGAAATAAAATACAATATTACTTCTGAAATCCTGAAATCCTATGGAGCTGAACCCATAGAGGATGCAGTGTAAAAACAGAGAGTACAGTGAGAAGTAGTGGTGACAGAGTGGACCATTGACTAGAAATCCATTGGGGTCTCACTGGGCAAAAATGTGAAAATTTGCCACCACTATTTCTGGGATTTTTCATCAATTAAAAGAGTCAAGCTAAATTGGAGAAAGCAGAAGAGGTTGGAAATTTTCCAACATTTTTAATCTTGACTTAAAGGCGTCTGCAGATGGAAATTCTAAGGAAGCTGTTTTCCCAACTATTTCTACAATGACAGAAACAGTACCACTTGTTTAACGCCTTCTCTATTGATCTCAGTACCAAAACCCCGGAGAAACTGTAATTTGGTTATGGAAATGGGATGTGGTGAAATTGAACTGCATCCAAAATTAGGACAGAACTGGTCTGACCTCATATTTCAACATCCATCTTCCAAACTTTGAGAGGGACATCCCTATTTTATATGTAACACATCCTTCATGTGAAAAAAAGAACTCTTGAGCTTGTGGATGAATGGGTTTCCAGGGAGAATTCACAAGTTTTTAATGGTACAGTAGGAATGTTCTGAATGAACAGTTAGCATGCAAAGGACAGGTTTAAGAGACCACGGAAGTGAAATAAAATACAATATTACTTCTGAAATCCTGAAATCCCATGGAGCTGAACCCATAGAGGATGCAGTGTAAAAACAGAGAGTACAGTGAGAAGTAGTGGTGACAGAGTGGACCATTGACTAGAAATCCATTGGGGTCTCACTGGGCACAAATGTGAAAATTTGCCACCACTATTTCTGGGATTTTTCATCAATTAAAAGAGTCAAGCTAAATTGGAGAAAGCAGAAGAGGTTGGAAATTTTCCAACATTTTAATTCTTGACTTAAAGGCGTCTGCAGATGGAAATTCTAAGGAAGCTGTTTTCCCAACTATTTCTACAATGACAGAAACAGCACCACTTGTTTAACGCCTTCTCTATTGATCTCAGTACCAAAACCCCGGAGAAACTGTGATTTGGTTATGGAAATGGGATGTGGTCAAATCCAACTGCATCCAAAATTAGGACAGAACTGGTCTGACCTCATATTTCAACATCCATCTTCCAAACTTTGAGAGGGACATCCCTATTTTATATGTAACACATCCTTCATGTGAAAAAAAGAACTCTTGAGCTTGTGGATGAATGGGTTTCCAGGGAGAATTCACAAGTTTTTAATGGTACAGTAGGAATGTTCTGAATGAACATTTAGCATGCAAAGGACAAGTTTAAGAGACCACGGAAGTGAAATAAAATACAATATTACTTCTGAAATCCTGAAATCCCATGGAGCTGAACCCATAGAGGATGCAGTGTAAAAACAGAGAGTACAGTGAGAAGTAGTGGTGACAGAGTGGACCATTGACTAGAAATCCATTGGGGTCTCACTGGGCAAAAATGTGAAAATTTGCCACCACTATTTCTGGGATTTTTCATCAATTAAAAGAGTCAAGCTAAATTGGAGAAAGCAGAAGAGGTTGGAAATTTTCCAACATTTTTAATCTTGACTTAAAGGCGTCTGCAGATGGAAATTCTAAGGAAGCTGTTTTCCCAACTATTTCTAAAGCTAATTAATTGAAAATGAACAAATAACAGTCAAAATTCTAATGATGTTTTACCAATTATTAACCAGGACAATTTTAGCTAGAGAAACTGTAACTTAATTTCATTTCTGCTTCCTGTTAATCATCCTGCATGTTGCTGAGCCTCTAGTAGGGCAATTATGGTTTCCGTGGTTTGTTGAAGTACAGTGCAGAGGCAGATGATAGAGACACGAGTTTTGATACTGGGGAGCCTTTCCATAGCTCTTTGCAACTCATTAAAATGGAAATGAGAACCTTTTGCACTTCCTGGAAAGAGGCCTCCAGACATCAAACATGGATTTCTTGCATTGTTACCTATAATGCTGGATTGGCATTTACCTATCTGCAAATGGTCATGTACGTGCCGTGTTGATGAAAATCGTTTCATCAAGCATCGACCACCTCACTGAACACTGAGAGGTCAGGGGTGTGATGATGAAATGAGTGTCATCATAGGCCATGTTCCACCCACTCCATGTCACCCACTTGTTTCAATATAAAATACAGAGTTAAGAAACATTACAGGAAGACATGATATATTTGTTCAGCATCTATCAAGAAGTACATAATTGCAGTTCCCATATGGTCTAGCGGTTAGGATTCCTGGTTTTTTACCCAGGCGGCCCGGGTTCAACTCCCGGTATGGGAAGTTAACGCATTTTTGAATCACAGAAACAGTAACACTTGTTTAACGCCTTCTCTATTGATCTCAGTACCAAAACCCTGGAGAAACTGTGATTTGGTTATGGAAATGGGATGTGGGCAAATCCAACTGCATCCAAAATTAGGACAGAACTGGTCTGACCTCATATTTCAACATTCATCTTCCAAACTTTGAGAGGGACATCCCTATTTTATATGTAACACATCCTTCATGTGAAAAAAAGAACTCTTGAGCTTGTGGATGAATGGGTTTCCAGGGAGAATTCACAAGTTTTTAATGGTACAGTAGGAATGTTCTGAATGAACAGTTAATATGTTAGCATGCAAAGGACAGGTTTAAGAGACCACGGAAGTGAAATAAAATACAATATTACTTCTGAAATCCTGAAATCCCATGGAGCTGAACCCATAGAGGATGCAGTGTAAAAACAGAGAGTACAGTGAGAAGTAGTGGTGACAGAGTGGACCATTGAGTAGAAATCCATTGGGGTCTCACTGGGCAAAAATGTGAAAATTTGCCACCACTATTTCTGGGATTTTTCATCAATTAAAAGAGTCAAGCTAAATTGGAGAAAGCAGAAGAGGTTGGAAATTTTCCAACATTTTTAATATTGACTTAAAGGCGTCTGCAGATGGAAATTCTAAGGAAGCTGTTTTCCCAACTATTTCTACAATGACAGCAACAGCACCACTTGTTTAACGCCTTCTCTATTGATCTCAGTACCAAAACCCCGGAGAAACTGTGATTTGGTTATGGAAATGGGATGTGGGCAAATCCAACTGCATCCAAAATTAGGACAGAACTGGTCTGACCTCATATTTCAACATCCATCTTCCAAACTTTGAGAGGGACATCCCTATTTTATATGTAACACATCCTTCATGTGAAAAAAAAGAACTCTTGAGCTTGTGGATGAATGGGTTTCCAGGGAGAATTCACAAGTTTTTAATGGTACAGTAGGAATGTTCTGAATGAACAGTTAGCATGCAAAGGACAGGTTTAAGAGACCACGGAAGTGAAATAAAATACAATATTACTTCTGAAATCCTGAAATCCCATGGAGCTGAACCCATAGAGGATGCAGTGTAAAAACAGAGAGTACAGTGAGAAGTAGTGGTGACAGAGTGGACCATTGACTAGAAATCCATTGGGGTCTCACTGGGCAAAAATGTGAAAATTTGCCACCACTATTTCTGGGATTTTTCATCAATTAAAAGAGTCAAGCTAAATTGGAGAAAGCAGAAGAGGTTGGAAATTTTCCAACATTTTTAATCTTGACTTAAAGGCGTCTGCAGATGGAAATTCTAAGGAAGCTGTTTTCCCAACTATTTCTAAAGCTAATTAATTGAAAATGAACAAATAACAGTCAAAATTCTAATGATGTTTTACCAATTATTAACCAGGACAATTTTAGCTAGAGAAACTGTAAATTAATTTCATTTCTGCTTCCTGTTAATCATCCTGCATGTTGCTGAGCCTCTAGTAGGGCAATTATGGTTTCCGTGGTTTGTTGAAGTACAGTGCAGAGGCAGATGATAGAGACACGAGTTTTGATACTGGGGAGCCTTTCCATAGCTCTTTGCAACTCATTAAAATGGAAATGAGAACCTTTTGCACTTCCTGGAAAGAGGCCTCCAGACATCAAACATGGATTTCTTGCATTGTTACCTATAATGCTGGATTGGCATTTACCTATCTGCAAATGGTCATGTACGTGCCGTGATGATGAAAATCGTTTCATCAAGCATCGACCACCTCACTGAACACTGAGAGGTCAGGGGTGTGATGATGAAATGAGTGTCATCATAGGCCATGTTCCACCCACTCCATGTCACCCACTTGGTTGAATATAAAATACAGAGTTAAGAAACATTACAGGAAGACATGATATATTTGTTCAGCTTCTATCAAGAAGTCCATAATTGCAGTTCCCATATGGTCTAGCGGTTAGGATTCCTGGTTTTTTACCCAGGCGGCCCGGGTTCAACTCCCGGTATGGGAAGTTAACGCATTTTTGAATAACAGAAACAGTACCACTTGTTTAACGCCTTCTCTATTGATCTCAGTACCAAAACCCCGGAGAAACTGTGATTTGGTTATGGAAATGGGATGTGGTCAAATCCAGCTGCTTCCAAAAATAGGACAGAACTGGTCTGACCTCATATTTCAACATCCATCTTCCAAACTTTGAGAGGGACATCCCTATTTTATATGTAACACATCCTTCATGTGAAAAAAAGAACTCTTGAGCTTGTGGATGAATGGGTTTCCAGGGAGAATTCACAAGTTTTTAATGGTGCAGTAGGAATGTTCTGAATAAACAGTTAGCATGCAAAGGACAGGTTTAAGAGACCACGGAAGTGAACTGAAATACAATATTACTTCTGAAATCCTGAAATCCCATGGAGCTGAACCCATAGAGGATGCAGTGTAAAAACAGAGAGTACAGTGAGAAGTAGTGGTGACAGAGTGGACCATTGAGTAGAAATCCATTGGGGTCTCACTGGGCAAAAATGTGAAAATTTGCCACCACTATTTCTGGGATTTTTCATCAATTAAAAGAGTCAAGCTAAATTGGAGAAAGCAGAAGAGGTTGGAAATTTTCCAACATTTTTAATATATTGACTTAAAGGCGTCTGCAGATGGAAATTCTAAGGAAGCTGTTTTCCCAACTATTTCTACAATGACAGCAACAGCACCACTTGTTTAACGCCTTCTCTATTGATCTCAGTACCAAAACCCCGGAGAAACTGTGATTTGGTTATGGAAATGGGATGTGGGCAAATCCAACTGCATCCAAAATTAGGACAGAACTGGTCTGACCTCATATTTCAACATCCATCTTCCAAACTTTGAGAGGGACATCCCTATTTTATATGTAACACATCCTTCATGTGAAAAAAAAGAACTCTTGAGCTTGTGGATGAATGGGTTTCCAGGGAGAATTCACAAGTTTTTAATGGTACAGTAGGAATGTTCTGAATGAACAGTTAGCATGCAAAGGACAGGTTTAAGAGACCACGGAAGTGAAATAAAATACAATATTACTTCTGAAATCCTGAAATCCCATGGAGCTGAACCCATAGAGGATGCAGTGTAAAAACAGAGAGTACAGTGAGAAGTAGTGGTGACAGAGTGGACCATTGACTAGAAATCCATTGGGGTCTCACTGGGCAAAAATGTGAAAATTTGCCACCACTATTTCTGGGATTTTTCATCAATTAAAAGAGTCAAGCTAAATTGGAGAAAGCAGAAGAGGTTGGAAATTTTCCAACATTTTTAATCTTGACTTAAAGGCGTCTGCAGATGGAAATTCTAAGGAAGCTGTTTTCCCAACTATTTCTAAAGCTAATTAATTGAAAATGAACAAATAACAGTCAAAATTCTAATGATGTTTTACCAATTATTAACCAGGACAATTTTAGCTAGAGAAACTGTAAATTAATTTCATTTCTGCTTCCTGTTAATCATCCTGCATGTTGCTGAGCCTCTAGTAGGGCAATTATGGTTTCCGTGGTTTGTTGAAGTACAGTGCAGAGGCAGATGATAGAGACACGAGTTTTGATACTGGGGAGCCTTTCCATAGCTCTTTGCAACTCATTAAAATGGAAATGAGAACCTTTTGCACTTCCTGGAAAGAGGCCTCCAGACATCAAACATGGATTTCTTGCATTGTTACCTATAATGCTGGATTGGCATTTACCTATCTGCAAATGGTCATGTACGTGCCGTGATGATGAAAATCGTTTCATCAAGCATCGACCACCTCACTGAACACTGAGAGGTCAGGGGTGTGATGATGAAATGAGTGTCATCATAGGCCATGTTCCACCCACTCCATGTCACCCACTTGGTTGAATATAAAATACAGAGTTAAGAAACATTACAGGAAGACATGATATATTTGTTCAGCTTCTATCAAGAAGTCCATAATTGCAGTTCCCATATGGTCTAGCGGTTAGGATTCCTGGTTTTCACCCAGGCGGCCTGGGTTCGACTCCCGGTATGGGAAGTTAACGCATTTTTGAATAACAGAAACAGTACCACTTGTTTAACGCCTTCTCTATTGATCTCAGTACCAAAACCCCGGAGAAACTGTGATTTGGTTATGGAAATGGGATGTGGTCAAATCCAGCTGCTTCCAAAATTAGGACAGAACTGGTCTGACCTCATATTTCAACATCCATCTTCCAAACTTTGAGAGGGACATCCCTATTTTATATGTAACACATCCTTCATGTGAAAAAAAGAACTCTTGAGCTTGTGGATGAATGGGTTTCCAGGGAGAATTCACAAGTTTTTAATGGTGCAGTAGGAATGTTCTGAATAAACAGTTAGCATGCAAAGGACAGGTTTAAGAGACCACGGAAGTGAACTGAAATACAATATTACTTCTGAAATCCTGAAATCCCATGGAGCTGAACCCATAGAGGATGCAGTGTAAAAACAGAGAGTACAGTGAGAAGTAGTGGTGACAGAGTGGACCATTGACTAGAAATCCATTGGGGTCTCACTGGGCAAAAATGTGAAAATTTGCCACCACTATTTCTGGGATTTTTCATCAATTAAAAGAGTCAAGCTAAATTGGAGTAAGCAGAAGAGCTTGGAAATTTTCCAACATTTTTAATCTTGACTTAAAGGCGTCTACAGATGGAAATTCTAAGGAAGCTGTTTTCCCAACTATTTCTACAATGACAGCAACAGCAACACTTGTATAACGCCTTCTCTATTGATCTCAGTACCAAAACCCCGGAGAAACTGTGATTTGGTTATGGAAATGGGATGTGGTGAAATCCAACTGCATCCAAAATTAGGACAGAACTGGTCTGACCTCATATTTCAACATCCATCTTCTAAACTTTGAGAGGGACATCCCTATTTTATATGTAACACATCCTTCATGTGAAAAAAAGAACTCTTGAGCTTGTGGATGAATGGGTTTCCAGGGAGAATTCACAAGTTTTTAATGGTACAGTAGGAATGTTCTGAATGAACAGTTAGCATGTTAGCATGCAAAGGACAGGTTTAAGAGACCACAGAAGTGAAATAAAATACAATATTACTTCTGAAATCATGAAATCCCATGGAGCTGAACCCATAGAGGATGCAGTGTAAAAACAGAGAGTACAGTGAGAAGTAGTGGTGACAGAGTGGACCATTGACTAGAAATCCATTGGGGTCTCACTGGGCAAAAATGTGAAAATTTGCCACCACTATTTCTGGGATTTTTCATCAATTAAAAGAGTCAAGCTAAATTGGAGAAAGCAGAAGAGGTTGGAAATTTTCCAACATTTTTAATATTGACTTAAAGGCGTCTGCAGATGGAAATTCTAAGGAAGCTGTTTTCCCAACTATTTCTACAATGACAGCAACAGCACCACTTGTCTAACGCCTTCTCTATTGATCTCAGTACCAAAACCCCGGAGAAACTGTGATTTGGTTATGGAAATGGGATGTGGTCAAATCCAACTGCATCCAAAATTAGGACAGAACTGGTCTGACCTCATATTTCAACATCCATCTTCCAAACTTTGAGAGGGACATCCCTATTTTATATGTAACACATCCTTCATGTGAAAAAAAGAACTCTTGAGCTTGTGGATGAATGGGTTTCCAGGGAGAATTCACAAGTTTTTAATGGTGCAGTAGGAATGTTCTGAATAAACAGTTAGCATGCAAAGGACAGGTTTAAGAGACCACGGAAGTGAACTGAAATACAATATTACTTCTGAAATCCTGAAATCCCATGGAGCTGAACCCATAGAGGATGCAGTGTAAAAACAGAGAGTACAGTGAGAAGTAGTGGTGACAGAGTGGACCATTGACTAGAAATCCATTGGGGTCTCACTGGGCAAAAATGTGAAAATTTGCCACCACTATTTCTGGGTTTTTTCATCAATTAAAAGAGTCAAGCTAAATTGGAGTAAGCAGAAGAGGTTGGAAATTTTCCAACATTTTTAATCTTGACTTAAAGGCGTCTACAGATGGAAATTCTAAGGAAGCTGTTTTCCCAACTATTTCTACAATGACAGCAACAGCAACACTTGTATAACGCCTTCTCTATTGATCTCAGTACCAAAACCCCGGAGAAACTGTGATTTGGTTATGGAAATGGGATGTGGTGAAATCCAACTGCATCCAAAATTAGGACAGAACTGGTCTGACCTCATATTTCAACATCCATCTTCTAAACTTTGAGAGGGACATCCCTATTTTATATGTAACACATCCTTCATGTGAAAAAAAGAACTCTTGAGCTTGTGGATGAATGGGTTTCCAGGGAGAATTCACAAGTTTTTAATGGTACAGTAGGAATGTTCTGAATGAACAGTTAGCATGTTAGCATGCAAAGGACAGGTTTAAGAGACCACAGAAGTGAAATAAAATACAATATTACTTCTGAAATCCTGAAATCCCATGGAGCTGAACCCATAGAGGATGCAGTGTAAAAACAGAGAGTACAGTGAGAAGTAGTGGTGACAGAGTGGACCATTGACTAGAAATCCATTGGGGTCTCACTGGGCAAAAATGTGAAAATTTGCCACCACTATTTCTGGGATTTTTCATCAATTAAAAGAGTCAAGCTAAATTGGAGAAAGCAGAAGAGGTTGGAAATTTTCCAACATTTTTAATCTTGACTTAAAGGCGTCTGCAGATGGAAATTCTAAGGAAGCTGTTTTCCCAACTATTTCTAAAGCTAATTAATTGAAAATGAACAAATAACAGTCAAAATTCTAATGATGTTTTACCAATTATTAACCAGGACAATTTTAGCTAGAGAAACTGTAACTTAATTTCATTTCTGCTTCCTGTTAATCATCCTGCATGTTGCTGAGCCTCTAGTAGGGCAATTATGGTTTCCGTGGTTTGTTGAAGTACAGTGCAGAGGCAGATGATAGAGACACGAGTTTTGATACTGGGGAGCCTTTCCATAGCTCTTTGCAACTCATTAAAATGGAAATGAGAACCTTTTGCACTTCCTGAAAGAGGCCTCCAGACATCAAACATGGATTTCTTGCATTGTTACCTATAATGCTGGATTGGCATTTACCTATCTGCAAATGGTCATGTACGTGCCGTGATGATGAAAATCGTTTCATCAAGCATCGACCACCTCACTGAACACTGAGAGGTCAGGGGTGTGATGATGAAATGAGTGTCATCATAGGCCATGTTCCACCCACTCCATGTCACCCACTTGGTTGAATATAAAATACAGAGTTAAGAAACATTACAGGAAGACATGATATATTTGTTCAGCATCTATCAAGAAGTACATAATTGCATTTCCCATATGGTCTAGCGGTTAGGATTCCTGGTTTTTTACCCAGGCGGCCCGGGTTCGACTCCCGGTATGGGAAGTTAACGCATTTTTGAATCACAGAAACAGTAACACTTGTTTAACGCCTTCTCTATTGATCTCAGTACCAAAACCCCGGAGAAACTGTGATTTGGTTATGGAAATGGGATGTGGGCAAATCCAACTGCATCCAAAATTAGGACAGAACTGGTCTGACCTCATATTTCAACATTCATCTTCCAAACTTTGAGAGGGACATCCCTATTTTATATGTAACACATCCTTCATGTGAAAAAAAGAACTCTTGAGCTTGTGGATGAATGGGTTTCCAGGGAGAATTCACAAGTTTTTAATGGTACAGTAGGAATGTTCTGAATGAACAGTTAATATGTTAGCATGCAAAGGACAGGTTTAAGAGACCACGGAAGTGAAATAAAATACAATATTACTTCTGAAATACTGAAATCCCATGGAGCTGAACCCATAGAGGATGCAGTGTAAAAACAGAGAGTACAGTGAGAAGTAGTGGTGACAGAGTGGACCATTGACTAGAAATCCATTGGGGTCTCACTGGGCAAAAATGTGAAAATTTGCCACCACTATTTCTGGGATTTTTCATCAATTAAAAGAGTCAAGCTAAATTGGAGAAAGCAGAAGAGGTTGGAAATTTTCCAACATTTTTAATATTGACTTAAAGGCGTCTGCAGATGGAAATTCTAAGGAAGCTGTTTTCCCAACTATTTCTACAATGACAGCAACAGCACCACTTGTTTAACGCCTTCTCTATTGATCTCAGTACCAAAACCCCGGAGAAACTGTGATTTGGTTATGGAAATGGGATGTGGGCAAATCCAACTGCATCCAAAATTAGGACAGAACTGGTCTGACCTCATATTTCAACATCCATCTTCCAAACTTTGAGAGGGACATCCCTATTTTATATGTAACACATCCTTCATGTGAAAAAAAGAACTCTTGAGCTTGTGGATGAATGGGTTTCCAGGGAGAATTCACAAGTTTTTAATGGTACAGTAGGAATGTTCTGAATGAACAGTTAGCATGCAAAGGACAGGTTTAAGAGACCACGGAAGTGAAATAAAATACAATATTACTTCTGAAATCCTGAAATTCCATGGAGCTGAACCCATAGAGGATGCAGTGTAAAAACAGAGAGTACAGTGAGAAGTAGTGGTGACAGAGTGGACCATTGACTAGAAATCCATTGGGGTCTCACTGGGCAAAAATGTGAAAATTTGCCACCACTATTTCTGGGATTTTTCATCAATTAAAAGAGTCAAGCTAAATTGGAGAAAGCAGAAGAGGTTGGAAATTTTCCAACATTTTTAATCTTGACTTAAAGGCGTCTGCAGATGGAAATTCTAAGGAAGCTGTTTTCCCAACTATTTCTAAAGCTAATTAATTGAAAATGAACAAATAACAGTCAAAATTCTAATGATGTTTTACCAATTATTAACCAGGACAATTTTAGCTAGAGAAACTGTAAATTAATTTCATTTCTGCTTCCTGTTAATCATCCTGCATGTTGCTGAGCCTCTAGTAGGGCAATTATGGTTTCCGTGGTTTGTTGAAGTACAGTGCAGAGGCAGATGATAGAGACACGAGTTTTGATACTGGGGAGCCTTTCCATAGCTCTTTGCAACTCATTAAAATGGAAATGAGAACCTTTTGCACTTCCCGGAAAGAGGCCTCCAGACATCAAACATGGATTTCTTGCATTGTTACCTATAATGCTGGATTGGCATTTACCTATCTGCAAATGGTCATGTACGTGCCGTGATGATGAAAATCGTTTCATCAAGCATCGACCACCTCACTGAACACTGAGAGGTCAGGGGTGTGATGATGAAATGAGTGTCATCATAGGCCATGTTCCACCCACTCCATGTCACCCACTTGGTTGAATATAAAATACAGAGTTAAGAAACATTACAGGAAGACATGATATATTTGTTCAGCTTCTATCAAGAAGTCCATAATTGCAGTTCCCATATGGTCTAGCGGTTAGGAATCCTGGTTTTTACCCAGGCGGCCCCGGTTCGACTCCTGGTATGGGAAGTTAACGCATTTTTGAAATACAGCAACAGTACCACTTGTTTAACGCCTTCTCTATTGATCTCAGTACCAAAACCCCGGAGAAACTGTGATTTGGTTATGGAAATGGGATGTGGTCAAATCCAACTGCATCCAAAATTAGGACAGAACTGGTCTGACCTCATATTTCAACATCCATCTTCCAAACTTTGAGAGGGACATCCCTTATTTTATATGTAACACATCCTTCATGTGAAAAAAAGAACTCTTGAGCTTGTGGATGAATGGGTTTCCAGGGAGAATTCACAAGTTTTTAATGGTACAGTAGGAATGTTCTGAATGAACAGTTAGCATGCAAAGGACAGGTTTAAGAGACCACGGAAGTGAACTGAAATACAATATTACTTCTGAAATCCTGAAATCCCATGGAGCTGAACCCATAGAGGATGCAGTGTAAAAACAGAGAGTACAGTGAGAAGTAGTGGTGACAGAGTGGACCATTGACTAGAAATCCATTGGGGTCTCACTGGGCAAAAATGTGAAAATTTGCCACCACTATTTCTGGGATTTTTCATCAATTAAAAGAGTCAAGCTAAATTGGAGTAAGCAGAAGAGGTTGGAAATTTTCCAACATTTTTAATCTTGACTTAAAGGCGTCTACAGATGGAAATTCTAAGGAAGCTGTTTTCCCAACTATTTCTACAATGACAGCAACAGCAACACTTGTATAACGCCTTCTCTATTGATCTCAGTACCAAAACCCCGGAGAAACTGTGATTTGGTTATGGAAATGGGATGTGGTGAAATCCAACTGCATCCAAAATTAGGACAGAACTGGTCTGACCTCATATTTCAACATCCATCTTCTAAACTTTGAGAGGGACATCCCTATTTTATATGTAACACATCCTTCATGTGAAAAAAAGAACTCTTGAGCTTGTGGATGAATGGGTTTCCAGGGAGAATTCACAAGTTTTTAATGGTACAGTAGGAATGTTCTGAATGAACAGTTAGCATGTTAGCATGCAAAGGACAGGTTTAAGAGACCACAGAAGTGAAATAAAATACAATATTACTTCTGAAATCCTGAAATCCCATGGAGCTGAACCCATAGAGGATGCAGTGTAAAAACAGAGAGTACAGTGAGAAGTAGTGGTGACAGAGTGGACCATTGACTAGAAATCCATTGGGGTCTCACTGGGCAAAAATGTGAAAATTTGCCACCACTATTTCTGGGATTTTTCATCAATTAAAAGAGTCAAGCTAAATTGGAGAAAGCAGAAGAGGTTGGAAATTTTCCAACATTTTTAATATTGACTTAAAGGCGTCTGCAGATGGAAATTCTAAGGAAGCTGTTTTCCCAACTATTTCTACAATGACAGCAACAGCACCACTTGTTTAACGCCTTCTCTATTGATCTCAGTACCAAAACCCCGGAGAAACTGTGATTTGGTTATGGAAATGGGATGTGGTCAAATCCAACTGCATCCAAAATTAGGACAGAACTGGTCTGACCTCATATTTCAACATCCATCTTCCAAACTTTGAGAGGGACATCCCTATTTTATATGTAACACATCCTTCATGTGAAAAAAGAACTCTTGAGCTTGTGGATGAATGGGTTTCCAGGGAGAATTCACAAGTTTTTAATGGTACAGTAGGAATGTTCTGAATGAACAGTTAGCATGCAAAGGACAGGTTTAAGAGACCACGGAAGTGAAATAAAATACAATATTACTTCTGAAATCCTGAAATCCCATGGAGCTGAACCCATAGAGGATGCAGTGTAAAAACAGAGAGTACAGTGAGAAGTAGTGGTGACAGAGTGGACCATTGACTAGAAATCCATTGGGGTCTCACTGGGCAAAAATGTGAAAATTTGCCACCACTATTTCTGGGATTTTTTATCAATTAAAAGAGTTAAGCTAAATTGGAGAAAGCAGAAGAGGTTGGAAATTTTCCAATATTTTTAATCTTGACTTAAAGGCGTCTGCAGATGGAAATTCTAAGGAAGCTGTTTTCCCAACTATTTCTAAAGCTAATTAATTGAAAATGAACAAATAACAGTCAAAATTCTAATGATGTTTTACCAATTATTAACCAGGACAATTTTAGCTAGAGAAACTGTAACTTAATTTCATTTCTGCTTCCTGTTAATCATCCTGCATGTTGCTGAGCCTCTAGTAGGGCAATTATGGTTTCCGTGGTTTGTTGAAGTACAGTGCAGAGGCAGATGATAGAGACACGAGTTTTGATACTGGGGAGCCTTTCCATAGCTCTTTGCAACTTATTAAAATGGAAATGAGAACCTTTTGCACTTCCTGGAAAGAGGCCTCCAGACATCAAACATGGATTTCTTGCATTGTTACCTATAATGCTGGATTGGCATTTACCTATCTGCAAATGGTCATGTACGTGCCGTGATGATGAAAATCGTATCATCAAGCATCGACTACCTCACTGAACACTGAGAGGTCAGGGGCGTGATGATGAAATTAGTGTCATCATAGGCCATGTTCCACCCACTCCATGTCATCCACTTGGTTGAATATGAAATACAGAGTTAAGAAACATTACAGGTAGGCATCATATATTTGTTCAGCTTCTATCAAGAAATACATAATGGCCCGCGTTCAACTCCTGGTATGGGAAGTTAACGCATTTTTGAATGACAGCAACAGTACCACTTGTTTAACTCCTTCTCTATTGATCTCAGTACCAAAACCCCGGAGAAAATGACAGCAACAGTACCACTTGTTTAACGCCTTCTCTATTGATCTCAGTACCAAAACCCCGGAGAAACTGTGATTTGGTTATGGAAATGGGATGTGGTCAAATTGAACTGCATCCAAAATTAGGAAAGAACTGGTCTGACCTCATATTTCAACATCCATCTTCCAAACTTTGAGAGGGACATCCCTATTTTATATGTAACACATCCTTCATGTGAAAAAAAGAACTCTTGAGCTTGTGGATGAATGGGTTTCCAGGGAGAATTTACAAGTTTTTAATGGTGCAGTAGGAATGTTCTGAATGAACAGTTAGCATGCAAAGGACAGGTTTAAGAGACCACGGAAGTGAACTGAAATACAATATTACTTCTGAAATCCTGAAATCCCATGGAGCTGAACCCATAGAGGATGCAGTGCAAAAACAGAGAGTACAGTGAGAAGTAGTGGTGACAGAGTGGACCATTGACTAGAAATCCATTGGGGTCTCACTGGGCAAAAATGTGAAAATTTTCCACCACTATTTCTGGGATTTTTCATCAATTAAAAGAGTCAAGAAAAATTGGAGAAAGCAGAAGAGGTTGGAAATTTTCCAACATTTTTAATCTTGACTTAAAGGCGTCTGCAGATGGAAATTCTAAGGAATCTTTTTTCCCAACTATTTCTAAAGCTAATTAATTGAAAATGAACAAATAACAGTCAAACTCCTAATGATGTTTTGCCAATTATTAACCAGGACAATTTTCACAACTTTTGATGAGTAAGTAGACCAGAAATAAAAATGTGGATCTCTTTGTATAGACAAGCAATTTTTCTGTATTTAGGAAATTTCAATTCAATTTGTTTTTCCATTCAGGCACATGTAGTGCACTTGACATCTGGAAAGAACTAAAGCACAATCCTTCGATAGCTCAGCTGGTAGAGCGGAGGACTGTAGAGAAGATTGATACAGAAATCCTTAGGTCGCTGGTTCAACTCCGGCTCAAAGGAATTTTTTTCATATCACTTTAGTGGGCAATTTCTGACATATTAACTACCCAGAAATATGCATTACTCGTGCTGTTTATCTTTATTAGCTAGAGAAACTGTAACTTATTTTCATTTCTGCTTCCTGTTAATCATCCTGCATGCTGCTGAGCCTCTAGTAGGGCAATTATGGTTTCCGTGGTTTGTTGAAGTACAGTGCAGAGGCAGATGATAGAGACACGAGTTCTGATAATGGGGAGCCTTTCCGTAGCTCTTTGCAACTCATTAAAATGGAAATGAGAACCTTTTGCACTTCCTGGAAAGTGGCCTCTTGACATTAAACATGGATTTCTTGCATTGTTACCTATAATGCTGGATTGGCATTTACCTATCTGCAAATGGTCATGTACGTGCCGTGATGATGAAAATCGTATCATCAAGCATCGATCACTTCACTGAACACTGAGAGGTCAGGGGCGTGATGATGAAATTAGTGTCATCATAGGCCATGTTCCACCCACTCCATGTCACCCACTTGGTTGAATATGAAATACAGAGTTAAGAAACATTACAGGAAGGCATGATATATTTGTTCAGCTTCTATCAAGAAATACATAATGGCCCGGGTTCGACTCCCGGTATGGGAAGTTAACGCATTTTTGAATGACAGCAACAGTACCACTTGTTTAACGCCTTCTCTATTGATCTCAGTACCAAAACACCGGAGAAAATGACAGCAACAGTACCACTTGTTTAACGCCTTCTCTATTGATCTCAGTACCAAAACCCCGGAGAAACTGTGATTTGGTTATGGAAATGGGATGTGGTCAAATCCAGCTGCTTCCAAAATTAGGACAGAACTGGTCTGAACTCATATTTCAACATCCATCTTCCAAACTTTGAGAGGGAAATCCCTATTTTATATGTAACACATCCTTCATGTGAAAAAAAGAACTCTTGAGCTTGTGGATGAATGGGTTTCCAGGGAGAATTCACAAGTTTTTAATGGTGCAGTAGGAATGTTCTGAATGAACAGTTAGCATGCAAAGGACAGGTTTAAGAGACCACGGAAGTGAACTGAAATACAATATGACTTCTGAAATCCTGAAATCCCATGGAGCTGAACCCATACAGGATGCAGTGCAAAAACAGAGAGTACAGTGAGAAGTAGTGGTGACAGAGTGGACCATTGACTAGAAATCCATTGGGGTCTCACTGGGCAAAAATGTGAAAATTTTCCACCACTATTTCTGGGATTTTTCATCAATTAAAAGAGTCAAGAAAAATTGGAGAAAGCAGAAGAGGTTGGAAATTTTCCAACATTTTTAATCTTGACTTAAAGGCGTCTGCAGATGGAAATTCTAAGGAAGCTGTTTTCCCAACTATTTCTAAAGCTAATTAATTGAAAATGAACAAATAACAGTCAAACTCCTAATGATGTTTTGCCAATTATTAACCAGGACAATTTTCACAACTTTTGATGAGTAAGTAGACCAGAAATAAAAATGTGGATCTCTTTGTGTAGACAAGCAATTTTTCTGTATTTAGGAAATTTCAATTCAATTTGTTTTTCCATTCAGGCACATGTAGTGCACTTGACATCTGGAAAGATCTGAAGCACAATCCTTCGATAGCTCAGCTGGTAGAGCGGAGGACTGTAGAGGAGATTGATACAGAAATCCTTAGGTCGCTGGTTCAACTCCGGCTCGAAGGAATTTTTTTCATATCAGTTTAGTGGGCAATTTCTGACATATTAACTACCCAGAAATATGCATTACACGTGCTGTTTATCTTTATTAGCTAGAGAAACTGTAACTTATTTTCATTTCTGCTTCCTGTTAATCATCCTGCATGCTGCTGAGCCTCTAGTAGGGCAATTATGGTTTCCGTGGTTTGTTGAAGTACAGTGCAGAGGCAGATGATAGAGACACGAGTTCTGATACTGGGGAGCCTTTCCATAGCTCTTTGCAACTCATTAAAATGGAAATGAGAACCTTTTGCACTTCCTGGAAAGAGGCCTCCAGATATCAAACATGGATTTCTTGCATTGTTACCTATAATGCTGGATTGGCATTTTCCTATCTGCAAATGGTCTTGTACGTGCCGTGATGATGAAAATCGTATCATCAAGCATCGACCACCTCACTGAACACTGAGAGGTCAGGGGCATGATGATGAAATTAGTGTCATCATAGGCCATGTTCCACCCACTCCATGTCACCCACTTGGTTGAATATGAAATACAGAGTTAAGAAACATTACAGGAAGGCATGATATATTTGTTCAGCTTCTATCAAGAAATACATAATGGCCCACGTTCGACTCCCGGTATAGAAAGTTAACGCATTTTTGAATGACAGCAACAGTACCACTTGTTTAACTCCTTCTCTATTGATCTCAGTACCCAAACCCCGGAGAAAATGACAGCAACAGTACCACTTGTTTAACGCCTTCTCTATTGATCTCAGTACCAAAACCCCGGAGAAAATGACAGCAACAGTACCACTTGTTTAACGCCTTCTCTATTGATCTCAGTACCAAAACCCCGGAGAAACTGTGATTTGGTTATGGAAATGGGATGTGGTCAAATCCAGCTGCTTCCAAAATTAGGACAGAACTGGTCTGAACTCATATTTCAACATCCATCTTCCAAACTTTGAGAGGGAAATCCCTATTTTATATGTAACACATCCTTCATGTGAAAAAAAGAACTCTTGAGCTTGTGGATGAATGGGTTTCCAGGGAGAATTCACAAGTTTTTAATGGTGCAGTAGGAATGTTCTGAATGAACAGTTAGCATGCAAAGGACAGGTTTAAGAGACCACGGAAGTGAACTGAAATACAATATGACTTCTGAAATCCTGAAATCCCATGGAGCTGAACCCATAGAGGATGCAGTGCAAAAACAGAGAGTACAGTGAGAAGTAGTGGTGACAGAGTGGACCATTGACTAGAAATCCATTGGGGTCTCACTGGGCAAAAATGTGAAAATTTTCCACCACTATTTCTGGGATTTTTCATCAATTAAAAGAGTCAAGAAAAATTGGAGAAAGCAGAAGAGGTTGGAAATTTTCCAACATTTTTAATCTTGACTTAAAGGCGTCTGCAGATGGAAATTCTAAGGAAGCTGTTTTCCCAACTATTTCTAAAGCTAATTAATTGAAAATGAACAAATAACAGTCAAACTCCTAATGATGTTTTGCCAATTATTAACCAGGACAATTTTCACAACTTTTGATGAGTAAGTAGACCAGAAATAAAAATGTGGATCTCTTTGTGTAGACAAGCAATTTTTCTGTATTTAGGAAATTTCAATTCAATTTGTTTTTCCATTCAGGCACATGTAGTGCACTTGACATCTGGAAAGAACTAAAGCACAATCCTTTGATAGCTCAGCTGGTAGAGCAGAGGACTGTAGAGGAGATTGATACAGAAATCCTTAGGTCGCTGGTTTAACTCCGGCTCAAAGGAATTTTTTTCATATCACTTTAGTGGGCAATTTCTGACATATTAACTACCCAGAAATATGCATTACTCGTGCTGTTTATCTTTATTAGCTAGAGAAACTGTAATTTATTTTCATTTCTGCTTCCTGTTAATCATCCTGCATGCTGCTGAGCCTCTAGTAGGGCAATTATGGTTTCCGTGGTTTGTTGAAGTACAGTGCAGAGGCAGATGATAGAGACACGAGTTCTGATACTGGGGAGCCTTTCCATAGCTCTTTGCAACTCATTAAAATGGAAATGAGAACCTTTTGCACTTCCTGTAAAGAGGCCTCCAGACATCAAACATGGATTTCTTGCATTGTTACCTATAATGCTGGATTGGCATTTACCTATCTGCAAATGGTCTTGTACGTGCCGTGATGATGAAAATCGTATCATCAAGCATCGACCACCTCACTGAACACTGAGAGGTCAGGTGCAGGATGATGAAATTAGTGTCATCATAGGCCATGTTCCACCCACTCCATGTCACCCACTTGGTTGAATATGAAATACAGAGTTAAGAAACATTACAGGAAGGCATGATATATTTGTTCAGCTTCTATCAAGAAATACATAATGGCCCACGTTCGACTCCCGGTATAGAAAATTAACGCATTTTTGAATGACAGCAACAGTACCACTTGTTTAACTCCTTCTCTATTGATCTCAGTACCAAAACCCCGGAGAAAATGACAGCAACAGTACCACTTGTTTAACGCCTTCTCTATTGATCTCAGTACCAAAACCCCGGAGAAACTGTGATTTGGTTATGGAAATGGGATGTGGTCAAATCCAACTGCATCCAAAATTAGGACAGAACTGGTCTAAACTCATATTTCAACATCCATCTTCGAAACTTTGAGAGGGAAATCCCTATTTTATATGTAACACATCCTTCATGTGAAAAAATGAACTCTTGAGCTTCTGGATGAATGGGTTTCCAGGGAGAATTCACAAAATTTTAATGGTGCAGTAGGAATGTTCTGAATGAACAGTTAGCATGCAAAGGACAGGTTTAAGAGACCACGGAAGTGAACTGAAATACAATATGACTTCTGAAATCCTGAAATCCCATGGAGCTGAACCCATAGAGGATGCAGTGCAAAAACAGAGAGTACAGTGAGAAGTAGTGGTGACAGAGTGGACTATTGACTAGAAATCCATTGGGGTCTCACTGGGCAAAAATGTGAAAATTTTCCACCACTATTTCTGGGATTTTTCATCAATTAAAAGAGTCAAGAAAAATTGGAGAAAGCAGAAGAGGTTGGAAATTTTCCAACATTTTTAATCTTGACTTAAAGGCGTCTGCAGATGGAAATTCTAAGGAAGCTCTTTTCCCAACTATTTCTAAAGCTAATTAATTGAAAATGAACAAATAACAGTCAAACTCCTAATGATGTTTTGCCAATTATTAACCAGGACAATTTTAGCTAGAGAAACTGTAACTTAATTTCATTTCTGCTTCCTGTTAATCATCCTGCATGTTGCTGAGCCTCTAGTAGGGCAATTATGGTTTCCGTGGTTTGTTGAAGTACAGTGCAGAGGCAGATGATAGAGACACGAGTTCTGATACTGGGGAGCCTTTCCATAGCTCTTTGCAAGTCACTAAAATGGAAATGAGAACCTTTTGCACTTCCTGGAAAGAGGCCTCCAGACATCAAACATGGATTTCTTGCATTGTTACCTATAATGCTGGATTGGCATTTACCTATCTGCAAATGGTCTTGTACATGCCGTGATGATGAAAATTGTATCATCAAGCATCGACCACCTCACTGAACACTGAGAGGTCAGGGGCATGATGATGAAATTAGTGTCATCATAGGCCATGTTCCACCCACTCCATGTCACCCACTTGGTTGAATATGAAATACAGAGTTAAGAAACATTACAGGAAGGCATGATATATTTGTTCAGCTTCTATCAAGAAATACATAATGGCCCACGTTCGACTCCCGGTATAGAAAGTTAACGCATTTTTGAATGACAGCAACAGTACCACTTGTTTAACTCCTTCTCTATTGATCTCAGTACCCAAACCCCGGAGAAAATGACAGCAACAGTACCACTTGTTTAACGCCTTCTCTATTGATCTCAGTACCAAAACCCCGGAGAAAATGACAGCAACAGTACCACTTGTTTAACGCCTTCTCTATTGATCTCAGTACCAAAACCCCGGAGAAACTGTGATTTGGTTATGGAAATGGGATGTGGTTAAATCCAGCTGCTTCCAAAATTAGGACAGAACTGTTCTGAACTCATATTTCAACATCCATCTTCCAAACTTTGAGAGGGAAATCCTTATTTTATATGTAACACATCCTTCATGTGAAAAAAAGAACTCTTGAGCTTGTGGATGAATGGGTTTCCAGGGAGAATTCACAAGTTTTTAATGGTGCAGTAGGAATGTTCTGAATGAACAGTTAGCATGCAAAGGACAGGTTTAAGAGACCACGGAAGTGAACTGAAATACAATATGACTTCTGAAATCCTGAAATCCCATGGAGCTGAACCCATAGAGGATGCAGTGCAAAAACAGAGAGTACAGTGAGAAGTAGTGGTGACAGAGTGGACCATTGACTAGAAATCCATTGGGGTCTCACTGGGCAAAAATGTGAAAATTTTCCACCACTATTTCTGGGATTTTTCATCAATTAAAAGAGTCAAGAAAAATTGGAGAAAGCAGAAGAGGTTGGAAATTTTCCAACATTTTTAATCTTGACTTAAAGGCGTCTGCAGATGGAAATTCTAAGGAAGCTGTTTTCCCAACTATTTCTAAAGCTAATTAATTGAAAATGAAGAAATAACAGTCAAACTCCTAATGGTGTTTTGCCAATTATTAACCAGGACAATTTTCACAACTTTTGATGAGTAAGTAGACCAGAAATAAAAATGTGGATCTCTTTGTATAGACAAGCAATTTTTCTGTATTTAGGAAATTTCAATTCAATTTGTTTTTCCATTCAGGCACATGTAGTGCACTTGACATCTGGAAAGATCTAAAGCACAATCCTTCGATAGCTCAGCTGGTAGAGCGGAGGACTGTAGAGGAGATTGGTACAGAAATCCTTAGGTCGCTGGTTCAACTCCGGCTCGAAGGAATTTTTTTCATATCACTTTAGTGGGCAATTTCTGACATATTAACTACCCAGAAATATGCATTACACGTGCTGTTTATCTTTATTAGCTAGAGAAACTGTAACTTATTTTCATTTCTGCTTCCTGTTAATCATCCTGCATGCTGCTGAGCCTCTAGTAGGGCAATTATGGTTTCCGTGGTTTGTTGAAGTACAGTGCAGAGGCAGATGATAGAGACACGAGTTCTGATACTGGGGAGCCTTTCCATAGCTCTTTGCAACTCATTAAAATGGAAATGAGAACCTTTTGCACTTCCTGGAAAGAGGCCTCCAGACATCAAACATGGATTTCTTGCATTGTTACCTATAATGCTGGATTGGCATTTACCTATCTGCAAATGGTCTTGTACGTGCCGTGATGATGAAAATCGTATCATCAAGCATCGACCACCTCACTGAACACTGAGAGGTCAGGGGCATGATGATGAAATTAGTGTCATCATAGACCATGTTCCACCCACTCCATATCACCCACTTGGTTGAATATGAAATACAGAGTTAAGAAACATTACAGGAAGGCATGATATATTTGTTCAGCTTCTATCAAGAAATACATAATGGCCCGCGTTCGACTCCCGGTATAGGAAGTTAACGCATTTTTGAATGACAGCAACAGTACCACTTGTTTAACTCCTTCTCTATTGATCTCAGTACCAAAACCCCGGAGAAAATGACAGCAACAGTACCACTTGTTTAACGCCTTCTCTATTGATCTCAGTACCAAAACCCCGGAGAAACTGTGATTTGGTTATGGAAATGGGATGTGGTCAAATCCAACTGCATCCAAAATTAGGACAGAACTGGTCTAAACTCATATTTCAACATCCATCTTCCAAACTTTGAGAGGGACATCCCTATTTTATATGTAACACATCCTTCATGTGAAAAAATGAACTCTTGAGCTTGTGGATGAATGGGTTTCCAGGGAGAATTCACAAATTTTTAATGGTGCAGTAGGAATGTTCTGAATGAACAGTTAGCATGCAAAGGACAGGTTTAAGAGACCACGGAAGTGAACTGAAATACAATATGACTTCTGAAATCCTGAAATCCCATGGAGCTGAACCCATAGAGGATGCAGTGCAAAAACAGAGAGTACAGTGAGAAGTAGTGGTGACAGAGTGGACCATTGACTAGAAATCCATTGGGGTCTCACTGGGCAAAAATGTGAAAATTTTCCACCACTATTTCTGAGATTTTTCATCAATTAAAAGAGTCAAGAAAAATTGGAGAAAGCAGAAGAGGTTGGAAATTTTCCAACATTTTTAATCTTGACTTAAAGGCGTCTGCAGATGGAAATTCTAAGGAAGCTGTTTTCCCAACTATTTCTAAAGCTAATTAATTGAAAATGAAGAAATAACAGTCAAACTCCTAATGATGTTTTGCCAATTGTTAACCAGGACAATTTTAGCTAGAGAAACTGTAACTTAATTTCATTTCTGCTTCCTGTTAATCATCCTGCATGTTGCTGAGCCTCTAGTAGGGCAATTATGGTTTCCGTGGTTTGTTGAAGTACAGTGCAGAGGCAGATGATAGAGACACGAGTTCTGATACTGGGGAGCCTTTCCATAGCTCTTTGCAAGTCACTAAAATGGAAATGAGAACCTTTTGCACTTCCTGGAAAGAGGCCTCCAGACATCAAACATGGATTTCTTGCATTGTTACCTATAATTCTGGATTGGCATTTACCTATCTGCAAATGGTCTTGTACATGCCGTGATGATGAAAATTGTATCATCAAGCATCGACCACCTCACTGAACACTGAGAGGTCAGGGGCATGATGATGAAATTAGTGTCATCATAGGCCATGTTCCACCCACTCCATGTCACCCACTTGGTTGAATATGAAATACAGAGTTAAGAAACATTACAGGAAGGCATGATATATTTGTTCAGCTTCTATCAAGAAATACATAATTGCCCACGTTCGACTCCCGGTATAGAAAGTTAACGCATTTTTGAATGACAGCAACAGTACCACTTGTTTAACTCCTTCTCTATTGATCTCAGTACCCAAACCCCGGAGAAAATGACAGCAACAGTACCACTTGTTTAACGCCTTCTCTATTGATCTCAGTACCAAAACCCCGGAGAAAATGACAGCAACAGTACCACTTGTTTAACGCCTTCTCTATTGATCTCAGTACCAAAACCCCGGAGAAACTGTGATTTGGTTATGGAAATGGGATGTGGTTAAATCCAGCTGCTTCCAAAATTAGGACAGAAATGTTCTGAACTCATATTTCAACATCCATCTTCCAAACTTTGAGAGGGAAATCCTTATTTTATATGTAACACATCCTTCATGTGAAAAAAAGAACTCTTGAGCTTGTGGATGAATGGGTTTCCAGGGAGAATTCACAAGTTTTTAATGGTGCAGTAGGAATGTTCTGAATGAACAGTTAGCATGCAAAGGACAGGTTTAAGAGACCACGGAAGTGAACTGAAATACAATATGACTTCTGAAATCCTGAAATCCCATGGAGCTGAACCCATAGAGGATGCAGTGCAAAAACAGAGAGTACAGTGAGAAGTAGTGGTGACAGAGTGGACCATTGACTAGAAATCCATTGGGGTCTCACTGGGCAAAAATGTGAAAATTTTCCACCACTATTTCTGGGATTTTTCATCAATTAAAAGAGTCAAGAAAAATTGGAGAAAGCAGAAGAGGTTGGAAATTTTCCAACATTTTTAATCTTGACTTAAAGGCGTCTGCAGATGGAAATTCTAAGGAAGCTGTTTTCCCAACTATTTCTAAAGCTAATTAATTGAAAATGAACAAATAACAGTCAAACTCCTAATGATGTTTTGCCAATTATTAACCAGGACAATTTTCACAACTTTTGATGAGTAAGTAGACCAGAAATAAAAATGTGGATCTCTTTGTATAGACAAGCAATTTTTCTGTATTTAGGAAATTTCAATTCAATTTGTTTTTCCATTCAGGCACATGTAGTGCACTTGACATCTGGAAAGATCTAAAGCACAATCCTTCGATAGCTCAGCTGGTAGAGCAGAGGACTGTAGAGGAGATTGGTACAGAAATCCTTAGGTCGCTGGTTCAACTCCGGCTCGAAGGAATTTTTTTCATATCACTTTAGTGGGCAATTTCTGACATATTAACTACCCAGAAATATGCATTACACGTGCTGTTTATCTTTATTAGCTAGAGAAACTGTAACTTATTTTCATTTCTGCTTCCTGTTAATCATCCTGCATGCTGCTGAGCCTCTAGTAGGTCAATTATGGTTTCCGTGGTTTGTTGAAGTACAGTGCAGAGGCAGATGATAGAGACACGAGTTCTGATACTGGGGAGCCTTTCCATAGCTCTTTGCAACTCATTAAAATGGAAATGAGAACCTTTTGCACTTCCTGGAAAGAGGCCTCCAGACATCAAACATGGATTTCTTGCATTGTTACCTATAATGCTGGATTGGCATTTACCTATCTGCAAATGGTCTTGTACGTGCCGTGATGATGAAAATCGTATCATCAAGCATCGACCACCTCACTGAACACTGAGAGGTCAGGGGCATGATGATGAAATTAGTGTCATCATAGACCATGTTTCACCCACTCCATATCACCCACTTGGTTGAATATGAAATACAGAGTTAAGAAACATTACAGGAAGGCATGATATATTTGTTCAGCTTCTATCAAGAAATACATAATGGCCCGCGTTCGACTCCCGGTATAGGAAGTTAACGCATTTTTGAATGACAGCAACAGTACCACTTGTTTAACTCCTTCTCTATTGATCTCAGTACCAAAACCCCGGAGAAAATGACAGCAACAGTACCACTTGTTTAACGCCTTCTCTATTGATCTCAGTACCAAAACCCCGGAGAAACTGTGATTTGGTTATGGAAATGGGATGTGGTCAAATCCAACTGCATCCAAAATTAGGACAGAACTGGTCTAAACTCATATTTCAACATCCATCTTCCAAACTTTGAGAGGGAAATCCCTATTTTATATGTAACACATCCTTCATGTGAAAAAATGAACTCTTGAGCTTGTGGATGAATGGGTTTCCAGGGAGAATTCACAAGTTTTTAATGGTGCAGTAGGAATGTTCTGAATGAACAGTTAGCATGCAAAGGACAGGTTTAAGAGACCACGGAAGTGAACTGAAATACAATATGACTTCTGAAATCCTGAAATCCCATGGAGCTGAACCCATAGAGGATGCAGTGCAAAAACAGAGAGTACAGTGAGAAGTAGTGGTGACAGAGTGGACCATTGACTAGAAATCCATTGGGGTCTCACTGGGCAAAAATGTGAAAATTTTCCACCACTATTTCTGGGATTTTTCATCAATTAAAAGAGTCAAGAAAAATTGGAGAAAGCAGAAGAGGTTGGAAATTTTCCAACATTTTTAATCTTGACTTAAAGGCGTCTGCAGATGAAAATTCTAAGGAAGCTGTTTTCCCAACTATTTCTAAAGCTAATTAATTGAAAATGAACAAATAACAGTCAAACTCCTAATGATGTTTTGCCAATTATTAACCAGGACAATTTTCACAACTTTTGATGAGTAAGTAGACCAGAAATAAAAATGTGGATCTCTTTGTGTAGACAAGCAATTTTTCTGTATTTAGGAAATTTCAATTCAATTTGTTTTTCCATTCAGGCACATGTAGTGCACTTGACATCTGGAAAGAACTAAAGCACAATCCTTTGATAGCTCAGCTGGTAGAGCAGAGGACTGTAGAGGAGATTGATACAGAAATCCTTAGGTCGCTGGTTTAACTCCGGCTCAAAGGAATTTTTTTCATATCACTTTAGTGGGCAATTTCTGACATATTAACTACCCAGAAATATGCATTACTCGTGCTGTTTATCTTTATTAGCTAGAGAAACTGTAATTTATTTTCATTTCTGCTTCCTGTTAATCATCCTGCATGCTGCTGAGCCTCTAGTAGGGCAATTATGGTTTCCGTGGTTTGTTGAAGTACAGTGCAGAGGCAGATGATAGAGACACGAGTTCTGATACTGGGGAGCCTTTCCATAGCTCTTTGCAACTCATTAAAATGGAAATGAGAACCTTTTGCACTTCCTGTAAAGAGGCCTCCAGACATCAAACATGGATTTCTTGCATTGTTACCTATAATGCTGGATTGGCATTTACCTATCTGCAAATGGTCTTGTACGTGCCGTGATGATGAAAATCGTATCATCAAGCATCGACCACCTCACTGAACACTGAGAGGTCAGGTGCAGGATGATGAAATTAGTGTCATCATAGGCCATGTTCCACCCACTCCATGTCACCCACTTGGTTGAATATGAAATACAGAGTTAAGAAACATTACAGGAAGGCATGATATATTTGTTCAGCTTCTATCAAGAAATACATAATGGCCCACGTTCGACTCCCGGTATAGAAAATTAACGCATTTTTGAATGACAGCAACAGTACCACTTGTTTAACTCCTTCTCTATTGATCTTAGTACCAAAACCCCGGAGAAAATGACAGCAACAGTACCACTTGTTTAACGCCTTCTCTATTGATCTCAGTACCAAAACCCCGGAGAAACTGTGATTTGGTTATGGAAATGGGATGTGGTCAAATCCAACTGCATCCAAAATTAGGACAGAACTGGTCTAAACTCATATTTCAACATCCATCTTCGAAACTTTGAGAGGGAAATCCCTATTTTATATGTAACACATCCTTCATGTGAAAAAATGAACTCTTGAGCTTGTGGATGAATGGGTTTCCAGGGAGAATTCACAAAATTTTAATGGTGCAGTAGGAATGTTCTGAATGAACAGTTAGCATGCAAAGGACAGGTTTAAGAGACCACGGAAGTGAACTGAAATACAATATGACTTCTGAAATCCTGAAATCCCATGGAGCTGAACCCATAGAGGATGCAGTGCAAAAACAGAGAGTACAGTGAGAAGTAGTGGTGACAGAGTGGACCATTGACTAGAAATCCATTGGGGTCTCACTGGGCAAAAATGTGAAAATTTTCCACCACTATTTCTGGGATTTTTCATCAATTAAAAGAGTCAAGAAAAATTGGAGAAAGCAGAAGAGGTTGGAAATTTTCCAACATTTTTAATCTTGACTTAAAGGCGTCTGCAGATGGAAATTCTAAGGAAGCTGTTTTCCCAACTATTTCTAAAGCTAATTAATTGAAAATGAAGAAATAACAGTCAAACTCCTAATGATGTTTTGCCAATTATTAACCAGGACAATTTTAGCTAGAGAAACTGTAACTTAATTTCATTTCTGCTTCCTGTTAATCATCCTGCATGTTGCTGAGCCTCTAGTAGGGCAATTATGGTTTCCGTGGTTTGTTGAAGTACAGTGCAGAGGCAGATGATAGAGACACGAGTTCTGATACTGGGGAGCCTTTCCATAGCTCTTTGCAAGTCACTAAAATGGAAATGAGAACCTTTTGCACTTCCTGGAAAGAGGCCTCCAGACATCAAACATGGATTTCTTGCATTGTTACCTATAATGCTGGATTGGCATTTACCTATCTGCAAATGGTCTTGTACATGCCGTGATGATGAAAATTGTATCATCAAGCATCGACCACCTCACTGAACACTGAGAGGTCAGGGGCATGATGATGAAATTAGTGTCATCATAGGCCATGTTCCACCCACTCCATGTCACCCACTTGGTTGAATATGAAATACAGAGTTAAGAAACATTACAGGAAGGCATGATATATTTGTTCAGCTTCTATCAAGAAATACATAATGGCCCACGTTCGACTCCCGGTATAGAAAGTTAACGCATTTTTGAATGACAGCAACAGTACCACTTGTTTAACTCCTTCTCTATTGATCTCAGTACCCAAACCCCGGAGAAAATGACAGCAACAGTACCACTTGTTTAACGCCTTCTCTATTGATCTCAGTACCAAAACCCCGGAGAAAATGACAGCAACAGTACCACTTGTTTAACGCCTTCTCTATTGATCTCAGTACCAAAACCCCGGAGAAACTGTGATTTGGTTATGGAAATGGGATGTGGTTAAATCCAGCTGCTTCCAAAATTAGGACAGAACTGTTCTGAACTCATATTTCAACATCCATCTTCCAAACTTTGAGAGGGAAATCCTTATTTTATATGTAACACATCCTTCATGTGAAAAAAAGAACTCTTGAGCTTGTGGATGAATGGGTTTCCAGGGAGAATTCACAAGTTTTTAATGGTGCAGTAGGAATGTTCTGAATGAACAGTTAGCATGCAAAGGACAGGTTTAAGAGACCACGGAAGTGAACTGAAATACAATATGACTTCTGAAATCCTGAAATCCCATGGAGCTGAACCCATAGAGGATGCAGTGCAAAAACAGAGAGTACAGTGAGAAGTAGTGGTGACAGAGTGGACCATTGACTAGAAATCCATTGGGGTCTCACTGGGCAAAAATGTGAAAATTTTCCACCACTATTTCTGGGATTTTTCATCAATTAAAAGAGTCAAGAAAAATTGGAGAAAGCAGAAGAGGTTGGAAATTTTCCAACATTTTTAATCTTGACTTAAAGGCGTCTGCAGATGGAAATTCTAAGGAAGCTGTTTTCCCAACTATTTCTAAAGCTAATTAATTGAAAATGAAGAAATAACAGTCAAACTCCTAATGGTGTTTTGCCAATTATTAACCAGGACAATTTTCACAACTTTTGATGAGTAAGTAGACCAGAAATAAAAATGTGGATCTCTTTGTATAGACAAGCAATTTTTCTGTATTTAGGAAATTTCAATTCAATTTGTTTTTCCATTCAGGCACATGTAGTGCACTTGACATCTGGAAAGATCTAAAGCACAATCCTTCGATAGCTCAGCTGGTAGAGCGGAGGACTGTAGAGGAGATTGGTACAGAAATCCTTAGGTCGCTGGTTCAACTCCGGCTCGAAGGAATTTTTTTCATATCACTTTAGTGGGCAATTTCTGACATATTAACTACCCAGAAATATGCATTACACGTGCTGTTTATCTTTATTAGCTAGAGAAACTGTAACTTATTTTCATTTCTGCTTCCTGTTAATCATCCTGCATGCTGCTGAGCCTCTAGTAGGGCAATTATGGTTTCCGTGGTTTGTTGAAGTACAGTGCAGAGGCAGATGATAGAGACACGAGTTCTGATACTGGGGAGCCTTTCCATAGCTCTTTGCAACTCATTAAAATGGAAATGAGAACCTTTTGCACTTCCTGGAAAGAGGCCTCCAGACATCAAACATGGATTTCTTGCATTGTTACCTATAATGCTGGATTGGCATTTACCTATCTGCAAATGGTCTTGTACGTGCCGTGATGATGAAAATCGTATCATCAAGCATCGACCACCTCACTGAACACTGAGAGGTCAGGGGCATGATGATGAAATTAGTGTCATCATAGACCATGTTCCACCCACTCCATATCACCCACTTGGTTGAATATGAAATACAGAGTTAAGAAACATTACAGGAAGGCATGATATATTTGTTCAGCTTCTATCAAGAAATACATAATGGCCCGCGTTCGACTCCCGGTATAGGAAGTTAACGCATTTTTGAATGACAGCAACAGTACCACTTGTTTAACTCCTTCTCTATTGATCTCAGTACCAAAACCCCGGAGAAAATGACAGCAACAGTACCACTTGTTTAACGCCTTCTCTATTGATCTCAGTACCAAAACCCCGGAGAAACTGTGATTTGGTTATGGAAATGGGATGTGGTCAAATCCAACTGCATCCAAAATTAGGACAGAACTGGTCTAAACTCATATTTCAACATCCATCTTCCAAACTTTGAGAGGGAAATCCCTATTTTATATGTAACACATCCTTCATGTGAAAAAATGAACTCTTGAGCTTGTGGATGAATGGGTTTCCAGGGAGAATTCACAAATTTTTAATGGTGCAGTAGGAATGTTCTGAATGAACAGTTAGCATGCAAAGGACAGGTTTAAGAGACCACGGAAGTGAACTGAAATACAATATGACTTCTGAAATCCTGAAATCCCATGGAGCTGAACCCATAGAGGATGCAGTGCAAAAACAGAGAGTACAGTGAGAAGTAGTGGTGACAGAGTGGACCATTGACTAGAAATCCATTGGGGTCTCACTGGGCAAAAATGTGAAAATTTTCCACCACTATTTCTGAGATTTTTCATCAATTAAAAGAGTCAAGAAAAATTGGAGAAAGCAGAAGAGGTTGGAAATTTTCCAACATTTTTAATCTTGACTTAAAGGCGTCTGCAGATGGAAATTCTAAGGAAGCTGTTTTCCCAACTATTTCTAAAGCTAATTAATTGAAAATGAAGAAATAACAGTCAAACTCCTAATGATGTTTTGCCAATTGTTAACCAGGACAATTTTAGCTAGAGAAACTGTAACTTAATTTCATTTCTGCTTCCTGTTAATCATCCTGCATGTTGCTGAGCCTCTAGTAGGGCAATTATGGTTTCCGTGGTTTGTTGAAGTACAGTGCAGAGGCAGATGATAGAGACACGAGTTCTGATACTGGGGAGCCTTTCCATAGCTCTTTGCAAGTCACTAAAATGGAAATGAGAACCTTTTGCACTTCCTGGAAAGAGGCCTCCAGACATCAAACATGGATTTCTTGCATTGTTACCTATAATTCTGGATTGGCATTTACCTATCTGCAAATGGTCTTGTACATGCCGTGATGATGAAAATTGTATCATCAAGCATCGACCACCTCACTGAACACTGAGAGGTCAGGGGCATGATGATGAAATTAGTGTCATCATAGGCCATGTTCCACCCACTCCATGTCACCCACTTGGTTGAATATGAAATACAGAGTTAAGAAACATTACAGGAAGGCATGATATATTTGTTCAGCTTCTATCAAGAAATACATAATTGCCCACGTTCGACTCCCGGTATAGAAAGTTAACGCATTTTTGAATGACAGCAACAGTACCACTTGTTTAACTCCTTCTCTATTGATCTCAGTACCCAAACCCCGGAGAAAATGACAGCAACAGTACCACTTGTTTAACGCCTTCTCTATTGATCTCAGTACCAAAACCCCGGAGAAAATGACAGCAACAGTACCACTTGTTTAACGCCTTCTCTATTGATCTCAGTACCAAAACCCCGGAGAAACTGTGATTTGGTTATGGAAATGGGATGTGGTTAAATCCAGCTGCTTCCAAAATTAGGACAGAACTGTTCTGAACTCATATTTCAACATCCATCTTCCAAACTTTGAGATTGAAATCCTTATTTTATATGTAACACATCCTTCATGTGAAAAAAAGAACTCTTGAGCTTGTGGATGAATGGGTTTCCAGGGAGAATTCACAAGTTTTTAATGGTGCAGTAGGAATGTTCTGAATGAACAGTTAGCATGCAAAGGACAGGTTTAAGAGACCACGGAAGTGAACTGAAATACAATATGACTTCTGAAATCCTGAAATCCCATGGAGCTGAACCCATAGAGGATGCAGTGCAAAAACAGAGAGTACAGTGAGAAGTAGTGGTGACAGAGTGGACCATTGACTAGAAATCCATTGGGGTCTCACTGGGCAAAAATGTGAAAATTTTCCACCACTATTTCTGGGATTTTTCATCAATTAAAAGAGTCAAGAAAAATTGGAGAAAGCAGAAGAGGTTGGAAATTTTCCAACATTTTTAATCTTGACTTAAAGGCGTCTGCAGATGGAAATTCTAAGGAAGCTGTTTTCCCAACTATTTCTAAAGCTAATTAATTGAAAATGAACAAATAACAGTCAAACTCCTAATGATGTTTTGCCAATTATTAACCAGGACAATTTTCACAACTTTTGATGAGTAAGTAGACCAGAAATAAAAATGTGGATCTCTTTGTATAGACAAGCAATTTTTCTGTATTTAGGAAATTTCAATTCAATTTGTTTTTCCATTCAGGCACATGTAGTGCACTTGACATCTGGAAAGATCTAAAGCACAATCCTTCGATAGCTCAGCTGGTAGAGCGGAGGACTGTAGAGGAGATTGGTACAGAAATCCTTAGGTCGCTGGTTCAACTCCGGCTCGAAGGAATTTTTTTCATATCACTTTAGTGGGCAATTTCTGACATATTAACTACCCAGAAATATGCATTACACGTGCTGTTTATCTTTATTAGCTAGAGAAACTGTAACTTATTTTCATTTCTGCTTCCTGTTAATCATCCTGCATGCTGCTGAGCCTCTAGTAGGGCAATTATGGTTTCCGTGGTTTGTTGAAGTACAGTGCAGAGGCAGATGATAGAGACACGAGTTCTGATACTGGGGAGCCTTTCCATAGCTCTTTGCAACTCATTAAAATGGAAATGAGAACCTTTTGCACTTCCTGGAAAGAGGCCTCCAGACATCAAACATGGATTTCTTGCATTGTTACCTATAATGCTGGATTGGCATTTACCTATCTGCAAATGGTCTTGTACGTGCCGTGATGATGAAAATCGTATCATCAAGCATCGACCACCTCACTGAACACTGAGAGGTCAGGGGCATGATGATGAAATTAGTGTCATCATAGACCATGTTCCACCCACTCCATATCACCCACTTGGTTGAATATGAAATACAGAGTTAAGAAACATTACAGGAAGGCATGATATATTTGTTCAGCTTCTATCAAGAAATACATAATGGCCCGCGTTCGACTCCCGGTATAGGAAGTTAACGCATTTTTGAATGACAGCAACAGTACCACTTGTTTAACTCCTTCTCTATTGATCTCAGTACCAAAACCCCGGAGAAAATGACAGCAACAGTACCACTTGTTTAACGCCTTCTCTATTGATCTCAGTACCAAAACCCCGGAGAAACTGTGATTTGGTTATGGAAATGGGATGTGGTCAAATCCAACTGCATCCAAAATTAGGACAGAACTGGTCTAAACTCATATTTCAACATCCATCTTCCAAACTTTGAGAGGGAAATCCCTATTTTATATGTAACACATCCTTCATGTGAAAAAATGAACTCTTGAGCTTGTGGATGAATGGGTTTCCAGGGAGAATTCACAAATTTTTAATGGTGCAGTAGGAATGTTCTGAATGAACAGTTAGCATGCAAAGGACAGGTTTAAGAGACCACGGAAGTGAACTGAAATACAATATGACTTCTGAAATCCTGAAATCCCATGGAGCTGAACCCATAGAGGATGCAGTGCAAAAACAGAGAGTACAGTGAGAAGTAGTGGTGACAGAGTGGACCATTGACTAGAAATCCATTGGGGTCTCACTGGGCAAAAATGTGAAAATTTTCCACCACTATTTCTGGGATTTTTCATCAATTAAAAGAGTCAAGAAAAATTGGAGAAAGCAGAAGAGGTTGGAAATTTTCCAACATTTTTAATCTTGACTTAAAGGCGTCTGCAGATGGAAATTCTAAGGAAGCTGTTTTCCCAACTATTTCTAAAGCTAATTAATTGAAAATGAACAAATAACAGTCAAACTCCTAATGATGTTTTGCCAATTATTAACCAGGACAATTTTCACAACTTTTGATGAGTAAGTAGACCAGAAATAAAAATGTGGATCTCTTTGTGTAGACAAGCAATTTTTCTGTATTTAGGAAATTTCAATTCAATTTGTTTTTCCATTCAGGCACATGTAGTGCACTTGACATCTGGAAAGATCTAAAGCACAATCCTTCGATAGCTCAGCTGGTAGAGCGGAGGACTGTAGAGGAGATTGATACAGAAATCCTTAGGTCGCTGGTTCAACTCCGGCTCGAAGGAATTTTTTTCATATCACTTTAGTGGGCAATTTCTGACATATTAACTACCCAGAAATATGCATTACTCGTGCTGTTTATCTTTATTAGCTAGAGAAACTGTAACTTATTTTCATTTCTGCTTCCTGTTAATCATCCTGCATGCTGCTGAGCCTCTAGTAGGGCAATTATGGTTTCCGTGGTTTGTTGAAGTACAGTGCAGAGGCAGATGATAGAGACACGAGTTCTGATACTGGGGAGCCTTTCCATAGCTCTTTGCAAGTCATTAAAATGGAAATGAGAACCTTTTGCACTTCCTGGAAAGAGGCCTCCAGACATCAAACATGGATTTCTTGCATTGTTACCTATAATGCTGGATTGGCATTTACCTATCTGCAAATGGTCTTGTACGTGCCGTGATGATGAAAATCGTATCATCAAGCATCGACCACCTCACTGAACACTGAGAGGTCAGGGGCATGATGATGAAATTAGTGTCATCATAGGCCATGTTCCACCCACTCCATGTCACCCACTTGGTTGAATATGAAATACAGAGTTAAGAAACATTACAGGAAGGCATGATATATTTGTTCAGCTTCTTTCAAGAAATACATAATGGCCTGCGTTCGACTCCCGGTATAGGAAGTTAACGCATTTTTGAATGACAGCAACAGTACCACTTGTTTAACTCCTTCTCTATTGATCTCAGTACCAAAACCCCGGAGAAAATGACAGCAACAGTACCACTTGTTTAACGCCTTCTCTATTGATCTCAGTACCAAAACCCCGGAGAAACTGTGATTTGGTTATGGAAATGGGATGTGGTCAAATCCAACTGCATCCAAAATTAGGACAGAACTGGTCTAAACTCATATTTCAACATCCATCTTCCAAACTTTGAGAGGGAAATCCCTATTTTATATGTTACACATCCTTCATGTGAAAAAATGAACTCTTGAGCTTGTGGATGAATGGGTTTCCAGGGAGAATTCACAAATTTTTAATGGTGCAGTAGGAATGTTCTGAATGAACAGTTAGCATGCAAAGGACAGGTTTAAGAGACCACGGAAGTGAACTGAAATACAATATGACTTCTGAAATCCTGAAATCCCATGGAGCTGAACCCATAGAGGATGCAGTGCAAAAACAGAGAGTACAGTGAGAAGTAGTGGTGACAGAGTGGACCATTGACTAGAAATCCATTGGGGTCTCACTGGGCAAAAATGTGAAAATTTTCCACCACTATTTCAGGGATTTTTCATCAATTAAAAGAGTCAAGAAAAATTGGAGAAAGCAGAAGAGGTTGGAAATTTTCCAACATTTTTAATCTTGACTTAAAGGCGTCTGCAGATGGAAATTCTAAGGAAGCTCTTTTCCCAACTATTTCTAAAGCTAATTAATTGAAAATGAACAAATAACAGTCAAACTCCTAATGATGTTTTGCCAATTATTAACCAGGACAATTTTCACAACTTTTGATGAGTAAGTAGACCAGAAATAAAAATGTGGATCTCTTTGTATAGACAAGCAATTTTTCTGTATTTAGGAAATTTCAATTCAATTTGTTTTTCCATTCAGGCACATGTAGTGCACTTGACATCTGGAAAGATCTAAAGCACAATCCTTCGATAGCTCAGCTGGTAGAGCGGAGGACTGTAGAGGAGATTGATACAGAAATCCTTAGGTCGCTGGTTCAACTCCAGCTCGAAGGAATTTTTTTCATATCACTTTAGTGGGCAATTTCTGACATATTAACTACACAGAAATATGCATTACACGTGCTGTTTATCTTTATTATCTAGAGAAACTGTAACTTATTTTCATTTCTGCTTCCTGTTAATCATCCTGCATGCTGCTGAGCCTCTAGTAGGGCAATTATGGTTTCCGTGGTTTGTTGAAGTACAGTGCAGAGGCAGATGATAGAGACACGAGTTCTGATACTGGGGAGCCTTTCCATAGCTCTTTGCAAGTCATTAAAATGGAAATGAGAACCTTTTGCACTTCCTGGAAAGAGGCCTCCAGACATCAAACATGGATTTCTTGCATTGTTACCTATAATGCTGGATTGGCATTTACCTATCTGCAAATGGTCTTGTACGTGCCGTGATGATGAAAATCGTATCATCAAGCATCGACCACCTCACTGAACACTGAGAGGTCAGGGGCATGATGATGAAATTAGTGTCATCATAGGCCATGTTCCACCCACTCCATGTCACCCACTTGGTTGAATATGAAATACAGAGTTAAGAAACATTACAGGAAGGCATGATATATTTGTTCAGCTTCTATCAAGAAATACATAATGGCCCACGTTCGACTCCCGGTATAGAAAGTTAACGCATTTTTAAATGACAGCAACAGTACCACTTGTTTAACTCCTTCTCTATTGATCTCAGTAACAAAACCCCGGAGAAAATGACAGCAACAGTACCACTTGTTTAACGCCTTCTCTATTGATCTCAGTACCAAAACCCCGGAGAAACTGTGATTTGGTTATGGAAATGGGATGTGGTCAAATCCAACTGCATCCAAAATTAGGACAGAACTGGTCTAAACTCATATTTCAACATCCATCTTCCAAACTTTGAGAGGGAAATCCTTATTTTATATGTAACACATCCTTCATGTGAAAAAAAGAACTCTTGAGCTTGTGGATGAATGGGTTTCCAGGGAGAATTCACAAGTTTTTAATGGTGCAGTAGGAATGTTCTGAATGAACAGTTAGCATGCAAAGGACAGGTTTAAGAGACCACGGAAGTGAACTGAAATACAATATGACTTCTGAAATCCTGAAATCCCATGGAGCTGAACCCATAGAGGATGCCGTGCAAAAACAGAGAGTACAGTGAGAAGTAGTGGTGACAGAGTGGACCATTGACTAGAAATCCATTGGGGTCTCACTGGGCAAAAATGTGAAAATTTTCCACCACTATTTCTGGGATTTTTCATCAATTAAAAGAGTCAAGAAAAATTGGAGAAAGCAGAAGAGGTTGGAAATTTTCCAACATTTTTAATCTTGACTTAAAGGCGTTTGCAGATGGAAATTCTAAAGAAGCTGTTTTCCCAACTATTTCTAAAGCTAATTAATTGAAAATGAACAAATAACAGTCAAACTCCTAATGATGTTTTGCCAATTATTAACCAGGACAATTTTCACAACTTTTGATGAGTAAGTAGACCAGAAATAAAAATGTGGATCTCTTTGTATAGACAAGCAATTTTTCTGTATTTAGGAAATTTCAATTCAATTTGTTTTTCCATTCAGGCACATGTAGTGCACTTGACATCTGGAAAGATCTAAAGCACAATCCTTCGATAGCTCAGCTGGTAGAGCGGAGGACTGTAGAGGAGATTGATACAGAAATCCTTAGGTCGCTGGTTCAACTCCGGCTCGAAGGAATTTTTTTCATATCACTTTAGTGGGCAATTTCTGACATATTAACTACCCAGAAATATGCATTACACGTGCTGTTTATCTTTATTAGCTAGAGAAACTGTAACTTATTTTCATTTCTGCTTCCTGTTAATCATCCTGCATGCTGCTGAGCCTCTAGTAGGGCAATTATGGTTTCCGTGGTTTGTTGAAGTACAGTGCAGAGGCAGATGATAGAGACACGAGTTCTGATACTGGGGAGCCTTTCCATAGCTCTTTGCAACTCATTAAAATGGAAATGAGAATCTTTTGCACTTCCTGGAAAGAGGCCTCCAGACATCAAACATGGATTTCTTGCATTGTTACCTATAATGCTGGATTGGCATTTACCTATCTGCAAATGGTCTTGTACGTGCCGTGATGATGAAAATCGTATCATCAAGCATCGACCACCTCACTGAACACTGAGAGGTCAGGGGCATGATGATGAAATTAGTGTCATCATAGGCCATGTTCCACCCACTCCATCTCACCCACTTGGTTGAATATGAAATACAGAGTTAAGAAACATTACAGGAAGGCATGATATATTTGTTCAGCTTCTTACAAGAAATACATAATGGCCCGCGTTCGACTCCCGGTATAGGAAGTTAACGCATTTTTGAATGACAGCAACAGTACCACTTGTTTAACTCCTTCTCTATTGATCTCAGTACCAAAACCCCGGAGAAAATGACAGCAACAGTACCACTTGTTTAACGCCTTCTCTATTGATCTCAGTACCAAAACCCCGGAGAAACTGTGATTTGGTTATGGAAATGGGATGTGGTCAAATCCAACTGCATCCAAAATTAGGACAGAACTGGTCTAAACTCATATTTCAACATCCATCTTCCAAACTTTGAGAGGGAAATCCCTATTTTATATGTAACACATACTTCATGTGAAAAAATGAACTCTTGAAATTGTGGATGAATGGGTTTCCAGGGAGAATTCACAAATTTTTAATGGTGCAGTAGGAATGTTCTGAATGAACAGTTAGCATGCAAAGGACAGGTTTAAGAGACCACGGAAGTGAACTGAAATACAATATGACTTCTGAAATCCTGAAATCCCATGGAGCTGAACCCATAGAGGATGCAGTGCAAAAACAGAGAGTACAGTGAGAAGTAGTGGTGACAGAGTGGACCATTGACTAGAAATCCATTGGGGTCTCACTGGGCAAAAATGTGAAAATTTTCCACCACTATTTCTGGGATTTTTCATCAATTAAAAGAGTCAAGAAAAATTGGAGAAAGCAGAAGAGGTTGGAAATTTTCCAACATTTTTAATCTTGACTTAAAGGCGTCTGCAGATGGAAATTCTAAGGAAGCTGTTTTCCCAACTATTTCTAAAGCTAATTAATTGAAAATGAACAAATAACAGTCAAACTCCTAATGATGTTTTGCCAATTATTAACCAGGACAATTTTCACAACTTTTGATGAGTAAGTAGACCAGAAATAAAAATGTGGATCTCTTTGTATAGACAAGCAATTTTTCTGTATTTAGGAAATTTCAATTCAATTTGTTTTTCCATTCAGGCACATGTAGTGCACTTGACATCTGGAAAGATCTAAAGCACAATCCTTCGATAGCTCAGCTGGTAGAGCGGAGGACTGTAGAGGAGATTGATACAGAAATCCTTAGGTCGCTGGTTCAACTCCGGCTCGAAGGAATTTTTTTCATATGACTTTAGTGGGCAATTTCTGACATATTAACTACCCAGAAATATGCATTACTCGTGCTGTTTATCTTTATTAGCTAGAGAAACTGTAACTTATTTTCATTTCTGCTTCCTGTTAATCATCCTGCATGCTGCTGAGCCTCTAGTAGGGCAATTATGGTTTCCGTGGTTTGTTGAAGTACAGTGCAGAGGCAGATGATAGAGACACGAGTTCTGATACTGGGGAGCCTTTCCATAGCTCTTTGCAACTCATTAAAATGGAAATGAGAATCTTTTGCACTTCCTGGAAAGAGGCCTCCAGACATCAAACATGGATTTCTTGCATTGTTACCTATAATGCTGGATTGGCATTTACCTATCTGCAAATGGTCTTGTACGTGCCGTGATGATGAAAATCGTATCATCAAGCATCGACCACCTCACTGAACACTGAGAGGTCAGGGGCATGATGATGAAATTAGTGTCATCATAGGCCATGTTCCACCCACTCCATCTCACCCACTTGGTTGAATATGAAATACAGAGTTAAGAAACATTACAGGAAGGCATGATATATTTGTTCAGCTTCTTACAAGAAATACATAATGGCCCGCGTTCGACTCCCGGTATAGGAAGTTAACGCATTTTTGAATGACAGCAACAGTACCACTTGTTTAACTCCTTCTCTATTGATCTCAGTACCAAAACCCCGGAGAAAATGACAGCAACAGTACCACTTGTTTAACGCCTTCTCTATTGATCTCAGTACCAAAACCCCGGAGAAACTGTGATTTGGTTATGGAAATGGGATGTGGTCAAATCCAACTGCATCCAAAATTAGGACAGAACTGGTCTAAACTCATATTTCAACATCCATCTTCCAAACTTTGAGAGGGAAATCCCTATTTTATATGTAACACATACTTCATGTGAAAAAATGAACTCTTGAAATTGTGGATGAATGGGTTTCCAGGGAGAATTCACAAATTTTTAATGGTGCAGTAGGAATGTTCTGAATGAACAGTTAGCATGCAAAGGACAGGTTTAAGAGACCACGGAAGTGAACTGAAATACAATATGACTTCTGAAATCCTGAAATCCCATGGAGCTGAACCCATAGAGGATGCAGTGCAAAAACAGAGAGTACAGTGAGAAGTAGTGGTGACAGAGTGGACCATTGACTAGAAATCCATTGGGGTCTCACTGGGCAAAAATGTGAAAATTTTCCACCACTATTTCTGGGATTTTTCATCAATTAAAAGAGTCAAGAAAAATTGGAGAAAGCAGAAGAGGTTGGAAATTTTCCAACATTTTTAATCTTGACTTAAAGGCGTCTGCAGATGGAAATTCTAAGGAAGCTGTTTTCCCAACTATTTCTAAAGCTAATTAATTGAAAATGAACAAATAACAGTCAAACTCCTAATGATGTTTTGCCAATTATTAACCAGGACAATTTTCACAACTTTTGATGAGTAAGTAGACCAGAAATAAAAATGTGGATCTCTTTGTATAGACAAGCAATTTTTCTGTATTTAGGAAATTTCAATTCAATTTGTTTTTCCATTCAGGCACATGTAGTGCACTTGACATCTGGAAAGATCTAAAGCACAATCCTTCGATAGCTCAGCTGGTAGAGCGGAGGACTGTAGAGGAGATTGATACAGAAATCCTTAGGTCGCTGGTTCAACTCCGGCTCGAAGGAATTTTTTTCATATGACTTTAGTGGGCAATTTCTGACATATTAACTACCCAGAAATATGCATTACTCGTGCTGTTTATCTTTATTAGCTAGAGAAACTGTAACTTATTTTCATTTCTGCTTCCTGTTAATCATCCTGCATGCTGCTGAGCCTCTAGTAGGGCAATTATGGTTTCCGTGGTTTGTTGAAGTACAGTGCAGAGGCAGATGATAGAGACACGAGTTCTGATACTGGGGAGCCTTTCCATAGCTCTTTGCAAGTCATTAAAATGGAAATGAGAACCTTTTGCACTTCCTGGAAAGAGGCCTCCAGACATCAAACATGGATTTCTTGCATTGTTACCTATAATGCTGGATTGGCATTTACCTATCTGCAAATGGTCTTGTACGTGCCGTGATGATGAAAATCGTATCATCAAGCATCGACCACCTCACTGAACACTGAGAGGTCAGGGGCATGATGATGAAATTAGTGTCATCATAGGCCATGTTCCACCCACTCCATGTCACCCACTTGGTTGAATATGAAATACAGAGTTAAGAAACATTACAGGAAGGCATGATATATTTGTTCAGCTTCTATCAAGAAATACATAATGGCCCACGTTCGACTCCCGGTATAGAAAGTTAACGCATTTTTAAATGACAGCAACAGTACCACTTGTTTAACTCCTTCTCTATTGATCTCAGTAACAAAACCCCGGAGAAAATGACAGCAACAGTACCACTTGTTTAACGCCTTCTCTATTGATCTCAGTACCAAAACCCCGGAGAAACTGTGATTTGGTTATGGAAATGGGATGTGGTCAAATCCAGCTGCTTCCAAAATTAGGACAGAACTGTTCTGAACTCATATTTCAACATCCATCTTCCAAACTTTGAGAGGGAAATCCTTATTTTATATGTAACACATCCTTCATGTGAAAAAAAGAACTCTTGAGCTTGTGGATGAATGGGTTTCCAGGGAGAATTCACAAGTTTTTAATGGTGCAGTAGGAATGTTCTGAATGAACAGTTAGCATGCAAAGGACAGGTTTAAGAGACCACGGAAGTGAACTGAAATACAATATGACTTCTGAAATCCTGAAATCCCATGGAGCTGAACCCATAGAGGATGCAGTGCAAAAACAGAGAGTACAGTGAGAAGTAGTGGTGACAGAGTGGACCATTGACTAGAAATCCATTGGAGTCTCACTGGGCAAAAATGTAAAAATTTTCCACCACTATTTCAGGGTATTTTCATCAATTAAAAGAGTCAAGAAAAATTGGAGAAAGCAGAAGAGGTTGGAAATTTTCCAACATTTTTAATCTTGACTTAAAGGCGTCTGCAGATGGAAATTCTAAGGAAGCTGTTTTCCCAACTATTTCTAAAGCTAATTAATTGAAAATGAACAAATAACAGTCAAACTCCTAATGATGTTTTGCCAATTATTAACCAGGACAATTTTCACAACTTTTGATGAGTAAGTAGACCAGAAATAAAAATGTGGATCTCTTTGTATAGACAAGCAATTTTTCTGTATTTAGGAAATTTCAATTCAATTTGTTTTTCCATTCAGGCACATGTAGTGCACTTGACATCTGGAAAGATCTAAAGCACAATCCTTCGATAGCTCAGCTGGTAGAGCAGAGGACTGTAGAGGAGATTGATACAGAAATCCTTAGGTCGCTGGTTCAACTCCGGCTCGAAGGAATTTTTTTCATATCACTTTAGTGGGCAATTTCTGACATATTAACTACCCAGAAATATGCATTACACGTGCTGTTTATCTTTATTAGCTAGAGAAACTGTAACTTATTTTCATTTCTGCTTCCTGTTAATCATCCTGCATGCTGCTGAGCCTCTAGTAGGGCAATTATGGTTTCCGTGGTTTGTTGAAGTACAGTGCAGAGGCAGATGATAGAGACACGAGTTCTGATACTGGGGAGCCTTTCCATAGCTCTTTGCAAGTCATTAAAATGGAAATGAGAACCTTTTGCACTTCCTGGAAAGAGGCCTCCAGACATCAAACATGGATTTCTTGCATTGTTACCTATAATGCTGGATTGGCATTTACCTATCTGCAAATGGTCTTGTACGTGCCGTGATGATGAAAATCGTATCATCAAGCATCGACCACCTCACTGAACACTGAGAGGTCAGGGGCATGATGATGAAATTAGTGTCATCATAGGCCATGTTCCACCCACTCCATGTCACCCACTTGGTTGAATATGAAATACAGAGTTAAGAAACATTACAGGAAGGCATGATATATTTGTTCAGCTTCTATCAAGAAATACATAATGGCCCGCGTTCGACTCCCGGTATAGAAAGTTAATGCATTTTTGAATGACAGCAACAGTACCACTTGTTTAACTCCTTCTCTATTGATCTCAGTACCAAAACCCCGGAGAAAATGACAGCAACAGTACCACTTGTTTAACGCCTTCTCTATTGATCTCAGTACCAAAACCCCGGAGAAACTGTGATTTGGTTATGGAAATGGGATGTGGTCAAATCCAACTGCATCCAAAATTAGGACAGAACTGGTCTAAACTCATATTTCAACATCCATCTTCCAAACTTTGAGAGGGAAATCCCTATTTTATATGTAACACATCCTTCATGTGAAAAAATGAACTCTTGAGCTTGTGGATGAATGGGTTTCCAGGGAGAATTCACAAATTTTTAATGGTGCAGTAGGAATGTTCTGAATGAACAGTTAGCATGCAAAGGACAGGTTTAAGAGACCACGGAAGTGAACTGAAATACAATATGACTTCTGAAATCCTGAAATCCCATGGAGCTGAACCCATAGAGGATGCAGTGCAAAAACAGAGAGTACAGTGAGAAGTAGTGGTGACAGAGTGGACCATTGACTAGAAATCCATTGGGGTCTCACTGGGCAAAAATGTGAAAATTTTCCACCACTATTTCTGGGATTTTTCATCAATTAAAAGAGTCAAGAAAAATTGGAGAAAGCAGAAGAGGTTGGAAATTTTCCAACATTTTTAATCTTGACTTAAAGGCGTCTGCAGATGGAAATTCTAAGGAAGCTGTTTTCCCAACTATTTCTAAAGCTAATTAATTGAAAATGAACAAATAACAGTCAAACTCCTAATGATGTTTTGCCAATTATTAACCAGGACAATTTTCACAACTTTTGATGAGTAAGTAGACCAGAAATAAAAATGTGGATCTCTTTGTATAGACAAGCAATTTTTCTGTATTTAGGAAATTTCAATTCAATTTGTTTTTCCATTCAGGCACATGTAGTGCACTTGACATCTGGAAAGATCTAAAGCACAATCCTTCGATAGCTCAGCTGGTAGAGCGGAGGACTGTAGAGGAGATTGATACAGAAATCCTTAGGTCGCTGGTTCAACTCCGGCTCGAAGGAATTTTTTTCATATCACTTTAGTGGGCAATTTCTGACATATTAACTACCCAGAAATATGCATTACTCGTGCTGTTTATCTTTATTAGCTAGAGAAACTGTAACTTATTTTCATTTCTGCTTCCTGTTAATCATCCTGCATGCTGCTGAGCCTCTAGTAGGGCAATTATGGTTTCCGTGGTTTGTTGAAGTACAGTGCAGAGGCAGATGATAGAGACACGAGTTCTGATACTGGGGAGCCTTTCCATAGCTCTTTGCAAGTCATTAAAATGGAAATGAGAACCTTTTGCACTTCCTGGAAAGTGGCCTCCAGACATCAAACATGGATTTCTTGCATTGTTACCTATAATGCTGGATTGGCATTTACCTATCTGCAAATGGTCTTGTACGTGCCGTGATGATGAAAATCGTATCATCAAGCATCGACCACCTCACTGAACACTGAGAGGTCAGGGGCATGATGATGAAATTAGTGTCATCATAGGCCATGTTCCACCCACTCCATGTCACCCACTTGGTTGAATATGAAATACAGAGTTAAGAAACATTACAGGAAGGCATGATATATTTGTTCAGCTTCTATCAAGAAATACATAATGGCCCGCGTTCGACTCCCGGTATAGAAAGTTAACGCATTTTTGAATGACAGCAGCAGTACCACTTGTTTAACTCCTTCTCTATTGATCTCAGTACCAAAACCCCGGAGAAAATGACAGCAACAGTACCACTTGTTTAACGCCTTCTCTATTGATCTCAGTACCAAAACCCCGGAGAAAATGACAGCAACAGTACCACTTGTTTAACGCCTTCTCTATTGATCTCAGTACCAAAACCCCGGAGAAACTGTGATTTGGTTATGGAAATGGGATGTGGTCATATCCAGCTGCTTCCAAAATTAGGACAGAACTGTTCTGAACTCATATTTCAACATCCATCTTCCAAACTTTGAGAGGGAAATCCTTATTTTATATGTAACACATCCTTCATGTGAAAAAAAGAACTCTTGAGCTTGTGGATGAATGGGTTTCCAGGGAGAATTCACAAGTTTTTAATGGTGCAGTAGGAATGTTCTGAATGAACAGTTAGCATGCAAAGGACAGGTTTAAGAGACCACGGAAGTGAACTGAAATACAATATGACTTCTGAAATCCTGAAATCCCATGGAGCTGAACCCATAGAGGATGCAGTGCAAAAACAGAGAGTACAGTGAAAAGTAGTGGTGACAGAGTGGACCATTGACTAGAAATCCATTGGGGTCTCAATGGGCAAAAATGTGAAAATTTTCCACCACTATTTCAGGGATTTTTCATCAATTAAAAGAGTCAAGAAAAATTGGAGAAAGCAGAAGAGGTTGGAAATTTTCCAACATTTTTAATCTTGACTTAAAGGTGTCTGCAGATGGAAATTCTAAGGAAGCTCTTTTCCCAACTATTTCTAAAGCTAATTAATTGAAAATGAACAAATAACAGTCAAACTCCTAATGATGTTTTGCCAATTATTAACCAGGACAATTTTCACAACTTTTGATGAGTAAGTAGACCAGAAATAAAAATGTGGATCTCTTTGTATAGACAAGCAATTTTTCTGTATTTAGGAAATTTCAATTCAATTTGTTTTTCCATTCAGGCACATGTAGTGCACTTGACATCTGGAAAGGTCTAAAGCACAATCCTTCGATAGCTCAGCTGGTAGAGCGGAGGACTGTAGAGGAGATTGATACAGAAATCCTTAGGTCGCTGGTTCAACTCCGGCTCGAAGGAATTTTTTTCATATCACTTTAGTGGGCAATTTCTGACATATTAACTACCCAGAAATATGCATTACACGTGCTGTTTATCTTTATTAGCTAGAGAAACTGTAACTTTTTTTCATTTCTGCTTCCTGTTAATCATCCTGCATGCTGCTGAGCCTCTAGTAGGGCAATTATGGTTTCCGTGGTTTGTTGAAGTACAGTGCAGAGGCAGATGATAGAGACACGAGTTCTGATACTGGGGAGCCTTTCCATAGCTCTTTGCAAGTCATTAAAATGGAAATGAGAACCTTTTGCACTTCCTGGAAAGTGGCCTCCAGACATCAAACATGGATTTCTTGCATTGTTACCTATAATGCTGGATTGGCATTTACCTATCTGCAAATGGTCTTGTACGTGCCGTGATGATGAAAATCGTATCATCAAGCATCGACCACCTCACTGAACACTGAGAGGTCAGGGGCATGATGATGAAATTAGTGTCATCATAGGCCATGTTCCACCCACTCCATGTCACCCACTTGGTTGAATATGAAATACAGAGTTAAGAAACATTACAGGAAGGCATGATATATTTGTTCAGCTTCTATCAAGAAATACATAATGGCCCGCGTTCGACTCCCGGTATAGAAAGTTAACGCATTTTTGAATGACAGCAACAGTACCACTTGTTTAACTCCTTCTCTATTGATCTCAGTACCAAAACGCCGGAGAAAATGACAGCAACAGTACCACTTGTTTAACGCCTTCTCTATTGATCTCAGTAACAAAACCCCAGAGAAAATGACAGCAACAGTACCACTTGTTTAACGCCTTCTCTATTGATCTCAGTACCAAAACCCCGGAGAAACTGTGATTTGGTTATGGAAATGGGATGTGGTCAAATCCAGCTGCTTCCAAAATTAGGACAGAACTGTTCTGAACTCATATTTCAACATCCATCTTCCAAACTTTGAGAGGGAAATCCTTATTTTATATGTAACACATCCTTCATGTGAAAAAAAGAACTCTTGAGCTTGTGGATGAATGGGTTTCCAGGGAGAATTCACAAGTTTTTAATGGTGCAGTAGGAATGTTCTGAATGAACAGTTAGCATGCAAAGGACAGGTTTAAGAGACCACGGAAGTGAACTGAAATACAATATGACTTCTGAAATCCTGAAATCCCATGGAGCTGAACCCATAGAGGATGCAGTGCAAAAACAGAGAGTACAGTGAGAAGTAGTGGTGACAGAGTGGACCATTGACTAGAAATCCATTGGGGTCTCACTGGGCAAAAATGTGAAAATTTTCCACCACTATTTCAGGGATTTTTCATCAATTAAAAGAGTCAAGAAAAATTGGAGAAAGCAGAAGAGGTTGGAAATGTTCCAACATTTTTAATCTTGACTTAAAGGCGTCTGCAGATGGAAATTCTAAGGAAGCTCTTTTCCCAACTATTTCTAAAGCTAATTAATTGAAAATGAACAAATAACAGTCAAACTCCTAATGATGTTTTGCCAATTATTAACCAGGACAATTTTCACAACTTTTGATGAGTAAGTAGACCAGAAATAAAAATGTGGATCTCTTTGTATAGACAAGCAATTTTTCTGTATTTAGGAAATTTCAATTCAATTTGTTTTTCCATTCAGGCACATGTAGTGCACTTGACATCTGGAAAGATCTAAAGCACAATCCTTCGATAGCTCAGCTGGTAGAGCGGAGGACTGTAGAGGAGATTGATACAGAAATCCTTAGGTCGCTGGTTCAACTCCGGCTCGAAGGAATTTTTTTCATATCACTTTAGTGGGCAATTTCTGACATATTAACTACCCAGAAATATGCATTACTCGTGCTGTTTATCTTTATTAGCTAGAGAAACTGTAACTTATTTTCATTTCTGCTTCCTGTTAATCATCCTGCATGCTGCTGAGCCTCTAGTAGGGCAATTATGGTTTCCGTGGTTTGTTGAAGTACAGTGCAGAGGCAGATGATAGAGACACGAGTTCTGATACTGGGGAGCCTTTCCATAGCTCTTTGCAAGTCATTAAAATGGAAATGAGAACCTTTTGCACTTCCTGGAAAGAGGCCTCCAGACATCAAACATGGATTTCTTGCATTGTTACCTATAATGCTGGATTGGCATTTACCTATCTGCAAATGGTCTTGTACGTGCCGTGATGATGAAAATCGTATCATCAAGCATCGACCACCTCACTGAACACTGAGAGGTCAGGGGCATGATGATGAAATTAGTGTCATCATAGGCCATGTTCCACCCACTCCATGTCACCCACTTGGTTGAATATGAAATACAGAGTTAAGAAACATTACAGGAAGGCATGATATATTTGTTCAGCTTCTATCAAGAAATACATAATGGCCCCGTTCGACTCCCGGTATAGAAAGTTAACGCATTTTTGAATGACAGCAACAGTACCACTTGTTTAACTCCTTCTCTATTGATCTCAGTACCAAAACGCCGGAGAAAATGACAGCAACAGTACCACTTGTTTAACGCCTTCTCTATTGATCTCAGTAACAAAACCCCAGTGAAAATGACAGCAACAGTACCACTTGTTTAACGCCTTCTCTATTGATCTCAGTACCAAAACCCCGGAGAAACTGTGATTTGGTTATGGAAATGGGATGTGGTCAAATCCAGCTGCTTCCAAAATTAGGACAGAACTGTTCTGAACTCATATTTCAACATCCATCTTCCAAACTTTGAGAGGGAAATCCTTATTTTATATGTAACACATCCTTCATGTGAAAAAAAGAACTCTTGAGCTTGTGGATGAATGGGTTTCCAGGGAGAATTCACAAGTTTTTAATGGTGCAGTAGGAATGTTCTGAATGAACAGTTAGCATGCAAAGGACAGGTTTAAGAGACCACGGAAGTGAACTGAAATACAATATGACTTCTGAAATCCTGAAATCCCATGGAGCTGAACCCATAGAGGATGCAGTGCAAAAACAGAGAGTACAGTGAGAAGTAGTGGTGACAGAGTGGACCATTGACTAGAAATCCATTGGGGTCTCACTGGGCAAAAATGTGAAAATTTTCCACCACTATTTCAGGGATTTTTCATCAATTAAAAGAGTCAAGAAAAATTGGAGAAAGCAGAAGAGGTTGGAAATTTTCCAACATTTTTAATCTTGACTTAAAGGCGTCTGCAGATGGAAATTCTAAGGAAGCTCTTTTCCCAACTATTTCTAAAGCTAATTAATTGAAAATGAACAAATAACAGTCAAACTCCTAATGATGTTTTGCCAATTATTAACCAGGACAATTTTCACAACTTTTGATGAGTAAATAGACCAGAAATAAAAATGTGGATCTCTTTGTATAGACAAGCAATTTTTCTGTATTTAGGAAATTTCAATTCAATTTGTTTTTCCATTCAGGCACATGTAGTGCACTTGACATCTGGAAAGATCTAAAGCACAATCCTTCGATAGCTCAGCTGGTAGAGCGGAGGACTGTAGAGGAGATTGATACAGAAATCCTTAGGTCGCTGGTTCAACTCCGGCTCGAAGGAATTTTTTTCATATCACTTTAGTGGGCAATTTCTGACATATTAACTACCCAGAAATATGCATTACTCGTGCTGTTTATCTTTATTAGCTAGAGAAACTGTAACTTATTTTCATTTCTGCTTCCTGTTAATCATCCTGCATGCTGCTGAGCCTCTAGTAGGGCAATTATGGTTTCCGTGGTTTGTTGAAGTACAGTGCAGAGGCAGATGATAGAGACACGAGTTCTGATACTGGGGAGCCTTTCCATAGCTCTTTGCAAGTCATTAAAATGGAAATGAGAACCTTTTGCACTTCCTGGAAAGAGGCCTCCAGACATCAAACATGGATTTCTTGCATTGTTACCTATAATGCTGGATTGGCATTTACCTATCTGCAAATGGTCTTGTACGTGCCGTGATGATGAAAATCGTATCATCAAGCATCGACCACCTCAATGAACACTGAGAGGTCAGGGGCATGATGATGAAATTAGTGTCATCATAGGCCATGTTCCACCCACTCCATGTCACCCACTTGGTTGAATATGAAATACAGAGTTAAGAAACATTACAGGAAGGCATGATATATTTGTTCAGCTTCTATCAAGAAATACATAATGGCCCCGTTCGACTCCCGGTATAGAAAGTTAACGCATTTTTGAATGACAGCAACAGTACCACTTGTTTAACTCCTTCTCTATTGATCTCAGTACCAAAACGCCGGAGAAAATGACAGCAACAGTACCACTTGTTTAACGCCTTCTCTATTGATCTCAGTAACAAAACCCCAGAGAAAATGACAGCAACAGTACCACTTGTTTAACGCCTTCTCTATTGATCTCAGTACCAAAACCCTGGAGAAACTGTGATTTGGTTATGGAAATGGGATGTGGTCAAATCCAGCTGCTTCCAAAATTAGGACAGAACTGGTCTGAACTCATATTTCAACATCCATCTTCCAAACTTTGAGAGGGAAATCCCTATTTTATATGTAACACATCCTTCATGTGAAAAAAAGAACTCTTGAGCTTGTGGATGAATGGGTTTCCAGGGAGAATTCACAAGTTTTTAATGATGCAGTAGGAATGTTCTGAATGAACAGTTAGCATGCAAAGGACAGGTTTAAGAGACCACGGAAGTGAACTGAAATACAATATGACTTCTGAAATCCTGAAATCCCATGGAGCTGAACCCATAGAGGATGCAGTGCAAAAACAGAGAGTACAGTGAGAAGTAGTGGTGACAGAGTGGACCATTGACTAGAAATCCATTGGGGTCTCACTGGGCAAAAATGTGAAAATTTTCCACCACTATTTCTGGGATTTTTCATCAATTAAAAGAGTCAAGAAAAATTGGAGAAAGCAGAAGAGGTTGGAAATTTTCCAACATTTTTAATCTTGACTTAAAGGCGTCTGCAGATGGAAATTCTAAGGAAGCTGTTTTCCCAACTATTTCTTAAGCTAATTAATTGAAAATGAACAAATAACAGTCAAACTCCTAATGATGTTTTGCCAATTATTAACCAGGACAATTTTCACAACTTTTGATGAGTAAGTAGACCAGAAATAAAAATGTGGATCTCTTTGTATAGACAAGCAATTTTTCTGTATTTAGGAAATTTCAATTCAATTTGTTTTTCCATTCAGGCACATGTAGTGCACTTGACATCTGGAAAGACCTAAAGCACAATCCTTCGATAGCTCAGCTGGTAGAGCAGAGGACTGTAGAGGAGATTGATACAGAAATCCTTAGGTTGCTGGTTCAACTCCAGCTCGAAGGAATTTTTTTCATATCACTTTAGTGGGCAATTTCTGACATATTAACTACCCAGAAATATGCATTACTCGTGCTGTTTATCTTTATTAGCTAGAGAAACTGTAACTTATTTTCATTTCGGCTTCCTGTTAATCATCCTGCATGCTGCTGAGCCTCTAGTAGGGCAATTATGGTTTCCGTGGTTTGTTGAAGTACAGTGCAGAGGCAGATGATAGAGACACGAGTTCTGATACTGGGAAGCCTTTCCATAGCTCTTTGCAAGTCATTAAAATGGAAATGAGAACCTTTTGACATCAAACATGGATTTCTTGCATTGTTACCTATAATGCTGGATTGGCATTTACCTATCTGCAAATGGTCATGTACGTGCCGTGATGATGAAAATCGTATCATCAAGCATCGACCACCTCAATGAACACTGAGAGGTCAGGGGCATGATGATGAAATTAGTGTCATCATAGGCCATGTTCCACCCACTCCATGTCACCCACTTGGTTGAATATGAAATACAGAGTTAAGAAACATTACAGGAAGGCATGATATATTTGTTCAGCTTCTATCAAGAAATACATAATGGCCCGCGTTCGACTCCCGGTATAGGAAGTTAACGCATTTTTGAATGACAGCAACAGTACCACTTGTTTAACTCCTTCTCTATTGATCTCAGTACCAAAACCCCGGAGAAAATGACAGCAACAGTACCACTTGTTTAACGCCTTCTCTATTGATCTCAGTACCAAAACCCCGGAGAAACTGTGATTTGGTTATGGAAATGGGATGTGGTGAAATCCAACTGCATCCAAAATTAGGACAGAACTGGTCTGACCTCATATTTCAACATCTATCTTCCAAACTTTGAGAGGGACATCCCTATTTTATATGTAACACATCCTTCATGTGAAAAAAAGAACTCTTGAGCTTGTGGATGAATGGGTTTCCAGGGAGAATTCACAAGTTTTTAATGGTGCAGTAGGAATGTTCTGAATGAACAGTTAGCATGCAAAGGACAGGTTTAAGAGACCACGGAAGTGAACTGAAATACAATATTACTTCTGAAATCCTGAAATCCCATGGAGCTGAACCCATAGAAGATGCAGTGTAAAAACAGAGAGTACAGTGAGAAGTAGTGGTGACAGAGTGGACCATTGACTAGAAATCCATTGGGGTCTCACTGGGCAAAAATGTGAAAATTTGTCACCACTATTTCTGGGATTTTTCATCAATTAAAAGAGTCAAGCTAAATTGGAGAAAGCAGAAGAGGTTGGAAATTTGAGCTTAGTATATAGCGACCAAACTGTCACAGCCAGACATTATGTCTTAATAAACGGAGGTTATATTATTGTGGATTATAAAGGATCTATTAACCTTATATGTATCTCTACAATATTTATTCCATCAAAATAAGGGAACAACACGTTATATGTACAGATCTAACTCCGTCAGTGATAATATATCATTAATTCAAGACATCTCCCCTCTAGGACCTAGGAAATTCAAAGGTCCTTTATATCTGTAGATGTACAGACAGCCAACCTATATTTTGTCATTTATTATAGGAATATTGTAGATTTAATAGCTGATCACACTGCGAGGCTTGGCGGTGTTTTCTGCCATTTTAAAACCTATATTTTTGTTTATCCCCTATTTCTTGTTTTTATTTCACAACTGGTGTCACAGGTATTATTTTGGGACTCATTACAATTTTAATAAAATTAATAAAATGTAAGTTTTAAATACTCTATGATCAATGAGTGCTCCTACGTTACATGATTTTCCTTTCTGCACTTGTTAATCTGACACAGATTCAGGAGACCATATCTTGGGATTCGCTGACTTCTGCGTTAAAGCAGTATTGGGTGCAATAATAGAGGAAAAGTTCTTAATAAACTGTCAATAATGGTTTGCAAACCTCATGAATCTTTGAATGGCTTTTAGGCCAAGGGGAAGAGGCCAGTTAGTAATGGCAGCAAGCTTTTTGGGATCCATTCTCAGACCGGATCCAGATACCAAATAACTTAAAAATGGAACTTGGGAAACTTCAAAGATATGTGTTTCCAGTTTGCAGAAGAGATGATGTTGGCGCAGGCAAGACAGAACCTCCTTGATGTGTCTCCGGTGAGAAGAAAAATCCGGGGAAAAAATTAAGATATCATAAAGATACACTACCACTGTGACATAGAGAAGATCTCTAAATATCTTCTTCATAAACGATTGAATGACAGCTGGTGCATTAAACAATCCAAAGGGCATGACTAAATACTCAAAGTGACCCTCTTGCCTGTTGAACGTGGTTTTTCATTCATCTCCCTTCCGGATATAAATTAAATTGTAAGCTCCGTGGAGATCCAACTTGGAAAAAATCTTGGAGCCTGAGAGGATGTCGAAGAGTTCAGAAATGAGGGGGAGATAATAATGGTTCTTAAAAGTGATGTTATTTAGAGGTCTGTAGTCAATGCATGAATGTAATGAGACATCTTTCTTTTTAAGAAAAAGAAAGTTGCTAAAGCAGGTGAAGAAGATTTCCAGATGAATCCCCATTGCAAATTTTCCAAAATGTTCTGAGACTTGGCCAGAGTCCCTAGAAGTAAATCAATGGCACAGTCCCAAGGACGATGTGGAGGTAGCCTTGCTGAATACATCTTGGAAGGAGGAGTGAGCGGTAGGAACCACAGGTTCATGCGAGAGGATGTTGCATGAAGTATGATAAGTCACAGGGAACACAGAAATGAGGCACCGTTTGTGGGAGAAAGAACCCCAAGAAGTGACTTGGGCCCGGTTCCAGTCAAGTTGGGAAGTGTGGGTACAAAACCAAGGTAGTCCTAGAATGAGAGAATAAATGGACCTGGGCAACACCAGCAATTAAATCCACTCTTGATGATGATAGAACCACTGGAGATGCGATTATCATCCACTTTTGTGAGGGAAAGTGGTTGCAGTAAGTACAATGCAGGAATGCGGAGCTGCAATGTGAGGTATGAAGAGAAGTAATTTCTGGCGGAGCCAGAATCCACAAAGGCAGAGCTCTCAAAAGGGCCACTGGAAACGTTGAGCTTGACTGTCATCAGGAAGTCTGAATTAGGGATAGAGTAGGGAGTGGGTGATGAAGCTCCTAGTTCGGCCTCCCTTTTACCTACTAGGATACATCATTTCCCGGTCTCTTAGAACAGGTGTTCCAAAGGTGTCCTGACTCCCTGCAATACAAACAAAGATTTTGTTTGTAGCGTCTCTCTCATTCCTCCAGAGTGAGGTGGGAGCGACCAATTTGCATGGGCTCTACAGGAGATGGTGGTGATGGTGATGCCGGATTATGGAAACATGCAGCAAGACGAGGTGTGAATCTCCTAGAGAAAGACCTTTCCTATGTACATTCCCTATAACGGAGGTCTACTTTAATACAGAGAGAAATAAAAGTATCTAAGTCTGCTGGCAGTTCCCTGGAAACCAATTCATCCTTAATCCGGTCAGCGAGACCCTGCCAGAAGGTGGCAATAAGGGCATTGTTGTTCCACTTGAGTTCAGATGCCAATGTGCGAAACTGAACAGCATATTGTCCAACTGATAATGATTCTTGGCGCTGGTTAAGAAGACTGGAGGCAGCAGAGGAAACGTCACCAGGTTCATCCAAAACCTTTCAAAAGGCTTCAATAAGCGGATTCTCTCGTTCCCAAAGTGGGGAGGCCCAAACTAGGGCTTGTCAAGATATGAAGGAGATAATGAAGGCTTTGTGCGCTCGGATGTAAATGCACCCGAATTACATTCAAAGTGGATGGCGCACTGGTTTAAAAACCTCAGCATTTCTTCGGATCAAGATTAAATTTCTCAGGAGTGAGAAAATGAAGGTTGGAGGCAGCCGCTTGAGTAGCGGCAGAGGCGGGTTAAGATACCAAAGCGAGAGGTTCCATGACCGTGCTGGAGGTAGCTAGCGAGTTCTGTAAAGTGTCCAGATGGGACATTACTCCGTTCAGGCATTGAAGTAATTGCGTTTGCTCAGCTTCTTGACGATCCATGCGATGGGCAAGGTGGAGCAACAGGTTGCGGGTGGAAGGTTCCACATTATCACCCGAAGACATGGCCAAAGTTTCCTGTCAGCAACTGTGGCTATCTGCTGATTTTGTCTCTACCCTACCTGGAGGCTCCTTGCAGGGGTATTCATCAGGGACCCCTGCAAGGAGGTTTTTTATATTTAGCTGTGAGGGACGTGCAGGTCGTGGTTCTCCAGGAGGGTAATCAGCGAGATAAGTGAAGATAATAGGATGGTCAGGGATACAGAGGTCTAACCGAGCAGTCAATGCAGTACACAGGGAGATTCCAAGAGAATGGTCAGGCAGGCTGAGGTCAAATACCGCAACAGGATTAAAGAACCGAGGGGAGAATCCAAGCGGAGCTTCAGGAACAGCTCAAAAACAGGAAGTCAGACCAAGGAGCAGTATAGCACATAGAAGCCTGGAGCTAGGAAACCTAATGGTGCCAGAGTCTCGCAGTATAGTGGCGAGGGAATCAGAAGCACCAGTGGTGGTGACATCAGCTGTCACCACCAGCTGTCAGACTAGGGTCCCATTGCTTGGCAATGAGACGTGCATGGGCAGATGCGTCTGGACCTGATGTGTCTGGTTGCTAAGCAACCAGACATGACTTCCATCAGCTTTGGCGGAAGAGTACAGCAACTGTACCTAACGCTATTCATACGGACTCCACAGGAAGGGAACAAATGCACCCATAGAGAAATACAGTTCCCTAAACACTCCTAGTTCTCAAGGGACTTATGCCTACAGTTGCTGCATGGACCTAGTGCCAAAAATATGGGCAAAGCTTTGTGCCCAAGTATAAGAGTTATAAAGTGCAGGCATGAGCTTGGAAGAGGGATGGCTAAAGGTCCTTACGTTACTCTAGCAGGGCGAATTGTAAAAGCTCTTTTGCTTCTTCTTAATGGGGTCTTAAGCTGTCTTTTTTCCTGATTCCACTGCTCTCCTCCTCTGTGGAGACTGTCGGCACCTTCTTTCTTCACTTTGCTTCTCTGACACCTTCTCTCTTTTATCCAGCGTCATCTTTGTTAATCACCCCAGTTTATTTTTTTCCTGCGTTGATATGCTCACCACAATGCCCAAAAATTCTAATTGCCGACTGTGAGCACTAATTGACTCACTTTTCCACACACTGATTGGCTGTCAATGAATCGTTCCTAGTGCTGAGAACCGATAGGAAGAAAAGGAACTTACCGATGCCTGATCCCTGGACAGGTGAGTCTTCTTTGCGTTCTTTCTTTGTCTTCTTCAGGGGCTCTGGGGAAACACCTCATACAAGAACTAGTCCAGCAGAAGTCAGAAACTACAACACGTAAACCCTGTAGCACAGCAATCTCTGCACTCTCTTCTTTTCTCTTCACTCTGAACCACCTGCCTCAGGGCTGACTCCCTCCTTTTAGACACAGATAGATTTCCCATGATCCTGGGACTAGCCCACACGGTGGGCTTAGATATATCACCCTTCAGGGATTTGGCATCTGTCATAAGAGGCTGTTACAGGCTCCAACTTCTCACACCAATACATCCCCTGGTCCCCTACTCTTTTTACTCCAATGTGTCTAGCTGGCCACAGCCTGAGGCCATGTGGACATACTCAGGTTAAGGGGTAGGCCGGGATAATTAAGCTTTTCAGGGAGGATTAACTTCTAGGTTATCAGGGCATCCTGAAGAGAAAGGAAGGGGAAGGAATGCAGCTATAGCCCCCTCGCCTAAGTCCTGAAGCCAGACCACCCCTAATCCTGACAAATAACCCAGCTGGCTCCCATTAAGAAAAACATGTATACATTTAAACATTGTGGCAATGCTATGACATTACCATACATAATTACACAGCACACCACATATATTAACACATGATAAACAGAGGGTAGCGTTACCCCCAAGTAATGGGAGACTGCACTTGCTGTATTAAAGTATATGTTGTCATAGTCCACATTTTGTGAGAGACAAGGTGCAGGCTGGTTAAGGTGGCATCAACCCTTTGTTTCGTCACAGGAGAGTTGTTTGAGAACAGAGAAAATGAGAGCATACTTGAAGGCAAAGGGGAAGACACCAGTGGATAGAGGTTAAAGAGGGGGACAATGAGATGACAGGCGTTGGGTGAGAGTGAGTTGAGAAGCTTATGTAATATGATGAAGGACCCTTGTGTATCAGATTCCCATTGTTCCATAGATTGTAAGCTTGCGAGCAAGGCCCTCTTACCTCTCTGTCTGTATGTATTACTCAGTATTGTTTTTTTAATGTTTGTTCCCAATTGTAAAGCGCTACGGAATTTGCTGGTGCTAAATAAATAAATGTTGATTATGATGAAGCTTGGGGGGAGCAGGGTCAAGGGGGCAGCATTTAGAAGAAAGGGAAGAGAGAATAGTGAGGATTTCAGACACAGTCATAGGAGGGTAGGGGCTAAGGGTGGCAGAGGGAGGGGCAGGGAGGGGATGGTGAGTAAATTGAGAACATATCTAATTGTGGATAGAATCAATGTCGTCTTTAAAGTAGGTGGCAAAGTCATGAGCGGTGATAGATGAGCAGGAAAGAGACACAGAGGAGAATTAACATTAGCAAAGATGTGTCGAGGGTTGTTGGACAGGGAGGAGATGAGGAATGTGAAATAGGTATGTTTAGCAAGAGAGAGAGGGCACAACAGCAGGAGGAAAAGTTGAATTTAAAGTGGATGAAGTTGGAGTCAGAGCAGGATTTCCTTCATGGGCGTTCAGTAGTGAGGGAGCACTTTCAGAGGTAGCGAGTAAGAGGGGAGTGCCAAAGTTGGGGTTTAGATTTTCAGAGATGAAGTGGGATGTCTGGGGCTGAAATATCAAGGGCATCAGAGAGTGTAGCGTTATAAAGTGATACCACAGTGTTAGGGCAGGACAGGGAAGAAATGGGAGTGAGAAGAGGTTCAAGGGAGGTCGTGGTGAGGATGAGGTCAATCATCATTATCTATTTATTTATATAGCACCACTAATTCCGCAGCGCTGCACATCAGTCTTTGCCCCAGTGGAGCTTACAATCTAAATCCCCCAACATACTCAATGCTTTTGAGGGGATTCTGTGTACACATATTTTGGTGGGTGTGGAGGGGCAGAGGGAAAAAAGAAGGTAGAGGAAAGGAGATTATTTTCAGAACAGGGAAAACAGAATTGGAGAAGATGGAAGATCACAAACATGTTAGTCCTTCTACTCCAGATAATAATGGAGAAAGTTCTAGTATGTCATATCTCCAGTGGAGAATAATCCATATTGGGCCCTGTTATCCATGTCCTGTCTACAATTAAATTTATTTTAAATAAACTATATTGAAACAGTATAGAAAATGGTGACAACCAGTTATTGAGAGTTATTATGACGCCCTTATCATCCTACAGCCCCCTTGTCATTGTGGGACATTTGGGGCAACAACTAGGACAAAATGAATCTTTTTTGCAATTCAGTTTATTTGACTTCCAGTTAGAAACATGTTTGTGATATTCTATAGAGGATGAGACAGTTCTGAAATAGTGACATGTTATTATTCTCATCATCCTGTTTATCTGTCAGGGAAACTAGTGATTAACCTGCTGAATATAAGGGATGTGCACCGGCCACTTTTGGTGTCTAGTGTTTTGTGTTTTGGATTCAGATTTATTTTGAAAAAAACATAAAAAGTGTTAAAATCAAGTTTTTTGGTTTATTTTCACTGTAAACACTGTTACACTGCCCCTGTCATACAGCTGCCAGAGCTCCGGCAGCTGTAAAAACTGTAAAGAACAGATCAAAGTGGAAAAAAAAAAAAGCGTGGGGTCCCCCCTCTATTCCAGCTTAACCCTAGTGCTGCCTGACTAGTGCTGGTCCCGTGAAAATCGTGGAAAAATTTTGTGTGCTGTCAGTAAATAAAGCTTACGCAAGTAGCGTAGCGCATGCGCAATGCGCTACGTTAATTGCGTAAGCGATAAATACAGTAATATGTGATTTCCCCACTAGCGTGGGAAAATGCCATAATACAGTACTTTGCTCTTACGCAAACAGCGTAAGAGCATTGCGAAACGGACCTCCTACTAGGTAGGAGGTGTTTGCGGCGGCTCCTGGCTTTTTTTTTTCCCTTCAATCAAGACTAAAGATTCGGGATATTACAAATATGGGCCCCTTCTGGGCGAAGTGTTCCAGTTTGGCAAGATTAATTTATGGAGGTATAAAATGGCTGGGACTGGGACAAGCCGGCAAGATGGAAGTCATTATGGCAGGGGGACCCCTGCCGCGCGTCCCCCTGCTATAGTGCCGCCAACCCTGGCTGGTTTGCCTAGTGCTGGTAAAGTGAAAATTGGGGGGACCACACGCAAAATTTTTCCCCGATTTTCACGGGACCAGCACTAGTCAGGCAGCACTAGGGTTAAGCATAAATAGCGGGGGGACCTCACGCTTTTTTTTTGTTAAACTTTTATCTATTCTTTTACTTTGTAACACTGCCAGGGCAGTGTACCAGTGATGTGTTGATACAACACGCTGCTATCAAGCAGCGTGTTGTATCTGGCGTGTTTAGAAGCAAACTCTCCTGAGTTTGCTAACTCGCAGCTTTATACATTGAAGACTTGTATAGCTGCAGCGGCAAACAGTGGTGAGTTTGATCTCTGGCGATTTTACAAGTAGCGATTTTGACAGAAGCAGAACTCTGGCGATTTTGTATGCAAACTCTGCTTCATACATCGGCGAGTTTCAACTCTCCCGAGAAAATTCGCTGGAGTTGCAAAATTGCAGCTTGATACATTTACCCCTAGGTCTAGACATTGAGGAAGAGGTGCACCTAGGTCTTCAAATAGTCTCTTCCAAGAATTCTGTTTTGATTCCTACTCACCTCACCTATGGATCCCATTCCATCTCTGTTTCAGCCTTCTTAGACAGTGGCACAGCTGGTAATTTCCTCAATGTGAAGTTTGCCCAGACCTTTGGTATTCCTTCAGCTAAATTGGAATCAAGCATCATTGTCTTCGGTTTGTATGGTAACCCTTTGATTGGGGCAGAAACCTCGCCAGGTCACCATCTATATAGATTTTGATGGGTACCCTCCATTCCGCAACCCTCTCTATTTACCTCATGTCATGCCTTTGATTCTGGTGCATCCCTGGCTTCAGACCCATAACTCTATTATTGTAAGGGGGAGATTATATGATGGAGTGCCACCTGCTCCTCTACCTATGTAACCTTGCCCCTCCGGGTCTTACAGCCTTGTCTGGAACAGCTTCCATCTCCTTACCGGGATTTCTGAGATGTGTTCTTGAAGAAGAAGGCACCCTCTATTCCCCCTCATCGAGATTATGACTGTGCAATCAAAATCATTCCTGGTTCTAAGCTACCCAAAGGACTTACACACTTTCATTCCCGGAGACCAAGACGATGGAGGAGGACGTGAAGGAAAACCTTCAGAAAAGGTTTATCAGGCCCAGTAGGAGTGGGTTTTTCTTTGTATCCAAAATGGATGGGAGCCTGAGGCCCTGTATAGACTTGCGTGACCTGATCAAAATTACACTCTAAAAGACATATACACTCCATCTTATTTCAGTCTTTTTTGATCAGTTTATACAGGCCACAATCTTTTCCCTAATCAATTTACGATAAGCTTATAATCTTGTCCGGATATGAGAGGGAGATACGCAGAAAATCTCATTTAATATTCACTCGGGACACTATGAATATTTGGTCATGCTAGTCAGTCTCTGTAATGCCCCAGCGATATTTACAGATCTACTTAATAAGTGCTTGACGAAATTCCATGCTGGCGATGATGAGTCTCTGACTTAACATCGCCAGCATGTTCATAAGGTGCTCCTCAAACTTTGCCAATATCAACTTTATCCTAGGCTCAAGAAGTGCGAATTTGAGATTACCCAAGTTACATTCCTGGGGTATGTCATCTCCCCTAGCAGGTTCTCTATGGATCACAGCAAGTTTCAGGCAATCCAAGATTTGGTGCTCCCTACAAACTTGAAAACCATGTAGAGATTCATGGGCTTTGCAAAATATTACCGGAGGTTCATTGGTTCATTTCCTATCCAGGTGGCACCCATCCCAGCCTTTAACTGTAAAGGAGAAGACACAGTTAATTGGTCGCCTGTGGCTTTGACATCTTTCAAGGCTCTCAAGGACGCCTTTCTCTCCACTCCTGTCCTCAAGCTTCCAAATACAGAACTCCCGTTTGTCATTGATGTGGATGCCTCAGATGTTGGGGCTGGTGCTATCCTTTCTCAAAAGGATCCTTGGTATCAAAGGTTGCACCTCTATGCATATTTGTCCCTGAAGTTCTCATCAGCTGAGGTTAACTATGATGTAGTGAGTTATAGGCTATCAAATGGGCATTCAAGGAGTGGCGACACTGACTACAGGGGGCAGCTCAGCAGATCTCCATCTTCAGGAATCATAAGAACCTTCAGTACATCCAATTTGTGAAGACCTTGAACTCCAGGCAACCTCAATTGGCCTCTTTTTCTCCCGTTTCAAGTTTTCCACCAGGATCTAAAAACATCAAGGTTGATGCCCTGTCTCACAGTTTCGTATCTACACACCCCATTGCTCTTAAATCCTTCCCAATCATTTTTTCTACTTCCATTGCTTCTGGATTAAATCAAGATCTGGGCAAAACCCTTCATAAACTCCAACACCTGAAACCTCCCGGAACTCCTGCTGACAGGCTATTTGTTCCCGATCATCTTAGAAGGGCGGTTCTCATTGAATCTCATGACAGCAGAACTTCTGTAACGCTCTGGTCCTGCAGATAGTACCTGTCTTGTTGCCTGCATTCCATTCATCTGGAAACTGCCATGTCCCAGCATCAGACATTCTTCAATTCATTCATTCATTCAGCTATATTCAGATCTGTGCAGGTGCAAACCAATTGCACTTCAGGACCTCCTCCCTCTTTTTAATTGGCTAAGCACTTCTGGAGCACTATTTAAACCTCCTGGATTCACCTGTCTGGTGCCTGTTCTTCAAGCTCACTTCCTGCAGCCTGTGGTTCTGGTTCCTGTTTTCCTCGTGGTTTGCCTGTGTTCCAGTCTGCTCTCAGTTCGTGGCCTGTGCTGAACCATCGCTGTTTCAGTACCTCTCTTACCATCTCCAGTGTACTTCACCAAGACAGCACCGGTTCTCTCATCGCTACCACTCAGAGCCGCTATTACAGCTGTGACTCCTCAGCTGCTATCACGAGTTACGTCCGCTCCTCCAGCCTGCTCTCAGTCTCTGGCCATGTTGAACTATCGCTGCTCTAGTACCTCTATTACCATCTCTAGTGTACATCATCGTGACAGCTTCAATTCTCTCATCGCTATTACTCAGAGCCGCTAATACATCTGTGACTCATCAGCTGTTACTACGGGTTAGCTCCGCTACTCCAGCCTTCTCTCAGTCTCTGGCCGTGTTGAACTATTGCTGCTCCAGTACTTCTATTACCATCTCCAGTGTACATCATCGTGACAGCTTCAGTTCTCCCATCGCTACCGTTCAGAGCCGTTACTGTCTCTGTGACTCATCAGCTGTTACTACGAGTTACCTCCACTACTCCAGTTTGCTCTCAACCTGAAGCCGTGTTGAACTATCGCTGTTCCAGTACCTCTATTACTGTCTCCAGTGTACTTTATTGTGACAGCTCCAGTTCCCTCATCACTACCGTTCAGAGCTGCAATTACATCTGTGACTCATCAGCTGTTACTATGAGTTATCTCCACCACTCCAGGCAGCCTTCAGCCTCTGGCTGTGTTGAACTATTGCTGCTCCAGTACTTCCATTACCATCTCCAGAGTACTTCATAGTGACAGCCTCTGTCCTCTCGTTGTTATACCGCAGAGCACCTATTCTCCTAGTGACTCATTGGCTGCTGACCATCAGCCTATATTATTGTTGTGTCTGTATCTATACCACTTGTCTGTGGACTCCATCGTCTTCATCCACTTCACCTGGTTCTTCTACATCGTTCTGCTGTACGCTCACTCACGGGACCACGACCTGCATGTTTGGTGCCGCTAAGACCATACCTCCTTGCGGAGATTCCTGGTGAAAACCACCTGCCTGTCAGACTCCATGCCCATGGGTGGGTCTAGCCATGTTCTGCAGAGCCTAGGGATCTATTCCCAGTAAGCCAACCGTGACAAGTGGTATACACTTCGCATAGCTCCGTCACGCCCCCGTTGCTAGGAATGGAGAATTGAATGACAAGTCAAGATTTTGCAGACAAGTATGGAAAAGATCCGAGAATTACGTGATCTCGCCCACACGTGCTCTGAGAACCAATCATAGAGCAGATTATTGGAAAGTATAGCTTTTCCAAAATGAGAGACAGCACCTTTCAAGGCGTGAGCTGCGGGTCCTGGCAGAGGCCGTTATTCACAAACAAAATGAGGCTGTGGGCATTTACTAAGAAGTGCAAACCACTAAGGCAACATGCTGATATTAACTCCCATACAGTTTTTAAGATAACACTGGTAGTTGGCCAACGCTCAAATTAGTGCAAGTCTTACTTGTCAATATTACAAGGCCTTGCCCAAATACCTCCTGTAATATGTCTCCCGTATCTGTCACTATTTAGAGTATATAAATATTGTTCTAGAGAGCTACAATATTAATGTAGTACATATTTTTAGAAACAAAAAATGTCAGTTCAACATCGCTATGTCACCTAAGGCAAATAGTGTTGTGTGTCTCTACATTTACATTTTTTTATTGAAAGACACGCTATTATAGTGTGTAGCTAAATGCATGTTTCACAATGTCAGCTGGCATTATTATATGGCTACATGTAGGTAACTGTGAAACAGGGAGAACATTTATAAACAAACTAATGTGTTATACATATTCCAACAAGCCGTCAGAGGCGTGAACAACATGAGGCCAGGGAGGAGCCTGAGGAGGAGGAGGGGGAGGAGGCATCCAGGGAGGAGCCTGAGGAGAAGGTGGAGGAGGCATCCAGGGAAAAGCCTGAGGAGGAGGTGGAGGTGGAGGAGATGGCCGGTGCGCTGGCATGGGAGGAGGAGAAGGCCCATGTGGAGGCCTTTGTGGAATGTAGGTATTTTTAACAAACAAACTGATATTTTTGTTGTTGTGGGTAGGCCCATTATAGTCATCATAAAGCACTGTTTTCACACATGCCATTTGCCCGATAGCTAGTTATCCATTTAAAAAACGATTAATCCTCCGACTACTAATGTGTTTAGCATCCCATTAACCTTTGCAGACATTTTAAATTTACGTCACACTTTACACTTCTGATTACGTCAAACATCACCCCAAGAAGTAATTTATGAATGATAAATAATGTAAGCATGCTCATTTTTTTTATTTCCTTGTTTTTAACAGCTCAAGAAGACACCAGAACAGGAGAGGTGAACCCAGCATTGGTGGGTTCACTCCTCCAAAAACTTAGAAAATATTTTAAAAAAATAAAAACCAAACAAATTCTGATTTCACAAAATGATATGGTTCGGTTTTATTTTTATTTTTTTATTTAAATAATCTGTTTATGTTGTTGCCTATTCTACATTTGTTTATATAAAATAAAAATGTGTGTGTGTTTATTATAATGTAATTATCAAACATGTATTCATGTCACTTTTGCAAATAATGATTGTATATTTATCACATAATAAAGCTTTATTTTTCATGGGTTACAACATGGTTGGCAAAGGTTCAAAGTTCGGTTAACTTTTTTTCCCTTTATTCAGGCCCACAAAGTTGAGACAGAGAAGGGCATGGTTGGGAATTAAACTCATGGCCCCTGTGCTGTGAGACAGAAGTGCTAGCCTCTAAGCTATCATGCTGATGGAATGTGGCCTGCCTAGTTTTTTTGTACAACTGAGTACATAACATAACATAACATAACATACAAGCCGTAGATGAATAAAAAACAAGGTTTCAAGACAAAATAAAAATAGTTATATTTACCTCAAAAGAACCTGTCCCCTGCAAAATCAACCCTCCCTCCTCCGAGTCTTAGGCCATTCAGTAGATCACGTTTGAACTACAGAGTAAAAATCAAGCTATCAAGTGTTTGTGTGTTACATGAAAACAAACCATTACTTTCGTTATTAGCTAAATACTATCCTAATACTAGCCCTTGAAAAAAACAAAACATAGGCTGGTTTGGGCCAAGCTCCTGTTCTGTTCCTATCATTAATGAATAAGGCCCTGAGTCATGAGTTCGATTCCTGACTCATTTTGTAACTGTTGGGACACAAATTTTTTGCATATATTATTAATTTTAATATATATATGCATGTTTAATTATGCTAGCAAATTAGATGCATTTGCATCCACATGCACTCAGTTCAACTCAATCACATTATACGATCTTTAATGTCAGTGATTAAAAAGGTGTGTTGATTTCACTGAGTAACACTTTAAGATCAATTTTTCAAAGGTAATCTAATTATATAAATGCTAGCGCGAATAATAAGGTGTCAAGAATTCGATACAATATACACTTGATTGATTGTGTTTTAACATTTGTAAAAAAAACTCTTTGCACCTCCCACATTTGCCTTTACGTAATATCGTCTTATCTTTGAATAAGAAGCGGATCTTAAGATGAGTGATTGCTTAAGATCTATTGCATCCTATTTTCCATTGCTTAAAAGACTTAAGATGGGCGTGTCTTCGAACTTCCGTTCCTTGTTGAATCGCGAATTTCTTATCTTCCCGTTTGTTCTTAAAAAACTCATAGCAACTTATGCACAAGATAAGATCATTAATGAATCAGGCCCAATGAGTTGGAAGCAGGAATAATGGGCAAGTATAAGGATCTGAGCGACTTTGATAATTGCCAAATTTTGATAGCTAAACGACTGTGTTTGGAGGATCTCCAAAGCGGTTAGCACCTACCAAAAGTGGTCCAACGAAGAACAATTGTTGAACTGATGACAGAGTCGTAGTTGCTCAAGGCTCACTGATGCAGATGGGGAGGGAAGGCTAGGCCATCTGGTCCAGTCACACAGATGTGCTACTGTAACACAATGACTGATGTGAATGTTTTTTATGCATTGGCAGGAGCAGCTCAGAGCTAGATTCTGCACAGCTGTATAATTATCTGGGCTCTTACATGTCATCCTTGTGCTATGACTACTGATGACTTCTGCACCTGGCGTTGTCATCTTAGTATGTTCAGTACCTGCAATTAAGCATGGGAGTGATATAGGTATTTCAATCTAACACTATATATTCTGGTCTCACTGTGTCTCCAGTGCTGATAGTCTTATCTTCTGGTACTAGTAATCTCAGCTACTTCTATCTTTGTTATGAGCCAAGAACTGCCATGGTTTGCTTCCCCTCATGTCTCAGATGTCATGGGACATAATTTCCTGCCTCCTCATTCCGGCCGTCAGCATGGCAAAGGATGGGATGCTTTGCAATTATCGGCGCAACCCCGCCAACAGAACAGCCGGGCCCGTGCATGTAATTAATTAGCTGCATCCTGGAGGGCTAATTAGGACCTCTTGACTTTTGTCCTCTGACTGGTCAGTTATAGTTTTTAAGCCAGGAAGGGGTTAGCGTTCTATGTGTGCACATTTTGCTAAGCAGCTCTGGTCCTTTATAGTCCTTACTACCTGACCTGATTCTGGTTTGCCACGTGGCAGTGAGTGCTAATTTATTTATTTGATCTTGATAATCTTCAACATGCTTTTGAAATTGGATAGTGACTAGGATTTCCCACATGCCTTCCAGGCAGTTTACTAAACATAACTACATGTTGATTCTGTCACCCTTTGCAGGATAGATTTGCTGTTGCTAAATACTCTGGCAGCTTGGTCTATCCAGGGCTAATTGATTACCTGCCAGCTATTCACTTGGTGTGACACACATCACTTCAGATGACTGCTGTGAGGACACAGGGCTCTCAGATCACTCAGGGAACCAGTTGCTTAAAAATAACTCTTTTTTATTGCGTAACAACACTCAGATTTATCTATAAGCAAATATTATTAATAAAAATCCCAGAGATTTAGCGCTACCTAATGTACAATTCTTTTGTTCACAGTGACTCTAATAACACCCACTCCAGTCAGATATAGTAAGAAATCACTGCCTCATGGATGCTGGCCGTCAGCGCCAATATAATCTACAGGACCAGTCTCCCAATGGTCACAGAAACTCTCTGGTTACTAATAATAATAATGTTAGTGTGAGCCCCCCGCAGCCCCAAAACACTAACCAGCCACCGTGTATCCCACAAATATGGCTAATTCATCTCCAGCTCGCAGAAAAAAATCTGTAAACATAGAAAAGTCAGCCATATTGTGTTTCTCCTGTGAAGCCACTAACTGTACACCCAGCACAGACCTCTACTTGACATGCACAACATTATGAAATCCCCGACTTTCAAAATGGGGCAAATTGTTTACCAAATTCTGAAAAAAAGACACATTATTCAAAAAAAACTAACTCTCCAAAAAGAAAGCATTGAAGCAATAACATTTCAAGAAAATTATGTTGTAAAATATCCTGTACATTCAACTATTATTTCCCCCCAACAAACAGAGGAACAGTGTCATTTTGTAAACCAGGAAGTGGAGAAAAACGGCAAAATTTTAAAATTTAAACTAGTCCTATGTAGGGATGTGCACCGGCCACTTTTGGTGTCTCGTGTTTTGTGTTTTGGGTTCGGATTTGCTTGAGGTTTTGGGTTCGGATTTGTTTCACAAAACACCTGACGAAAGGTTTTGGTTCAGATTTAAGGTTTTGGATTCGGATTTATTTTGAAAAAAACATAAAAAGTGTTAAAATCAAGTTTTTTTGGTTTATTTTCTCTCCTACGCTATTATTAACCTCAATAACATTCAATAACAATCATTTCCACTAATTTTCAGTCTATTCTGAACACCTCACAATATTGTTTTTAGTCCAAAACGTTTCACCGAGGTAGCTTTCTGGACTGCATAGTGGAGTGGTCCCGGTACCCAATTTGGTACCGGGGCCACAATACCTCCTCCGACTTTCAAGTGTAGTGTTTCTAACTTATAAACACCACAGTAGTTTGAGCACGTAAATACCTCTTGTTTTAGACGACCATGGTACTGAGCATTCATCATTGAGATCCCATCAAGTATGTGAAAGACAGACAGGGTCGAAGTGTTATTTGTTGACTTTGTTAACCAAAAAACTGTCCCTGTTGCAAATATTTGTGCAATGAAGAGTGACTTTTTCATTGAAAGGCTCAAGCTTTCCAGTGTAGTGTTTCTAAGTTATAAACAGTACAGTAGTTCGAGGATGTCAATACCTCTTTTTTTTATTGTGACAGGGCATTTAACTTTTGGTTTAATTTGTTTAATTGGTTTTAATTTTGTTTTACTTTGTGCTCATGGCAAACGACTGTTGGACGGTCAATTGTTTTGTGAAAGACGTAGCGGTCTTACGACTTCCCCTCTTGGAAGATGACCGACTAACAGCAGCAACAGCAGCAGTAGCAGAGGTAGGCATACCGCTGCAGGATTCCTCGGATGAATCCCTTATTGAAGAGGACTCAGTCTGGCTGGTGACTTTGGCTGCAGGACTGAATCTGATGGAGATCGTGGAGGAAGTTGACGAGGAGGGTGTTGCTGGTGTGTATCCAACAGGACCAAGGGATTTAGGTGTCCCTGTACTGATGACGGTCCTAGCCCCAGTTCCTGAACTAACCACTGAACTATGAAGGTTATTCAGGTGACGTATAAGGGAGGATGTCCCTAGGTGGGCAAGATCCTTACCCCTGCTTATTTGAACTTTACATAAGCTACATATGGCCATACATTGGTTGGCTGGATATGGATAAAAATAACTCCAGACCGAAGAGGTGCATTTTTTGGTCTTCTGACCAGGCATGACAATGGGCTTTTTAATCCCATGGACCTCAGCTGTTTCCCCCCCTGGTGCCTCATTTACAATAACCACATCAGCATCCTCATCATCAAGTTCCTCCACATCGCCAGCTACATCAATAGCCTCCTCCCGAGCCACCTCTTCCCGTACAGTGATGGGAAGGTCAGGCTTGACAACCACCAACACCCTTGGACTCGCCTTGGGGATTTGTGATAATTTCTCTTTAGAAGGCAGAGTTGTTTGCTGTTTTGTTGCTGACAGCATAACTCTCTTCAATTTTTTGAAGGGGGGGGAGGAGGAGGAGGGCTAAGATCCTTGGGTGAAGCTGAACCACTAGTCATGAACACGGGCCAGGGCCTAAGCCGTTCCTTGCCACTCCGTGTCGTAAATGGCATATTGGCAACTTTACGTTTCTCCTCAGATGATTTTAAGTTTCTCTTTTTGCTACTTTTACTGAACTTGGGCTTTTTGGATTTTACATGCCCTGTACTAGGAGATTGCGCATCAGGCTTGCCAGACGACGTTGATGGCATTTCATCGTCTATGTCATGACTAGTGGCAGCAGCTTCAGCATTAGGAGGAAGTGGGTCTTGATCTTTCCCTACTTTATCCTCCAAATTTTTGTTCTGCATTATATGTAGCACAAGAGAGTGTACCCCTAAGCCACACACACTCGGCAAAGCCTTTAAAAATTATATGCGGCACAGGAGAGTACCACTGGACTGGAGTTATACAGCAGTACCACTGGATTTATACTGCAGAATCAGTGAAATGTGTAATATGGCAGTAACAATAGACTTATACTGCAAAATCAGTGAACTTTGTAATATTGCAGTACCAATGGACTTATACTGCAGAATGTGTGAACTTTGTAATATTGCAGTACCACTGGACTTATACTGCAGAATGAGTGAACTTTGTAATATTGCAGTACCAATGGACTTATACTGCAGAATGAGTGAACTTTGTAATATAGCAGTACCAATGAACTTATACTGCAAAATCAGTGAACTTTGTAATATAGCAGTACCACTAGACTTATACTGCTGAATCAGTGAACTTTGTAATATAGCAGTACCAATGGACTTATACTGCAGGATTGTTTTGGGATATTTTTTTTTTTTTTTATAATTACTTTTTTTGTAATTTTTTTTATAACTATTTTTGAAATTTTTTATAATTTAGGAATAATGGGGAAATAACAATGCCCTTAGAAGGACAGAGCACAGGACACAGCACCACTGGACTGAACAGGACACAGCACAGGACCCAGCAGCACCACTCAACTCAGAAGGACAGAGCACAGGACACAGCACCACTGGACTGAACAGGACACAGCACAGGACCCAGCAGCACCACTCAACTCAGAAGGGTAGAGCACAGGACACAGCACCACTTGACTGAACAGGACACAGAGCACAGCACAGCACAGCACAGCACAGAACAGAACTGAACAGCACGAGATATAGCAGGACAGAGGACCACCTAACACACCCTCCCTCTACCGTGATCAATGCCCGAGTGAAGATGGCGGCGACTAGCGGGGAATTTATAGGATCCGAGTATCGCGAGATCCGACAGCGGGATTATGACTCAGAGCCTCGCTTTCAGTTTTGCAATTGGCGGGAATACCCGGATCTGTCTCAGATCCGGCTCGGATCCGCAACATTCGGGTGGGCTCGGATTTCAGAAATCCGAGTGTGCTCATCTCTAGTCCTATGATGTCATTTTTTTTATTTTTTTTTCTGATTTGGCAAGCAGCACCCTCAGACAGTTCTTCCCTTCATATACCAATATTCCCACAAACGTCCACTAAATCCTGTAATCTATCCTTAAGCAATTAAGAAAGTGTCATCAGCTGGAGAGTTGAATGAGCCATCATCCAATCAGAAGCCACTAGCTAATGGTGCCAGTTGTCATCATCATTATCATGTATTTGCACCTACCCTCAAGCAGTCGTAAAGATACAGCTCCTGACAGACATGTATGTGTATCCGTGCTGGTCTGGCTTACTAGTAATTCTGCGTACATGCCCTTACTGTGCTTGGCCTTTGTTAGACTGTCTCTTCCCTCACCCATTTTGCCCCTCCAATTATAGGGAGGAGAAAAATTTAGATGCAACAAAGTTTGAATGTGCACATGTACATGTGTTCTCTATGTTGGCATGCACAGTGCAATTTTATGTGTTTTACACTGCGCAGACAGGTGTACACCCCTCTCTGCATCCGGCCCTTTATGTGCAGATTCACTGAATATACCATTAGAATTATACAATGTACGTTTTTAAATTATTCTTTTAATGTTTTATAGTACATGGGTATATTATAAAGTTATTATTGTTTAACAGGGAAAATGATTTCATTTCTCAAGCAGATGTCTTCTTGTGTTAAGTTCTGGTCTCCATAAGATAATGTAACATTTTGGGAAAAATATACAGCTTAAAAGTCCAGCACTTGAAGTTAGTATTGCAAAGATCTCCACAGCCACCATGTATTTCCCTTTGGTGCTCAGATAAACCGGGATCATTGTAATCCAGACACTGCAGAAAACCAACAGGCTGAAGGTGATGTATTTGGCCTCATTAAAACTATCAGGTAAGGTCCTGGCCAAGAACGCTGTAATAAAACTACTGGCTGAGAGGATTCCCATATAACCCAGAACAGAGTAGAACCCAGCAACTGAACCTTCATTACACTGTACAATAATCTTTCCCTGATAAGAATGAGTGTCCATCTCCTGGAAGGGTGGAGAGATAGTCAACCAACTTATACAGATTAACACTTGAACAGATGAACACAACAACACTACATAATTAGATAGTTTCCAGTGTTTCCATGAACATCCGGGTTTGGTGGCTTTAAAAGCAATGTAAACCATGATAGTTTTGCCCAAGACACAAGAGATGGCTACTGTGAAGAGGACTCCAAAAGAAACCTGACGCAGCATGCAGGAGACATCCACAGGACGTCCAAGGAACAAGAACACAGAGAGGAAGCTCAGCATGATGGAGACCAGGAGGAGGAAGCTCAGGTTCTTGTTATTGGCTTTCACAATAGGTGTGTCTTGGTGCAAAATAAAACTTATAAGTATCAGAAAAGTTAAAAAACAAAACACAATAGACGCTATTAAAATAAAGACAACTATTGTGTCATTTGTGTAGGACAGAAATTCCAGAACTTTTGGAACACACTGATCTTTCTTCTCATTGGGCCATTCATGGTCTCCACATTTTAGGCAGTTTTCACTGTCTGGAAAAATAAAACAACACACAGAACAGCTGTAGGTTGCTGAGATTACTAACATGTACTTATATTAACTTACAATATTAAACTACATGAATTATTATGAAGTGGTTTATAGCTCATAGTTTGTGTCATTTGCAAATAATACATCTACTATATTGTTCTATTATTTCCCTAAATTCAGGAATTTTTCCCATTGACAATCTGATTACTTAGTTAATTGTTTTATGGTCATCTGTGAGGTTCTTCTCTCCCTCAGATAGACACATTCTGGGATAGTGATGGATGTAGTTGTTCATTTTCTCTTTCTGGAATTCTATTGTTAGGGAAAGGCACTGGAACTGTGGATTCCATCCGACCTGTCTGGTTTGACACTACCTGTAATGGAGTTTAACATGGAGTAGGTCTTTGTTAGGGACCCCAGCAAGTAAGTATGGTCTTTGCTGCTAGCGCATCATCTCCATATAGGTACCAAACATTGCTGGTACGTAGGACACCTCAGAAGATAGAAATGTCTGAATAAACTGTAGCTGAAAATACCAGGAATACACTTGTGACAAGGGGACAAAATGTCTGAGTAAGATATGACACCATACTGTTGTGTCAGCTGGTTTGAATTGTGCCCAGTAAATGAGGGGATGGAGAGCTGTCATTGATGCAGAGGGTGTGAGCTCATGTGCCCAAAAATCCAAGATGGTGCCCAGCTGACACTTGCGAGACCTAAAACTGAGAGCTGGAGGATCCGCTGCGAAACAGCTGTTGTAGGAAGAAACTATATTTGCAGATTCCTGTTGGTGATCTCAGATGTCTCTGGAGGTACATTACTATTCTAATACTTTGAGGAATCCTCCTTGCCAAATTTGTCATTTTTTAATAAATATGTGTATTATCCAAAATAGCTGATTTCAATGTTTCCAGTCAGCACCTTACTAAATATATCTGCTTTTGCTATTGCTATGTTCTTTAACATTAAGGATTTAATTAGATACTTCCTCACCTTTCCTCTTGCACCCCACGCACCGCAATCCACATGTTCACAATGACACCCAAATGCTCTTGATCCTCTTCTCAGCCTCATTTGTCCACATCTGTCTCCTATTACTACACTGTTCTGCCTTGATACAACAGTCGCTTTCTACAACATTGCATTGACAGCAGTCATAGAAGACAAATCTCCAGCCAATCACATCTTTCCTCTTGTGATCTCTTGTGAGTTCCTCAAAACTACAAATGTATTCTATCTTTTTATTACTGTGCCCTCTCACATATCAAGCAAACCTACTTCAAATGCTTAATATCTACCCAGTCTCCCAATCCTTGTTGTCTCTTTGTCATCTTTAACTTATTTCTCTGCCCTCCAAATCCATCCCCTCATTCTTTCCACACTGTTTTTAACATCACTATCAGCTTAAAAGGGAAAAGTCGCACTATCCATCAAGAAATCTCCTTTTGTCACATATATCAACTCAAAATTACCATCTTGTCCTCTTCCTTGTACACCCCAAGTTCTTTAACATTACTGAGGATGAGTTCTTCACACTCCTCTCTTTCTTTTCTCCAACAACAGGTCGCCTCCACCCATTTCCTTTCCATCTTCTCTGTTCCCTCTCCCATAATGCTTTCCTAAATGAAGCTAATCCCTGCAAACTTGCACTTTCCTTTTTACTTTCAAACATGCACTAAGCTACCCTACTCTCAAGAAACCATCTCTGGATCCGATCTAAATCCCCATGCGATGGACAATCCAGCGCTGGTGCTAGGGTTCACGGCGCCCTAGGCAAAATAACGTCGCCGCCACTCACTCCCTGCCCGCCCCCGCCCCCCGCCCTCCGCTCACCCCCCACTCCACCCCCGCTCACCAGATAAAATAATAATTAATTAAAATTAATTTAAATGTTACTTACCTTTTCTTCCTCTAGCTGCTCCTCGCGATGCATGCTGAGAGGGGAGGGGAGAACTCAGAGGCGCCGCCGGACAGACTATCACATGATCACTGACGTCACTAGTGTGAGATGGAAAAACAGTGGCGGCACCCCGCCCTTCTCTCCTGAACCGCTGACTAGATTAGAAAATCTAGTCAGCGGCGCCCTGCAGGTCCCGGCGCCCTAGGCAACTGCCTAAGGTTGCCTAATGGGAGCGCCGGGCCTGGGACAATCAGTGTTCAAGCAGGGTCTAATAATAAGCCAAGGGCCACAACATGAATCAAATAGAAGGTAACAGAGTATCCACAGGACAGGAGCTGGTCAGCAATGTGGTACACAGGACCCTATAGCCGGCAGGGAGGTTAAGCACTCCATGCTTATATACTAAGATGGACCAATCAAAACAGAGCAAACTGAGTGGCCATAGGCAGCCTCAACAGGCTGTTAATTAATAAATATGCAAAGCACACGCACCCGGCTGTCAAGGTTGCAAGAGGCTCTCTTAGTGTCCTCTTTGACTGCCCTCATCTTCACTCTACACATCCAATACCTTGTTCTTTTTTCACTCAGGACATTGCGAAAGCCTTATAATACTTTCTGATTATCTCCCACCATGACTGCTGCAACCTCATATCTGGCCATCCCCTAAGCTATCTATCTTCACTATAATCTATCCTAAATACTAGCTTTTCTTTCTTGCAGTGCCACATCTGCTGTACTACTCTGAAAATCCGTGCACAGATTCCCAATATCATTGATTTAAGATACTCACTCTAACTTCACTCTTAACTAACACTTTCCCCTGATACATATCTGTGTCAGGACTTAGAATCCTGGCCTCTGGTATTTTTGAAACTTGGTGCAGTACACACTCCCACCAGAGGTGCTGCTCTGTTCTGAACTGTTGCCGTTCCAGCAGTGCCAACGTTAACATCATTCTCCAGCAGCAATGAGTGCACCTAGCTCTTGGCTTTATTAGTCTACTTTTCACAACCATCAGTGCTGGTTAAAGGTTTTTTTTCCAGTCATCTGTCACTTCATGTCACTATATGTTTGCAGATAACTAACACTGATTATGCTGTACGATGACTACTTATTTAAGACTGTGTTTGGACTTAACCAAACTATGGGTCTGATTCATTAAGAAAAGTAAGGCAAAAAAAATGAGTAAGTTTTTTCTCCTGGACAAAACCATGTTTAAATGCAAGGGGTGCAAATTAGTTTATTATTTTGCAGATAAGTACTAGTTGTTTTTTCATGTGGCACACAAATACTTGATATCTTATTTGTTCACTGAATATTAAAGTTGATCTAGGACATGCTCTGCCCCAATTATAAATCTGTCCTCACATTTTAAATTTGTCTCCCCCTCCAATGCAACATGGTTTTGTCAAGGTTCAAAGTTACTCAATTTTCTTGCTTTTACTTCCTTATTGAATCAGGCCCTATATGCCTGCTGATTTTCTTAAAACTGAGATTAGGCTAAGACCATGCTGCATGCAAACCATCTCACTGAACATGCTATGTGGACCTGATCATGCTATTTCAACTACTTCCAAGACTTCAACTGCTGCCAAGACCATAATTTTCTGCACTTTCTGGACATCTACTAAGTTTATTGTGTCTCCATGTCATACTTCTCTTGTGTCATGTGGTTGCACTATAGATAAGACTACTACTACTATGTGCTTAAGTCCTGGGGGCAACTGGGTACTATTGAGCATGTAGGGTGTATCTCATTAGGGCACATATTCTGAGCGCAGCCGGCGATCAGAATATGACTCCCATATTTTGGATTTGCTTACGCCTGAATTCAAGCCATGGATCATATGATTTGTGCCCTGTTGAATTCGGGTGCAGGCCTCTGTAGTACTCAGGTGCTGCAGGTACCTGTCAGCACCCGCTGAACCTATGGTTCAGGTGACATCACAGCCGTTTGATCCGCCAGTTCTCTAGAGTGTTTGAAAATAGGTTTAAAAAAACAACAACATTTGGGGTCTACTCGCCTATTGCTATTAACCCTACTACTACAAGGCTAGTTATGGTTGCAGCAAAAACAGGGGGGGGAAATGTGTGGAGCCCCCCTGATCTTACAGCAACCAGCAATACGCCAACTAGCCTGTGTGGGTGGCACTATAGCAGTGGGACATGTCGGCAGGGGTCCGGCTTGCATAATGACAATCCACCCCCAGGCTGTTCAACACTGACCTGGATTCGCTAGGGTGTGGGGTCCACAAGAAAACTGTCCGCCCCTTCCCCCATTTAGGAAGAGCCAGCCATGTGCTGAAATACTAGTGCTCTTCCTATACCCCTGGGGCAGTGGGTGGAGGGTGATAAAATGTGTGTAATGTGTGTCTAAGTCCAAAGCACAATTTTAGTTTGTGGAACTACAAGTTTCAGCGAGCCTGGGCTGCCATTAGCAGCCTGGGCATGATGGTGCTTGCAGAACAATTTATACTGTATAGGGTTTTCCCACGCTGTAATGGAAACCCTGTACAGTATAAACAGACCCCTGTTTATATTTCATTCTGCTTCGTGTGTTCCTCCATGGAGGAACAAAGTTCGTTCTTTCATTAGGGATTTTTCTGCCAATTGAATTATTATGGGATTCTTGGGACTGAATCCCAGAAGATTTTTCAAGCCATTTTGGAATATTTTGGGGTCCTTTGGACTGAATCAAGAAGATGTTTGTCATCCACGTCTTCACCATTCCTTCTCCCACCCCTGCTTGATACTAACAGCTATCAGTTCCCAGTCCTCACTTACAGAAAAGGGCACCAGATAGATAGGTAAGACCTTGAACTTGTTCTATACATGTATAAAGAACCAAGGGTAACCCAGCAATTGAGAGTTGCCTGACCAGAATTATCTAGTAAGTGGGACATGCATCTTATATAGTTATTTTAATCAAATATTTATTTGCATTGGATATTAGCTACAGTTGAATGTTAGAGACATGTATGTTTATGTGTCATTTAACAAGATAAAACATATTTATTTATATATCATACCAGTCACATTGGATATTTCTCCCTCTGAACACAGGACACAGTTATAACAGCAGGAATGTATAGAAGAACTCGGGACTTTTCTGGTCCCTGGAATACAGTTTTCTGAACACTGAGACTTTGGAATCTAGAAATAAATAAAATATCCATGAAATATTATTTACTGTGATTTTTAAAATTGAATATACTATACATTATATAATCCACCTATATCTAAAATAGAGGGACGTCTTACTCTGTTATACAGACACGCTGCCCCTCTCATGTCCTGTCACTGCTCTGACACTGAGTACTGCAGCAGAGGAACACTAAGACATCATCATCTAGACACAAGTCCATCTAGTTCAACCTTTCATAAGTTCTAATTGTATCAATACAGAGGTAGGACAAACAATTCTTCTAATGGGACAGTTACCAATTTATCCGGAAGGGGGTGGTCTGTCACTTTTTGACCCCCAAAATTTGAATCATATAAATTTACTGAATAAATCAGTCTCATAATGTCGTCTGTTAGTTATAGCTACAGATACCATTTTTTGTAAGAAAGTCATCTGATTGATTTCTCAATTTGATTTGTAAATTTGTCCCTCATGTGATAAGGAAATCAATAACTTAAGTAAAGGACTCCTTCCTATACTCACGGGGATATTTTTCTATTTGCAAATAATGACCCTTCGTCCTCTGTATGGTCCTTGGTAAGAAAAGTTTATTATACAAATATATTGATCCATATTACCATTCAATTTGTATTAATCAGGTTTCCTGCCCCTGAACTGTAAATCTCCTGTATTTATGTTGCAGTGAGGAACCAAAAACATGTTCCCCATATGTAAGATGTGGTCTAACTGGTGACTTATACGATAGTAATAATATATTTGTATAACTTTTCCTCTTTATGTATCTTGGGACTTAAACGTTTCTGTCCCTTTTTATTCCTATGTCCTTCCCCATCTCAGTTATCCCTGTGATATCCTTTTCTAATGGACTGTTCATCTTTCTGTGCTCCTGCACACTAGGGAAAGTTTTTGGGTAAATGAGTATTTTTATGCACATCAATGTCATTGTCAGTCTACACTTTCTTAGTGTCATTTTGCAAATATGTTTTAGTGTGTGAATAATATTTTAATGTGTATTATAAGAAATAAAGCACCCCCTACTGTGAAGTATAAGAATGATAGAAGTCACCTCAATGTTCCATGAACTCAGCCTGCATGCTCACGGAACTCTTATACCCATATATTTCACATTTTGTTTAGGTTTTAGATCTTACAGATGTAGTGTATACATTTTTAGGCTAAAAATCTTCACCCTCTTGGCCAATTTTAACTTCATGGCATTTACGCATGAGGAACGAGGTAATGGGGAGACACCATCATTATATTGTCTACCCTCCCCGACCTCCAGCACTGTCTTATCTCTCCTCTTATGCTATATAATAATATACCGACCGGTGATGTCAGGATCTTCCTTCTGCTCTCGTGTTCCATGACAATAGTTCCTAATCTGTACACACCTGAGCCCCTTTTCTGTATCTAGGCTTAATATACATGTTTTTTCAATGTGATTAATTCATTAACATCTATAGTCTTATAGGTGTTATTAACTAATGATGAGGCCTAATAAACTTTACCCGGTCACCTGACCATCAATCGACTATAAGCTTGACTACGGTTTTATTTCCAAGGAGCTCTCACCATCCCTTAAATGTGAATACTCCTTCAATAATCATATATTACTCTATAAAAAGAATATAAATCCAAGAGATGGAGCCAACCAGACCCAGTCCCATGGTGAGTATAGTGAGGGAGCTGGAATAGGCAGCTGAGGATCATATACATAATCAGACCCAGGAAAGCTCTAGATGTTCATCAGCATCTTTTAGTCATTAGATTTTGTTTTCTTCTTTTTTAGGGAAAGAGACAACAGTCAGACACATGGTGCCTTCAGGATTTGGTTGCTAGTTGATATGTAAGGTTCTTTAATCTTGGACAAGGATTGGGACATTCATTGGAAGCAACAGGAAGAGACAAACCACACAAAGAGCTTCCCAGTTTAAACCGTCAAAGTGAAATGATTATAGACGTCTCCATTACATCCATACAAAACATGACTGACATTTCCATAGAAATAAAAGTACATTTTCCAAATAAAATAAATATATTCTACTCTGACCTCATTGTTTTTATTCTTCCACACAATGCTATTCAATTTGATAGAAAAGTTCTTGTGATAGTTCCTTGTAAATCCAACATGATGAAAAATCATGGATCCATTTTCTATAGCTTTCCAATTCACAATTTTGTACCGTACATCAAAATCTCCATTTTTATCAAAAAACGGTTCACCATTAGGACGTCTCTCATTATTCATATAACGATGTAGCTGTGGAATACAAACAATGTTTCTAGGAATTTCACTGTGTTCCAAGACAAAATAACTACCTCACCAGTATTTATATCACTAAGTATATTCTCATCTCCCCTCTCATTGTCTCTCTGTAATCGCACCGGGAGGTGAAATCATGGTGACTAACAGATATCATATTCACTTGTGCAAGAAAACATGCTTTGATGCACTTAGAGAGTAAACAAGATTTAACTTTTATTGTATTATATGGGAAAAAAACAATATTATTTTACTTGTTTAAAATTCCTAGTGAAGTAGAAAATAAAGTAATACTTGAATAGAGAAAGAATAACGAGTGATTTAGAATGTGCCAGTGACTATCTTCTGTCAGGCGCCATCTCCGCACTGACACTTGGTGCAGGAGACGGACACCTCCATCTTCTCAGCAACCACGTCCCGTTGCTTAGCAGCAGGACGCTATCTCTGCTTACCTGTCTGCAGCCAGCATGTGTTACCGCCAAAATCTCCCTAACCCTATCAGGAGGCACCTTAGGGTATATAAAGCAGCCTCTGACACATGTCTAGTGCCAGAGTATTTGGTCTTCAGCCTTGCTCCAGCGTTTGTTCCTGTGTTGCTGTTACTTGGATTCTGACCCGGCTTGTTCCTGACTTCTCCTTCGGTTCCTGATTTTGGCTTAGACTGATATTTGGTATTGACCCGGCTTCCTGACCATTCTCCTGCTTCTGATTTGGCTATATCCGTTCCTCTGGTTGTGACCCGGCTTGTTGACTACTCTTCCATCCTGCATCCTGGTGGGCTGTCACTGCTGCCACAATTGTTACCTCGCCAGCTGATACTGAGGGCCGCGACCTGCGCGTCCCTTGCAGCGAAGTCCATACCTCCTTGCGGGGGTTCCTGGTGAAAACCAGGGGCGTGTTAGACTCCGCGCCTCAGTACTCAGTAGCGCCAACTGCTGGCAGGTATCATCAATTTCACAGAGTAATTCTGACATCTTCTTTTTCTATGTCTCACATCCACATGTCACTAATCTTCTACTGCATTATTAGCCGCCATCAAGAATGTGACGACTAGTGATGTAGTCTTACTGTAGTGATGAAGATTACTCCCCTGTAAAACCCACAGCCCCACCTCAATCATCTAAGCCCTAACACTGTTCTCAGTAAGGAGGTGCAAGGTTAGCAAATACATATGTTATTGGGAGGAGGTGGGAAGTTCTCAGACCATATTGATCCCAGCAGCAGCTACTGATATTCAATATTTTTTTAATGAAGCCACGGGATCGAAGGCCCTATCTGACAGTGGCAATTTATTGGCCAGGTCAAACACAACCACACAGAACTACAGCGTTACTAGATACTGGTGCAGAAATATCACTATTTCACCTCACAGGGATCAGAACATACACAACAGGCACACTGGGATGCTTTGGAAGGAATAGGGGGACAGCAGACAAGGACAGCTAACATTCACTGCAGACTCTGAATTGGCAATGGTCCGATATTCAAAGCACAGGTAACTCCCTACCTGAAAATAAGTAAACATTGATATGTTTATATTTGGATAATTCTCAATCAATTGAGATAGATCCCATAATTTAAAATTATTAAAATCTACAAATTGGTAGAGTAAGCTCAACTCTTTATTTTTCCATTCTTTTAGATTCCTAGATGCTTGACCATTTTGAAATTCTGGATTAAATACTAATGGTAAGAAAAGAGAAATTAGAAAAAATAATTAGCAGAGAGTTTTAATCTTCTGCTAATTAGTCTATATGCTTTACATACCGAGTATATCATCTTCATCATCATCTTCATCATTTATTTATATGGCACCACTGATTCCGCAGCGCAGTACAGAGAACTCATTCACATCAATCCCTGCCCAATTGGAGCTCAGAGTCTAAATGCCCAACACACACACACACACACACAGATTCTCTTTAATATCTTCTGAAGATCCATTGGATTACTATGTATCAAAGCTATTAAGTAGGTTTCTGAACTAAATGTTTGTTCTATAACCCTGCTGGTATATATATTAATTCCTCTTATGCAATCAATTGCATATCTGTAATTTTCTGCTAGATTATAGTCTTTTATGTTTGGCAGATTAGTCCTCCTTTATCTAGGGGTTGTTGTAGTTTTATCATAGACATTCTAGGGCATTTATTTGACCATACAAATTTCTAAAAATCTTTATTTAAAATTTTTATATCTGTTTTAAGAAGTATTATTGGTAGCATCTGAATGAAATATTGTATTTATCATCTTAATAAGATCTTCCTAAATAAGATATTGGTAAATTTTTCCAAGGTGAAAAATACCATATTATTCTATTACTTATTTGTGAAATATTTTCTGCATATAGCAGTGATGGATGTGGCCGAATATTTAAACCTAAGAATTTCAATGTTCCTTTTGACCATTTCAATGGAAAATCTCTCCTCTCCTTGCTTCTGGAAAGAGATCTCTGTTTTATTGTAACTTACTAAAAAGCCTGTGATATCTTCATATTCTAATAGTTTCTGCTTTATAAAAGGTATAGCTTCCTTTGGATCATGTATATAAGGTAAGATAGCGTCTGCAAACACTGATATTTTAAGTTCCTTTATACCAAATTTTATTCCTTTCCAATCACTGATGTTATTCAGATGTCTCAACAGTGGAACTAAAGCTATATTAAAATGAAGAGGTGGTAGAGGGCTCCCTTGTCTTGTGCCTCTACTCAGTAGAAACGTTGTAGTGTTTCTATTATTGATAGTCAAATAAGCTTTCGGTTGATAATATGTTCTAAAAATGTTTAAAAAAGTGGAGCCAGAGTGTTAAAACTTAAATATCCTCTTCAAACGGGACCATGTTATGTGTTCAAAAGCTTTATCTGCAGCTAAACTTATTATTATATTATATTTTTCTTTATATTGATGAGATTTAAACATTGCCAATATCAAGTGTCTGACATAATTATCAGAATGTCTACCTTTGGTATGTGCTGGATGTAAAAGCGTAGACAATATCTCTTGTAGTCTAGAAGCTATAATTTAAAATAAAAGTTTAAAGTCTTGATTCAATAGAGATATTGGTCTGTATGACTATATCAATTAACATAGTAACATAGTTGATGAGGTTGAAAAAAGACACCAGTCCATCAAGTTCAACCTATTTTGGATCCTGCACTTATATTTGAAATTAATCCAGAGTAAGCAACCGCCAATCTGTTTCAATTTTGAAAATCCCCCCAGACTCATTATTGCAATCCAATTTTTACCCTATATCCACTACTATCCTTTATTTTAAATTAACGGTCGTATCCCTGGATACACCTTTCCGCTAAAAATTTGTCTAACCCTTTCTTAAACATATCTATTGAATCTGCCATCACAACCTTCCCTGGCAATGAATTCCATATCTTGACTGCCCTTACTGTAAAGAACCCCTTCCTTTGCTGGTTGTGAAATTTCCTCTCCTCTAACCTTAGGGGATGACCGCGTGTCCTGTGTATGGTCCTTGGGGCAAAAAAGTTCCCATGAAAGCTCTCTGTATTGACCCCTAATGTATTTGTACATAGTAATCATATCTCCCCTTAGACGCCTCTTTTCTAAAGTAAACATGCCTAAACTGGCTAACCTTTCCTCATAACTTAATGACTCCATACCCTTTATCAATTTTGTCGCCCTTCTCTGAACCCTTTCTAGTTCCAAATTATCTTTTTTATAGAGTGGTGCCCAGAACTGTACTGCATATTCAAGATGAGGTCTTACCATCTTACCCTTGCATCTATGCCCCTTTTTATGCATGCCAATACTTTGTTTGCCCTTGCAGCTGCTGCTTGACATTGTGCACTATTGCTATGTCTACTGTCTACGAGCACTCCCAAATCCTTTTCCATTATAGATTCTCCTAAATTAATTCCATTTAATTTATAGATTGCGTTCTTTGTTTGATCTTGGAATAACAATCATTCCTGCAAACTTAGCATCTTTTGGTGCTTGATTTCCACTTATTATTGAATTAAATAGTTTTGTCAAATATGCAGTAATATGTCTAGATAGTATTTTATAGTATTCTGCTCCTAGACCACCTGTTCCAGATGCCTTGCCATTAGGCAGAGACATTATAAGTCTTTAAACTTCTATTTCCGTAATTGGAGCTTTTAGTATTATCTCATTCTATTTCCGTTAATTTTCTTAGTTTTTCCTCTTGTAAAAAATTGATTCCACTTTGTGTATTATCTACTCAGATTTTTTATAACATTCTAAAAATGCCTTAGAAATTTTTTGAGGTTGTAAGAATTTTTTTTGCGTATCAGTTCTAATAGCTATTATATGTTTAGGGGACTTTTTAGTCTTTACTATATTTGCCAACAGTTTCCCTGGCTTGCTGCCCCATCAATAGAATGTATTCCTTTGGTATTCAATATTTCTTTGTGCCTTTTCCATACACAAAGTATTATATATAGATTTTAACTGATTATATATTTCCATATTAACTTGATTGTTTTCTATCTATAAAATCCGCATATGCTTTAGTTCATTCCTGATTCACAGCAAATAAACGTTGGTTAATAGTTCTCCTTTTAAGTGCTACATAAGCTATAACATGACCTATTAATACTGGTTTAGATGCTTCCCAGAATAAATGAATATCTTGTTTGTGTTCCGCATTATGTTCTGTATAGTTATATATACACCTTTATAAAGAAAGATAGATTGGGACTATTAGGTGCATAAATATTGACTATAGTATATTTTTCCTATTCAATTATAAATCTTATCAATAAAACGCTTCCCTCTTTGTCCATCTTTATATCAACAATAGTATATTGTATATATTTGCTAAATAGTATTAACACCCATCTTTTTTGACTTTGTAGGAAGCTTCTTTTTATTCTGCAATCTAGTTATATTTCTAAGTATTAGGGTCTCCCTCCTACCAATGTGTTTCTTGTAATAAAACAACATCTGGTCTAAAACGTTTAAGTTGTTGTGTTATATTTTTCCTTTTTAATGTTGTTTTAACCCTTCTACATTCCAGGATAGAAATTTTATCTCCTCTTTAGCTCTAATATTTTCTTCTTCTTCTTTAACTACAATCATTATTTATCATATAAAAACTTCCTTTATATAACCATTTATTATGTCATTTTTACCTTATCTCATTAATTAAACCACAATATCATCACCATTTATTTATATAGCGCCACTGATTCCGCAGCACTGTACAGAGAACTCATTCACATCAGTCCCTGCCCCATTGGAGCTTACAGTCTAAATTCCCTAACATACACATAGACAGACAGAGAGAGACTAGGGTTAATTTTGATAGCAGCCAATTAACCTACTAGAATGTTTTTTTTGGAGTGTGGGAGGAAACCGGAGCACCTGGAGAAAACCCAAGCAAACACGGGGAGAACACACAAACTCCACACAGGCCATGGTTGGGAATTGAACTCATGACTCCAGTGCTGTGAGGCAGAAGTGCTAACCACTTAGCCACCGTGCTGCCCAACAAGAGGAATAGTGATACAAAAAAAATGTGCTATAAAAACTTGTATACAACAAATAAATATATATAAAGTATCTGTTTCCTTTATCCATAGCAATCTCTATTTTACTTCTTTTTTTATGTGGTAACTTCTTCCACCGTCCATCTTGTATTATATTGTGTAAAACATTTTATAACACTTCAATCATCCCAATTTAAAGTTAAACGGCAATAATAAAAATGTCATAGTAAACAGTGCAAGTGATATACATTAAATGTATATATTATATCTATTTTTCTTATCCGTGGCAACCTCTATTTTTTCTCATTTTTTATGTAATAAATCATAAAAAGAGATTTCTGCAGCTGACCAAGTTGCGGATTATTTAACTTTATTCTTAATGAAACCTTAATTTCTTGATATTTACACAGTTTATTTTTATCATAATTATATTTTATTAGTACATCCATATGTGTTGTTTTACCTCTCATATTGTGTCAAAATCTACGTTATTAATCATTTAATCCATACTCAATAACATTTCCTTTACTTCTTTTTTATCTTCTTCTTTCGTTTTGTGGGCTTTGTCTGTTTGAGACCAGGGGGTAAATGTATCAAGCTGGGAGTTTCTGGCGTGTTTGAAAAGTGGAGATGTTGCCTACAGCAACCAATCATATTCTAGCTATGATTTTGTAGAATGTTCTAAATAAATGACAGCTAGAGTCTGATTGGTTGCTACAGGCAACATCTCCACTTTTCAAACCTGCTGGAAACTCGTAGCTTGATACATTTACCCCCAGGAATATTTAAGCTGAAATTGGAGTATCAAAATACATCACTTCTCCATTATGAATGATCCTTAGTTTCGCAGGATATATTAACACAAATCTAATTCCCTTAGTAAACAGTTCTTTACAGACCAGTGATAACTCCCTCCTTTTTGTTGCCACCTGATAAGAGAAATCTTGAAATAACAGGAGTCTACCTCCTTGATAAGAGAGTTCTGAATGTTTTCTATGTTCTTCTAATAATCTCAATTTATCTGCAGAATTTAATAATTTCATTATAACAGGTCTTGGTCTACTTTGTTCCATTTGTCTTTCAGGACCTATTCTATGTACTCTTTCAACAATTATAGGTTTTTTGTTTGTATTTAATCCTAAATCTGTGGGTGGCCATAAAGAAACAGTTTTCATCAACTCTTTAACTTTAACCTTTTCCGTCAAACCAATAACCCTTAGAATATTTTGTCTGTTTCTGTCTTCTAGATCTTCAATTTTTCTTGTAGGGCTTTAATTGTTGCTTCGTGAGAACCCACAAGTGTATTTTGGAGATTATTTGTTCTGTCCCAGTTATACTGTAGGAGTAGTTAGCTATCTGTGTTAAAGCTGAGTCTATTGACATTTTGAGACCTGATAATTTTTGATCTAATAATGTTGAAATTATTTCTGTTATTTTTTGTGCTCTTCTAATCTATTTTGAACTATATTTTACAGGGTCTATTACTGTATCTATCGTATCTTCTAACATGGATACTGAAGGGGAATTAGATTGTTCTTGAGTCCCAATTGATTTTTTTTTAGATTTTGTATTATGCCCCCTCGCCCAAGTTTAGACTGTTTTGCAACATATTTTTCCATTTCTCTAAAATATTGTATCACAGAGATAAGTGTTCCCATAATACATTTCCATATACCATTCAATAATTTCTCAAGAAGACTTATTAACCATAAAGTCTCTTAATCACCTTATCATTCATTTTTTATATCTGTATAAATACATATGATCTTTTATCTTCTTTAACTTCCAGTATATATAGATTTTCTTCTGATTTCACTCGTATATATGATTTATTCTAAATAGTACTTTTCCATTTATCTTTCAAAACTATTTTTTTTACACATCACTCTTCATAGTTACAAATACACAACTTCTCTTTTCTTTCCTTGTTTTTCAATTAGCTAGTGTTGTCTTATAATTTTTCAACAAAAGAATTACAATCCCTATATTTTCAAGTATGTCGCTTATCTGTCTGCAGCAGCCAAAAAGATCTGCAATTGGGTGCTTACCCCATCAATTTCCATTCGCAATATATCAGCTTGTCTTGTTATCATGCATCAGCTCATCAGCATATAGACGTCTGTCCATCCAATGTGCAACTACCCTGTCTGCGTATAACAACTTCCACCTCTTAAAATACAATCTTTCCCAAAAATAAAAATTTAAAAAAAAAAAAAAAAAATACAATCTTTCACCAACCTTCAGCTCAGTTGTGTCTCACTGATATCCTCTTTCATGTTTTTTTAATAGTCTGAAATATTTCTCATGATGTTGTAAATGCTTTTTTTTTTAAAGTAGAATGGCCCTGTTCATTGTAATTGAATAACTACCAATAAATATCCCTTTTTATTCCAACTTCACAGTGTCAAAGGAAACACATTTTTGCTTGAAAAGGAGAGTCATATACAGTATCCTACTACCACCTCTACCAGCTGTAAGCCTCTAAGTATCCTACTATCCTACCATGTATCCTACCACCTCCAAGCTTCTAAGTATCCTACTATCCTACTATGTATCCTACTACTACCTCTAAGCCTCTAAGTATCCTACTATCCTACTATGTATCCTACTACTACCTCTAAGCCTCTAAGTATCCTACTATCCTACTATGTATCATACTACTACCTCTACAACTTCTAAGTATCCTATTTTCCTACTATGTATCCTACTACCACCTCCAAGCTTCTAAGTATCCTATTATCCTACTATGTATCCTACTACTACCTCTAAGCCTCTAAGTATCCTACTATCCTACTATGTATCCTACTACCACCTCTAAGCCTCTAAGTATCCTACTATCCTACTATGTATCATACTACTACCTCTACAACTTCTAAGTATCCTATTTTCCTACTATGTATCCTACTACCACCTCTAAGCCTCTAAGTATCCTACTATCCTACTACCACCTCTAAGCCTCTAAGTATCCTACAATCCTACTATGTATCCTACTACCACCTCTAAGCCTCTAAGTATCCTACTATCCTACTATGTATCATACTACTACCTCTACAACTTCTAAGTATCCTATTTTCCTACTATGTATCCTACTACCACCTCTAAGCCTCTAAGTATCCTACTATCCTACTATGTATCCTAGTACCACCTCTAAGCCTCTAAGTATCCTACTATCCTACTATGTATCCTACTACCACCTCTAAGCCTCTAAGTATCCTACTATCCTACTATGTATCATACTACTACCTCTACAACTTGTAAGTATCCTATTTTCCTACTATGTATCCTACTACCACCTCTAAGTATCCTACTATCCTACTATGTATCCTACTACCGCCTCTAAGTATCCTACCATCCTACTATGTATCATACTACTACCTCTACAACTTCTAAGTATCCTATTTTCCTACTATGTATCCTACTACCACCTCTAAGCCTCTAAGTATCCTACTATCCTACTATGTATCCTACTACCACCTCTAAGCCTCTAAGTATCCTACTATCCTACTATGTATCCTACTACCACCTCTAAGCCTCTAAATATCCTACTATCCTACTATGTATAATACTACTACCTCTACAACTTCTAAGTATCCTATTTTCCTACTATGTATCCTACTGCCACCTCTAAGCCTCTAAGTATACTACTATCCTACTATGTATCCTACTACTACCTCTACAACTTCTAAGTATCCTATTTTCCTACTATGTATCCTACTACCACCTCTAAGCCTCTAAGTATCCTACCATCCTACTATGTATCATACTACTACCTCTACAACTTCTAAGTATCCTATTTTCCTACTATGTATCCTACTACCACCTCTAAGCCTCTAAGTATCCTACCATCCTACTATGTATCATACTACTACCTCTACAACTTCTAAGTATCCTATTTTCCTACTATGTATCCTACTACCACCTCTAAGCCTCTAAGTATCCTACTATCCTACTATGTATCCTAGTACCACCTCTAAGGCTCTAAGTATCCTACTATCCTACTATGTATCCTACTACCAGCTCTAAGCCTCTTCACCAGTTCCCTTTTTCAAACTTTATTCCAACTTCTAACCATGCAAATACAGCAGATATCAGGACATAAACATTAATTTCTAGTCTTTTTTTCTCTCTGTAATTGTCCCATCTGCAAGCAAATATTATAGCATATCTAGAAATTTAAATTTCACTTCAGCTTCATCATATAAAAGAAAACAGCCTCTTTACTGAAAAAGAATAGTCAACACCTTACTGCTACCTCCAGCGATTTAGGTCACCTCATGCGTGCTCCTTTACAGGAGCCTCATCACTATATGCCCATGCTTCGGCCTTTATTAATCCGGACATAGCAGGTGTTAGGACACATAAATCCTTTTTATAATTTATTTTTCCTCTGTCTTGACTGATGTAACAACGTGTCTCTGTGCTTTGACTGCCCTTTTGCCATCTGTTTCTCCTTCTGCCTTTCCTATTTATAAATAAGTGTGGCTGCGTACCTCCATGCTCTGACTTACAGAGTAAGATTCTGGTAATATAAAGTAGGAAGTCGGTGTCTTCATACTTACACCCTTCACCTACTACTATCCCTTTCTCTTTGATAATTTTGTGGGTCACTCTCTCCTGAAGCTGTACCGCGGCTCAGCATTCAGCGTTCAGTTGGAGCCCTGGAACTTGTCTAATCCGCGGTCGAATCAGCAACACGCCCACCAAAAATCTTCACGACTGGTTCCATTATTATAATTTTTAATTTAGGTTTCCCCCTTGTCTTGTCAAAAGCCACTATGTATTCTGCAAAGCAGAACCTTGAACCCTGCATAGAATCCAAGATCTAAATTCAGAAATTTTATCAGAAGCGACTCAACAAGAGGAAGAATATCATGAACAAGAAAGTGAACTGGAGCCAGTCCAGCGAGATAGACTAACTGACATTTTGCTAGAAAATCAGCGCTAAATTTTGGTTAATCAAAATATTTATGGTCAATCCATTTTCTCATTGTCAATTCGCCAAGTTTAACAGTCCAAAGAACTTCTCAATGGGCAAGTCACTTTCAATGAAATATTGGTGACGCAACAACAGGTGGCAGCAGCAAGTATTGCCATGTCTACAAGCTTTCATATTTTTGTCAATGATATCAACAGAAGAAATTTTCAGTAGAGTGCTCCCATGCCAGCCCATCCTGCTCCTGTCCAAACATCTCAATCAACACAACCTGCTGTAATTACACCTGGTCAAAACACTTTATCACACACACACACACACACACACACACACACACACACACACACACGTAAAATGGTCATGCAAATCAAATTATTTCTGGGACAATGAGTGAAAGTGATGGTAGAAATCAGCAAGAAGTAGGCCAAAGCTTGAGAAAACAGGGCTGGGGAAGCAGACCAAGAGGTACAGAGGGTGATGGAATAGTAGAAGGAGAACACAAGGAAAGATGGCCCTGACCTGAGAGCTTACATCCTAAAGGAAAAGGGGAGACACAAATAGGGTGGTTCTAACTGGGGGAGAGAGCCAGGACAAGGGAGTTAGGAGGAGGACTGATAGACTTGAATAAAGAAATTAATCTTAAGGGCACGCTTGAAGCCTTTGAGAGTAGATGCTAACCTGATGGAATGTGGAAGATCATTCCACAGCTGGAGAGGAGTCCAGGCAAAGTCCTGAAGACGGGAGTGGGAAGAGGTGATCAGTGAAGTAGTGAGGCGGTGGTCACAGGCAGAGTGGAGGGGGCGGCTAGGAATGTAGGTAGAGATGAGATTGGAGATATAGGGAGGTGAGGATTGATTAAAAGCTTTAAAGGTGAGGGTGAGGAGTTTAAATTAGGGAACCAATGTAGTGAGTGTTGGAGGGAGACAGCAGAGAAAGAGTGACGGGAGAGAAAAATCATGTGGGCAGCAGCATTGAGGATAGACTTAAGATGGTCAAGGTGAGAATCAGGTAAGCCAGAGAGAAGGAGGTACAGTAGTCAAGGTGAGAGATTACAAGTGAGTGAACAAGGGTTTTTGTGGCTTCCGTGGTAAGAAAGGGGCATATATTGGATATATTCCGAAGGTGGAAGTAGCAGGATTTTGAGAGGAACAGAATGTGAGGCTTGAAGGAGAAATCAAGGATGACCCCAGGCATCGGATTTGAGGTACAGAAACGAGAATAGTTGTGTTAACAGAAATAGAGAGGGAGGGAGGTGGGAGAGTCCTGGAAGGGGGGAAGATGATAAGTTCAGTCTTGGAAATATTGAGTTTATGGAATCGTTGGGACATCCAAGATGAGATCACCGAGAGACAGCAGGAGACACAAGCCTAAAGGGAAGGGGAGATGTCAGGGCATGAAATATAAATTTGGGTATCATCAGCATAGAAGTAGTACTGGAGGCCAAAAGATCGGATGAAAACACCAAGGAAGGAGGTGTAGAGCGAGAACCTTGGGGAACGCCCACAGGTAAGGGAAGAGGGGGAGATAGATTCATGTATAGAGACTGAGAAGGAGCAGTTGGTGAGGTAAGAGGAAAACTAGGAGAGGAGGGTGTTACAGAGGCCTATAGATTTAAGAGTTTGCAAAAGAAATGCATGGTAAACAGTATCAAAGGCAGCAGAGAGGTCAAGAAGGATAAGAAGGGAGTAGTGTCTTTGGATTTAGTGAGGAGAAGGTCATTAGTGACCTTAGTGAGGGCAGGTTCGGTGGAGTGGAGATGGAGAAAACCGGATTGGAGCGGGTCAAAGAGTGAGTGAGAAGAGAGAAAGGAGGTGAGACGGTACTAGACAACCTGTTCAAGGAGTTTGGAGGCAAAAGGAAGAAGCAAAATTGGGCGGTAATAAGAGAGAGAGGCAGGATCAAGGAACGGTTTCTTGAGTATGGGGGAGACAAGAGCATGCTTAAAAGAGATGGGGAACATTCCAGAGGGGAGGGATAGGTTGAGAAGGTGGGCAAGGTGGGTGCAGGTCTCAAGAGAGAGGGAGAAGAAGAGGTGGGAGGGGATTGGGTCCTGTGGGCAAGTGGAGGGGGGTGAGGAAGAGAGAAAGGTATGGACTTCATCTGCAAATACCAGAGTGAAGTAAGAGAAGGAGGGTGAGCTAGCAAATGGAGAGGGGAGAAAGGAGATAGCAACCACAGAGGAGGGTGTGAAAAGGGACAGAGTGGGCAGGGAGGGGGGAGAGGGTTGGGTAAGAAAGGACTGCTGGGACATGTCATGACGTATTGCGTTCATTGGCATAAGGTCCATATTTGGGCATGCACATTGCTATTTCACACAATATATACGCTACGCAAACGGACGTATATCAGATTATGAACCTGCCCACAGTGATTACTGATTGAGGCTTGGAGGATAGGAGAATTCAGTTCACATGAAGAATGATTGAATTGAGTTCTTGATTTGTTTTATTTTTTAAATGTTAGTGGGTATGGAGTGTGATTTTTTAATCTACACAATAGAGAAATAGAAAAAAAATACATTTGGGATGAGCTAAAGTGGTGTAGACTGATACATATATATAGACTGAGTACAAATTAAGAGAATTCATTGACCAGCAGGAAGGCTGCAAAGTTAAAAGCAAAAATAGAGAGAAGCAGAACAGTGCATTGCCGATCCCCACAGTACAATTTGGACATTATACACTCCCAGACTTTAAGTAAAGTAGAGCTGGAGGCCTCTTCTGCACACACGTGGTCCTGTGCATTTGCCCAAGGACCATGTGCTGCTTAGAAGACGCCTTCCATCTACTTTGAACAGAGGCCTCAGGGGGAGGAAGTGTCCTCGGATGGGGGTCGTAGACACAACATCCCATGCACCCCCTATTTTTACACCCCTGAAGAGAAGTGTGCATGGTAAGAATTGGAGAATACTAAGTTGGAAGATGAATTGGGAAATGAGTACAGAAACAGCTGTAGGTAGGAGAGCATGCACTGTTCCAAACAGCAAGGAGTAGAAGGGGAGGGGCAAGTACATAAGACACTTGGGGCTAAATTTACTAAGCTGCGGGTTTGAAAAAGTGGGGATGTTGCCTATAGCAACCAATCAGTTTCTAGCTTTCATTTATTTAGTACCTTCTACAAAATGATAGCTAGCATCTGATTGGTTGCTATAGGCAACATCCCCACTTTTTCAAACCTGCAGCTTAGTAAATCTAGCCCCTGGTCTCTCCTACAACCCCAGTCTAAACCTCCAACTGTGACAGGTTGGGTTAGCATAATTTCAATTAGTTATATAATAATAATAATAATAATAATAATAATAAAACTAAATTAAGGTGCTGCTGAGGCACTTTGTATGTGGCTGCTATATCTGTAATTAAATGCTTAATATGTTTTCCTTTTTCAACTGAGTTGTTTAGTTTTATTTACTAATTTCTAATGAATATAACTAATTTTGTCTCATTTATTATCGGGGATGAAGTATACAGATCCAGGTCTAAATCCCACATGTTATAGGACAAAATAAAATCCCTTTATGAACTCACTATGTATCACATTTTTAAAATTTATCTTGATACAATATGTATTAAAAGAGAGATCTATATTCATACAATATTAGATGCTGCTAATGTAAAAACTGGAGGACCCCTGGAGGCAACAAACCCTGGGGCTCTGGCTAGGGGAAGGGGGCAGCTTCCTAGGAGATAATGCAGCTTACATGTTTAATTGCCCTCTAATACATTGTGACTAACAGCAGATAGTTTGCCATTCATAATCGCACAGGGAGATACCTATACTTAGCAATACACAATACAGAGCTGAAGAAGGTACAGGTCAGAAGAAGATATATAGCTCCCAGATATAGGACCAGGCACAGGACCAAGCCCCTCATAACCTGAGATATCCCTTTGTTAAAACTACATCTGTACATCACATAAACTGAAAATGAGTGTAATACTAACAGTACATTAATGATTTACCTGATGTTTATACTCATAGTAAGTAGGGAACTTTTCATGGAACTGCCCACTCAGGGACATGTGCATATTATGTAAAGCATGAGCCATTGTAGACACCGCTGTATATACTCGATCAGTTAGTCCTTGGCATTGAAAACTAATAAAATCTGATACATGTTCCGTCCCAGAACAGTTGTGAAGTGATTTCTTATATATCCAGCTGTACATGTTATTACTTTTTTCATCTCTTGACAAACAATTCAAATTAGCCAACCAGATATGGCTCAGTAACTTGTCTTCTGGGTGATTTATGGGCTGGTAACTGTCATAGAAACTTTTCATATCCAGTGTGAGCAGAAAATCAGGTTGAAGCATCAAACTGCCATTAAATGCTTCCCGGTTATGTTCCAAAAGAAATGGGGTTAAGGCAAATGTTGGACCAAAGACCAGTGTCTTATCACTGAGTACACCTCTTATAGCTGCTATAAAATCAGCAAAATATGAAGAATACGTCCCGCAGAGTATTATAACTTGTGCAGATGATTTTCTAATAATATCAATTCTTACTTTATTAATTTCATCTTGAACAGTTAATGTAGAATATGCTGTCTTTATTATGTAGGCAACACAGATGCTGTTGGTCGTCAGATATTGCTGTAGAAGCTGAATTTCATCATTACCACTGTCATTATCAGAAGCTATAACGCCAACCCATGTCCAGCCAAAGAACTTGATCAGATTTGATAGCAGAGAATAACTGACCTGGCCACCTTGTACCATACGGTAAAGAGTTGGGTAGAGGTTTCGTTCGCTTAGAGCATAGTTGGTTCCACCATAACTGATCTATTCAAAATAAAACCAATTTATAGAACAGAGAAATACATATATACAGTTTTATAGATCATCTAAAATTATGAAATAGAGAAAGAAGGTTAAAAAGTGTCCATTAGGAGCAGATATGAACTTTCCATTGCCCCCAAAACATTGTGAATATGCATAGCGCCATATTCATCTAGAATTATATTAGTTCTCTGAATATCTATATTAATTTATTGTCCGCACTCTGTACAATATTATTATAATTTATCTATATTGTGCCACTATACTACCCAGAACTGTACAGAGACTATGTAATAATTCACATGAGTCTCTGCCCTTTGAAACTTTCAATCTAAATCTCCATGACACAAACATACATACACACCCTAGGGTCCATTCTGTCAGCTGCTCATGTTATTTTATTTTATCATAGACTGAAAATGGATATATTTGGAAATTATTACCACTGAGTCTAATGCACATACATTGATAGTTTTGAAATTGTCTCCAAACACATCTTGTGAAACGTGGAACAGAGAATTAATTTCATGGCCCATTGTACTGAGAGTCGACCAAAAACATATCCATTAAATAAAGGCTGGAAAATGATTAGCCATACAGTATAAACCCAAACACTGAGCTAGATTTAGTACAAACATAAAATAGTTAAATTAAATATAATGCATCAGTCCATATGTATATATTTTACCCTTTTCTCCACACTCCCTTTAGTCGACCAACACGACTTTCCTTGAACTCAACAATCCACCAACCATGAATTAATTATAATGAATTAATTATAGATGGCTAAACTTACCTGTGTGTATCTGTATACCGCCAATATTTGTGCCATGGGTACTGTTGTTATGGAAGTTTGATCTCCAATAATCCCAGATAACTTACTATGTTGCATACAGGAATAATTTGGAATTGTCTTTCCTGGTCCTGATAAAATCTCTAGGACACTTTTTACAGCTTTCGGTGCATCAGAACATGAATCATATATATGATATCCCAGAGTAACATTGTGTAAAATTGTCTGGTCTTTATTTATTTCCTCAATGACGAAAATAAAAGTCAGAAGATATTTGTAAAACAGAGGAACGGGTCTATGGAAATAAAATCATGAAATGCGTGTGTCATTAATTACATCAATACAAGAAATTCCAGGTGAATGGAGAATATTATATATTCTGATCACTTTATACCTTTTGTCAGATGTAGTGAAATTCAAATACATAAAATTACAAGCATTTCATAAGTGTCAAAGTCTTTTATTGACAATGGGCCTGATTCATTAAGGAACTTAGTCAAGTAATTTCTTACTTAAGTCTCCTGGACAAAATCATGTTAAAATGAAAGGGAGGAAAATTAGTTTTCTATTTTGCACATAAGTTAAATACATGCTGTTTTTTTTCATGTAGCACACAAATACTTGATGGCTTATTTGTACACTGAAATTTAAAGTTGATATTTGTGTGCTAAATGAAAAAACAGTCAGTATTTAACTTAAGTGCAAAATAGAAAAATTATTTTCACCCTTTTCATTTTAATATGGTTTTGTCCAGGAGCCTTAAGTAAGAAATGTCTTGCCTAAGTTCCTTAATGAACCAAACCGAATTACATTAAGTTTATGGAAAGAGTCCATATTTGCAGTATTTACCCTTCTTTTTGAAGACCTCTGCAAATCGCCGTGGCTTGCTCAATCAACTTCTGGGCCACATACTGACTGATGGCTGCCAATTCTTGACTAATCAATGTTTGGAGTTTGTAAGAATTTGGGGGTTTTTGTTTGTCCACCCGCCTCTTGAGGATTGACCATAAGTTCTCGATGGGATTAAGGTCTGTGGAGTTTCCTGGCCATTGACCCAAAATTTCAATGTTTTGATCACCGAGCCACTTAGTTATTACTTTTGCCTTATGGCAAGGTGCTCCATCATTCTGGAAAAGGCATTGTTCTTCACCAAACTGTACTTGGATGGTTGGGAAAAGTTGATCTTATAGGATGTTTTGGTACCATTCTTTATTCATGGCTGTGTTCTTAGGCAAAATTGTGAGTGAGCCCACTCCCTTAACTGAGGAGCAACCCCACACATGGATGGTCTCAGGATGCTTTACTGTTGGCATGACACAGGACTGATGGTAGCACTCACCTTTCTCCGGACAAGCATTTTTCCAGATACCCCAAACCATTTGAAAGGGGATTCATCAGAGAAAATTACTTTTTCCCAGTCCTCAGCAGTCCAATCCCTGTAACTTTTGCAGAATATCAGTCTGCCCCTGATGTTTTTGCTGGAGAGAAGTGGCTTCCTTGCTGGCCTTCTTGACACAAGGCCATCCTCCAAAAGTCTTTGCCTCACTGTGCGTGCAGATGCACTCACACCTGCCTGCTGCCATTCCTGAACAAGCTCTACACTGGTGGTGCCCCGATCCTGCAGCTGAATCTACTTTAGGAGATTGTCCTGGCGCTTGCTGGAAGTTCTTGGGCGCCCTGAATCGTGTATATGCCTAAGTTCTTGGGCAACCTCATTCATACCACATACATTTATTAAAAATAAGAGAACCCCATATGTCCCAAATACTTTGGGACATATCAAGCACGGACTTTGGAATTATAAATACTTTGGGACATATCAAGCACGGACTTTGGTTACAAATTTATATGGACATTGTTTTCAAGTATTTTTGGATTACAAGCTGGTGACGAAAGTAGAAGAAATCTGATTGGTGAGTATTTTGGGGTTTTCTTATTTCTAATAAATGTATGTGGTATGAAAAAGGGTGTGTATTGATTTTATTGGGGTTTTATTATCTTTATTAAAAGTGTGTGGTTGTTAAGAGGGTGTTGTGGTTTGTTTAACATTTTGTATTGTGGAACTACAGGTCGCAGCCAGTCGTTGGTGTCAGGGCGTGTTGGCACTTGCGTTTCTCTAAGTGCCAGCATGCCCTGGCTGCCATGGGTATGCTGGTGCTTGTAGTCGTACAAGAATCAGCATGCCCACACTGTTTATGGCAGCCCGGGATGGCTGTGACTTGTAATTCCACAAAACAAAATGGCGTCTGTTTGATTTTTTAACTATATAATCGTCGTTATTACCCTATACCGACTGCCCAGCAGTGTAAGAAGAGCCCTAGTGCTTTCAGCACTGGGCTGGGTGTCACTAGAGGAGGGGTGCGTTCGTTTTTTAAGCGGACCTCACTCCCTAGAGAATCCAGCCCACCACTGAACAACCTGGGGTTGGTTTTTATTATGGCAGGGGGATCCCTGCTGTGTGTCACCCAGCTATGGTGCCACCCACCCCAGGCTGGCTTGCCTGGTGCTGGTTAAGTGAAAATCGGGGGGAACCCCACGCCAAATTCCCCCCTTATTTTCACGTGACCAGCAGTAGGCTGGCAGCGCTAGGGTTAATAGCGCTCGGGTGGTGGCCCCCACGCTATTTTTTCTTTTGTTAACTTTTATTTATTTTTAAACATTTGACAGCTGCCGCACCTCCGACTCTATAGGCAGGGGTGGTAGTAACAGTGATGTGTTTAGCAATCACACTGCCAGGATACTGCGTGGTGTATGTAGAAATTTTTAAAGCAAACTCAGGAGAGTTTGCTTAACCGCAGCTTCATATATTTGAGACTTGCATAGCTAGAGTGGCAAACAGTCCGGAGTTTGATCTCTATTGATTTTGGAAATAGCGATTTTACATGAAGTCTCAGGTTCATACAACTGTGAGTTTCAACTCTTCAAAAAAAATGCTGGATTTGCAAAATCACACCTTGATACATTTACCCCAATGTCTGTATTGTGCAAGGAACGCGTCCATTACGGCTTCTGCCTTAATCGTTGTAATTTCATTGCTTTTGGAGTTTCGGTGGAAGAATTTCAATAGTTTTCTTAAGTTTTAGATTGTGTCTATGTCAAAAGAGCCTTAATCGGACTTGATAAACAATAAGGTTTTTGTCTATTTAATTTCAATAGCTTTTTGTATAGTTAAAAAATTTATGATATCAAATTCAGAAACATACAATTTAACTTTAGATAGGAACCACTTGGCCCTTCTAGTTTCCACTATTTTTCTTAATCCCTAATAACCAAGTATGTTTAAATTGTTAAATTATATTAGTCTCTACCATCTCTGTTGGATGCCTATTCCTCCTATCTTCTAATGTTTTGGTAAAGTTATTATTCCTCAGACTTCAACTAAACCTAGTAGTCTCCATTTACAGAGCATGTCTATTTCTCACATAAACCCGCCTACCCACTAGCTTTTCTTTCACTAGCGACTCCCGCAACTATATTTTCACTTACATCTCCCCCATCCCACCAGTGTTAATCACACATCACCACTGCGCACCAGCTCTTCTTACGTCATCCACTATACACCAACTTTTCTTTCATATAAACACCCTGCCCACCAGCATTGCTCTCCCATGTTACCCCTGTGCATCACGTTTTCTAAAGCATATAGCGCTTTGCACACAACTTTTTCTCTCAAGAGACCCCTGTCCACCAGCATTTCTCTCACATGTCACCACCAAGTGCAGCAGATTTTTTCTCATGTCATCTACAAGTGCACCAGTTTTTTCTCCCCCCCCAGTGCACCAGATTTTCTCACAAATATCACCACATTGCACATACTTTTCTCACACATGGTTTTCTTTTACATATCAACGCCCTGTTTATTGGTCACAGTTTCCCGGCCTCTTTTCGCCATTTCCTGCCACTCCAGCACACTCACCTTTCAGCAGACAACTGATCAGGCTGTCCCCTTTCTATTGATCTGTCACCTCTTTTATATATAGGTCTTAGGTGTGCGTTGCGCCAAGAGAGCCGGCTTGAAGTAGAGAGTTGAGAACCTGGAGTTGGAGACTAACCCAGAGCCTCTTAATAATTGTGTGACAGTACATATGGCAGACACAGAGGGATAGGGAACAGATCAGTATAGGCTAATGCCAGATCCTACACACCTTCAGCAACACAATGCTGCTCAAGATAGTAAGAGGAGACTGCCATTTAAACATGAGGTAAAAAGAGGCACTTGAGGAGACAGGTTCCAACTGAGAGAAGCCCCTGACCTAATGTAACAGCCAGAATGAAGAGGAAAGATCAGTGACAGAGATTGCCACCAGAGAACCCATAGCGAGGAGAGAGGGTACACATTTGCTCTGGATGTCGGAAATGTTTTGCCTGCAGCCCACCAACTGTCAAAGACCAGAGGTGTAGCAAACAGGTCGATTGAGGGCAGTGCAGGAAGAATAACTGAAGTACTCGCTGGGGAGAAGCTGTTGATGGGATCTCTCATGCTGTGTGGAGTCCATGTAGCGATTTCTGCTCCCCACACTCAATAATGTGACAGGTGGACCCAGACCAGTAGTTGGGCTACTCCTCGGTCCCACTGATGCCCATGTACATCTCCGGATCTCCACAAAACAATTATAAAAACAAACAAATAACTTATACTCAGAATAAAATACATATATAACAATTAAATTTTCTCTCACATCACCTCTGCACACCAGCTTTTGTCACGTGCCGCCCCATGTGCCTTTCAGCTTTTCTCTCACATGCTCTGCACCAGCTTTTTTCTTGTGCCACTCCATGTGCCCAAAAGCTATTCTAACACATGCCATCCTATATGCCCACCACCTTTTCTCTCACATGCCACCTCTTTAACCCACCAGCTTTTCTCATGTTTCACCCCACATGCCAAGCAGGATACACCATATGTCCACAAGCTTTACTCTGTCACCTCTGTGCCCCAGATATTCTCATGTGCCATCCCATATGCTCACCAGTCTTTCTCTCACATACCACCCCATATGCCTACCAGTCTTTCTAACGTGACACTCCAAATGCCCACCGCCTTTTCTAATGTGCCACCCTATATGCCCATCAACTTTTTTTTTATGTGTCCTAATTACATCCCATCACACTCAGTGTTGTCCCCCATCATATATTGCCTCCAGTTTGTTGCCACCACACCTTCGGGTCATGGTCTCTTACTCTGCTCTGCTCCCTCTACCACAGGTATCACTGCTCTGTTCACGAGTCGCCCGGTCTCTGCCTGGCACACTCACTCTCATGAGCACCCTGATGACAGTGCCCTGGCACACCCCCCTTTAGGAGCACTCTGATCACGCTGCCCCGGCACACTCCCCTTCAGGAGCACTCTGATCACACTGCACTGGCACACTCATCTTCAGGAGCACTCTGATCACGCTGCCCTGGGACACTCACTTTAAGGAGCACCCTGATCACACTGCACTGGCACACTCACCTTCAGGATCACTCTGATCACGCTGCCCTGGGACACTCAATTTAAAGAGCACCCTGATCACACTGCACTGTCACACTCACATTCAGGATCACTCTGATCACGTTGCCCCAGTACACTCACCTTCAGGAGCACTCTGATCTCGCTGCCCCGGGACACTCACTTTAAGGAGCACTCTGATCACACTGCACTGGCACACTCACCTTCAGGAGCACTCTGATCACGCTGCCCCGGGACACTCACTTTAAGAAGTACCCTAATCACACTACACTGGCACACTCACCTTCAGGATCACTCTGATCACGTTGCCTCAAGCACACTCACCTTCAGGAGCACTCTGATCACGCTGCCCCGGCACACTCACTTTAAGGAGCACCCTGATCACACTGCACTGGCACACTTACCCTCAGGATCACTCTAATTACACTGCCCCGGCACGCTCATGCAGAACAGAAGCTATCCAGGCATAGACAATGAAAGATAGGTGAAAAGCACCTCGCTCACTGTGATCATCACATGAACCACAAACCACTTCTCTTGCTCCCCTGACACAATTAAGCATTTATACAATTAGAACTTCATGGTCCTGGGGGAAGCTGATCGTGATTAATTAACCCAATATATGCAGACTTGTAGATTTGTATCACATTTGCTGTTTTTGTTTTGTTTTGTGTTTTCTCACAGCAGAGCATTGCCATCAGGACTTTCCACTTTGCACACTTTCCATTAGTTTTCAAGATAAAATATACAAATAGGAGGAATATTTTCAGTTAATGTTTAAAATAAATAAGGGGTCTGAGTCATTAAGGAGAGCAAGGCAATAAAAGCAGTAAAACTTCTCCTGGATAAACCATGTTACAACGCAAGGGGTGATTATTAGTTTATTATTTTGCACATAAGGAAAGTACTGGTTGCTTTTTCATCTAGCACACAAATACTTGATAGCTTCATTTTTACACTGACATTTAAAGTTTTTCTAGGACATTCCCTACCCCCCCAATTATAAATCTGTCCTCCCATTTGAAATTTACCTCCCCCTCCAATGCAACATGGTTTTGCCCAGGTACAGAGTTACTCCCTTTTTATGCTTTGCTCTCCTTAATAACTCAACCCAATGTCTGCATCTTTTTTAATATTAATCAAGAATTAATTATAGATATGCTATAATTCATGGCATGGAAGGTTTTAACTTGTGTTTCAATGTGATTAAGCTTACAAAAAGAAATTAAGATAGATTACTATGTATTCAGAACCACACATATTTTTTCATAAGATAATGCACAAATTGTATGCATTAATCGTATCATATGCAATGGCCCAGAAGGCCATAAAAATAAGTGCATATTAAAAAACTTTGGTACTGTCAAAATCCTGTGGACAAATTGCCAAAATGCATGGGGTCCCCCCAAAATTGCCAATATCAGCAGTAGGCTATGCCAGACGGGTTTGGTGGCAGTATAGCAGGGAAACACCTGAAGCAGGTGGTCCCCCTATCAAACCCTAGACTGGTCAGCATGGGGCTAGGTAACCCTAGATCATTGGGGCTTCCAAAAAATATGTTCTCCCCTAGAATTAACCAGCCCTCTGATTTCCACTGGTACATTGACATGGCCGCAGTAGAGGGAGTGATGATCACTATTTCTTCTGTTGATTACCACAAAAATATACATCACCATAACTGTTCTCTGAAAGTCAACAAGCACCGTAATAGTAACTAGAATAACACATCTGTCAGATAAGCATCTTGTATTGTATCTTATGCTCACACTGTGCACATACACTGATCATTGTGTCAGTGACTGTAATCTGATTCCTGCCGTCCCTTCTTATAGTCTGATATAAGAGCTGAGACTTCTTCCATCTAACTGACCACACTTGGAAGAGAAAATATTTGAAACATAACTAGAGACATTTTTAAACTGTATTTTTTTTCGTGGAAAAAAATAAAACTTACCTCAAACAAATGTGTTGAGTGACACCTCTATGTCTCTGGATGTAATGCATAAAATAGTTGACACTGAGAACTCCGCCAATAATGATGTCGCCATCTTTAAAATATTCATAATCCTCAAATGATCCTGTTAGTTGCAGATTACAGGCTGGTAACAGAGTCTGGGTCACAGGTATCACACACAGAGATAACACACATAACAGCATTGTACATATGTGAGATGAGACTGTACGTCTGGACATGGCTCCCCCAGATAGCGCTATGTACCCCAATATAACGTAGAACATCACCTGGTGTCTGTAGATGTCAGTGTCATGAAGCATCACATAGACCCTGCAATCTGCTGTATCTGAATGACAGTGTAATAGAAGTGATCATCTCCCCTCCTTTTATACAGTACAATGTGATACAAGTCTCTGTGTTCTGGATTTAGCTACAGGTGTTTGTGCCGGTGACTATTCTGTCCTGTGCTTAAAATATAACATATATTCCGCAGGTTAATCACTAGTTTCCCTGACAGATAAACAAGATGGTGAGAATAATAATATGTCACTATTTCAGAACTGTCTCATTCTATAAAGAATAGCACAAACACGTTTCAAACTGGAAGCTAAATAAACTGAATTGCAAAAAAAGTTTGTCCTAGGTGTTGCCCTAAATGTTTCACAATGACAAGGGGCAGTAGGATGATTCAGGCGTCACAATATCTCTCAATAAATGGCGGCCACCATTTTCCATACTGTTTCATTGTAGTTATTTTGAAATCAATTTATTTGTAGACAGGGCATGGATAACAGGGCTCAATATGGATTATACTCTACTAGAGAAATTACTTACTACAACCTCTCCTATTATTATCTGGGAGTACAAAGACTCTAGAGGTGCCACATTCCCCACTAGCTAGGAGAAAGAGGATTCTAGAGTGTTCACCTTCCCCATTATTATCTGGGAGTAGAAGAACTAACATCTTGTGATATCTACATCTTCTCTAATTCTGTCTTCCTTTCTGACCATAACCTCCTTTTCTTTACTCTCATTTTACCCTCTGCCCTCCCAACCACCAAAATTTGTGTACACAGCATTCACCTCATTACTCCAATTTCTTCCTTGTCCTGACCTTACACTGTAGCAGGGCCGCCATCAGGGGGGTACGGGGGGTACTGTTGTACCGGGCCCGGGCTCACCAGGGGGCCCGGTACAACAGCTTAGCACAGACTTACCTGAGGCCCGCCGCTGGTCTCCGCTATTCTGTCTTCAGCCTGGCTGTCACCGTGACAGCCAGGCACCAGGATCCGATCGCAGGGGTGGAGGATTCATTCCCCCTGTGATCATGTGCTCTGCCTGTGACAGATCACATGATCGCAGGGGGAATGATTCCTCCACCCCTGCGATCGGATCCTGGTGCCTGGCTGTCACGGTGACAGCCAGGCTGAAGACAGAATAGCGGAGACCAGCGGCGGGCCCCAGGTAAGTATGTGTTGCTCATGGGGGGGGGTGCTCATGGGGGGGGGCCCGCTCATGGGGGGGGGGGACGGGTGGCACGGGGGCCCGTATTGGCTCCGATTTTTTCTGAAGGCGGCCCTGCACTGTAGTGTAACTTCACTTTCTAACACTTCACACTCTTATGCCCTTGATACACAGCCCCAGCACTCCTCTCTTACTCGCTACCTCCAAAAGCACTCTTCTGTTGTCTCACGTTACTATCTTTCTGCCATTTCATCTTGGATGGCTTCTCGCCAACTCAAACTCAGTCTTTTAAAAACAGAATTAATAATTTTCCCACCCAAAAACAGAAGATTCCTGCCTGACATTTCTATTTCTGTTGACAACATGACCATAAATACCACCCCGCAAGTTCACTGCCTAGGTGTAATCCTCGATGAATATCCTTTGTTCCACCCTACTCTATATTTACATCATGTTACATACTTCTAAAGAACATTTCCAGAATACATACATATCTCATACAAGACACTGCAAAAACTCGTTATCTCCCGAATTGATTATAGCAAATCACTCCTTACTGGTCTTCCCAAAATCAGACTCAAACACCTACAATCTATTTTGCACGCAGCGGCTAGATTGATTTTCATTACAAATTGTTCTTCTTCTGCTGCTACTCTGTCAGTCTCTACATTGGTTGCTTGTTATTCAATGAATTCAATATAAAATTCTTCTTATAACATACAAGGCCTTCAAAAAAATTGCACCAACATACATCTCCTCACTTATCTCAAAATATCTCCCAACTCGACATCTCCGTTCTGCACAAGATCTACGTCCCTCTTCCACTCTCATCACATCCTCCCATTCCCGGTTACAGGACTTTTCTCTGGCGGCACCCACTTTGTGGAACTCCCTTCTTCGCACAATAAGACTTTCATCTAGTCTTCAAACCTTCAAGCATTCTCTGAAAACCCATCTTTTCAGACAAGCTTATAATTTTCCTCAACCGCCATCCTAATCCCCCTAGATTCCCCTATTACCACCCTCTACACAGCTAATACAAGACAACAACCCTCTAACCAACATTGCTGTGTAATTGTTCATACTGCGCACTCAATAATTTTACTTTTGCATTCTAGATGGACTAATGTGCAATATGATGCAGCACTTATCCTTCTTTATAAAACTCCCATTGTCCCATAGATTGTAAGCTTGCTAGCAGAACCCTCTTACCTCTCTGTCTATAGGTATTACCTAGTAATGTTTTATTACTGTTTGTTCCCAATTGTAAAGCGCTAAGGAATTTGCTGGTGCTATACATATATATATGTTGATGATGTTGACGATGATGAACACCAATGATGGAAATCCTGCACTGACTCGGACTTCATTCACTTTGAATTCAACTTTTCCTTTTACTATTATGCCCTCCTATTTCACATTCCTAATCTTCTCCCTGTCCAACAATCCCCAGCACATCTGCCCTAATGTTAACTCTCTTCTGTGTCCTCCCTCTACTTCACCCCCCTCATCAATCACAGCTCCTGAGTTTGCCTCCTATTTTAAAGACACAATTAATTCCATCCACAAGATGATATGTTTTCACCAGGTTTGCCTACACTCCTTACCACTCCCTCTGCCACCCTCAGCTCCTATACTCACTCTTCTCTATTCCCCTTCTTTTACAACTTGCTCCCATGACCCTGCTCCCTCGAAGCTTCTCAGCTCCCTGTTGTCCAACACCTGTAATCACCTTGCTCACCTCTTGTTTTCACTGGTGTCTTTCCCTTGGCGTTCAAGAATGCTCTCATTTTCTCTATTCTCAAAAACCCTCCTGTGACCTGAAAAACGGTTGTCACCTTAACCAGCCTGCACCTCGTGTCTCAAAAAATGTGACTTTAACAAAATATACTTTAACATATATATATATATATATATATATATATATATATATATATATATATATACCTTTTTTAGTTTGTCCCAGAACCCCAGAGTACAAGTGCAGTCTTCCATTACTTGGGAGTAAAGTTACCCCATGTTTACAATGTGTTAATAACCGTGGTGTGCTTTGTGATTATGTGTGGTAATGCCATAGCATTGCTACAATATTTAAATTAATATATATTTTTTTAAAGGTGACATTTGACAAGATGGACCTCCTATGCCACCCTGTCCTTTGTTGCTGGGGACCAGCTGGGCTTGCCTTGCCACTGTCCCCTTTCTTTATCTTAAATTGCGCCAATCTAACCTCAGTAGGAGGGGCTTGCTGCCACCACTAGACTCCTTCGCCGGCTTCTAGATCTACTTCCTTCTGGGTAACTTTTTGCTGCTGGTGTTTCCCCTCGCTGGGCACCTGGGCTAGTACCCCTGACCTCTTCATTTAGATCAGGGTTGCTGTGCATTGTTTCCCCTGGCCTTCCACACTGACCAGAGCTGATGGTATGCTGGGTCCCAACCTCAGAATAGCCGGATAACAGATTAGATTGGTCTAATCTGTAGGTTACAGAAATTGCCGCAGATAAGTAAGTGTCAAAGTAGTGTCTTGAAGTAATGATGTTTTATTGGCTCAAGTGTCCTAGTAAGGACAGTTACACTAGTTTTTGGTATTAGTATTCTCCTGAAAAGTACAGATGGTATAATAATACTGCATTACATGGTCAAACAGACTAATGTTATACAGTTTTACACAGATAGTCTGGCAGGAAGTAATTCAGCCTACTGTCCCTCTAACCAATCCAGGTCCTTCATGCATCCTGCACATAACTCAGACGGGAGGGGTTTAACATCTTTTTACATTGCTGCTACCGGCACCACAACTTCTAAAGTTTTATATTGAATGTTTACCATCAGAATATAACTTTTTCTCTAGCCTTGCTTTTAACGCAATTTGACTTGCAAAATTCACATTAATCTGTGATCCCTAGCATCATGAGTCTTACACACATAGGCGGTCTATCAGAAAGTCTAATTACCCCTCTTGTGTTTTCAGAATCAGCAGACGTGTTGGTCACTGAACAATGAAAAGGTCTAATTAACATGAGATTACCTGTCTCTAGACAGTTTCAAAAACACATCCCCTCCACACATATTTGGGATTTCCTATAGAAAAGTTAAACACACAACATGGCATACTGTCTCAGAAATTAGTACAGTTCTAATACACAGTATCTAAAATCAGTACATTTTCAATGGTACAATTGGGGCACTGTGCTAATAATTTAAATATATTTATACAATAAGTTATTTCTAAGTGTTCCAGCCACATGGCCAGATGGGTTTTGTGTAAGGATTAGGGGTGATTTGGTTCCTGGATTCAAATGATGGGGCTATAGCTACATTCCATCCATCTCCTGCCCTGATCAGCTAGAGGCTAGTTCTCCCTGAAAACGCTTGTAAGAGGTTAATACTGGAGTGTCACTTAATTATGCCGGCCTAGCCCCTTAACCTGAGTATGTCCCCACTGTGTCATGTTGTGGCCAGCTAAACACAATGGAGTAAAAAATATAGGAAACCTGGGGGTGTATGACAGATGCTAAATCCCTGAGGGATAGAAAATCTGAGCCCACCTTGTGGGTTAGTCCCAATAGAGTGGGAAATATAACTATTTAAAAGGAGGGAGCCAACCGTGTGGCAGTTGTCTCACAGTGGAGAGAAAAGGACGGAGTGCAGATGTTGCTGTGTTGGTGAGTTCACATTTGGCAGATTTTGGCATCTGCAGGATTAGTGCTTGCTGACGATTTATCAGTGCATCACCCCCTGAGTCTGATATCTTGGTGGGCCTGTTGGAGCAGGGGGACTTTGTATCAGATTCCTACCACACTGTTAGAGTGAAAGATAATTGGTCCAAGTAGGCATGACTCAAGGATTCAGAAGAAAAGGTGACTGAAGTTCTTTGGGCTAGAAAGGGGAAGGGGACAAGTTTTTTTATTATACCTTCCTGGCTTTTGCTTAAAGTGCATTTTTATTCTGGTGTTTTGCATAATAATAAAAGTATCATTCTACTTTATAACTGCTATGCCTAAGTGATAGGTGACCTCTAAGTGGAACTGAACATACGTCCCTGGTATAGTAAGGCACCATTGGGGGCCAGCCAGTGTAGAGAGATTATAGTTGGGTCTGATAAATCCAGTATCTTCACAGCTCCCTTGACCTATCTTCTATCTCCAAATACCATCCCACACCTTGCCCCTTTCTCTTTCTACAATTTAACAGGCCTACCAGGTCTGAGACCCACCAGCAACTCCACATGGTTCAGATTTCTGTTAGAAAGATGGATGAAGTAATTTCAGGATCAGAATAAGAAATCACAATGAAGCTGGTGAGAGACAAAACTATAAACCAAACTCTGGAAATCCTTGAACACCACTAGTCCCTCCTCTATTAAAGTGTCCAAATTTCCCCTTGGTAGAATACCACTCTACATAGCTAGTCTTAAGACAGTTTGGTGTGAGATTGACTGGGATAAATCAATGTATTGGTGGAGGCAGAGATTAGGGTGCTCCCCACATGGGCTGGTGCCTCCAAGTCTACTAGAGTCCAGATGAGAAAAAATAAAAGAAAATATTCTTAATCATCAAGGAACACAATTAATTCCACAGGATTCAGTAAGACAACAGGATGGAATAGCCACTGTGTTCATTGCTGTCAGACTTTCTCTATTTTGTACCTAAAGGCTCTGTCTTTGGCCACCTGTTCTTCTCTCTCTACACTACCTAGCTCAGCAAACTTATTAAATTTTGTGGCCTCCATTACTACTTTAAAGTTGATGACACAACAAAATCCTGGTCCATTCATACATAAAATCTTGACCATGTTAAGGCTCGTGGCTATTCACATTAGCTTCCAGAACAGATCTTCACCTATAGCAGCCACCTTTCCCGTAGAATTAGATTTGCTCACAGGTACTCGAATGCCACCAGGTCTAACTCTTAGTATAGTGGAAGTTTATATGCGGGTGATTGCAGGCGGTGGCCAAAATAGGAACGGATGGTCAGGAGCAGTCCGGGTGCAGGGGTCCATAGTGAGTAGACTAAACTGGTCAAAAGATCCGAGCTGGCAGCAAACAGGAATCTCCAGAAAAAATGCTAAGATTCAGGGCATTCAGAATACAGACAGGGACCAGAAACAAGCCAGGGGTTACTACAGAGGTCAATCAGAAGTTCAACAGAGTATCCACAGAGCAGGTCAGCAATACACAGCATGAACATTATAGCCTTAAATATAGATATGAGCAGCCTAGGGCAGCAGCCCTTTAACTAGCCCCCAGAGACTAATTAATTAATGAGACCCCCATGAGCACATGCCTAACTGGCAGCAATTGCCTGGATGCGGCGCTGATGCAGAGAGCATCCCGACTGTTGCCCTGGTGACAACCAGGAAGAGGAGGAAGTGACGCCCCGGGCATCATGGCAACAATAGGGATGCAGACCAGCAGTAAGCAACAAGCCGTGCTGGCTTGTAACAGACTACTACAACAGTACCCCCCCCCCTTGATGAGGGGTCAAGACACTCCACCATTACCATGAACGCTCTTCTAAGCCATAACCGTTCTATTGTACCAGGAACTGGACTTGTCATTGGACTGTTTTTGAGTTGATATTTTTTGCTATAATAAATTCCTGATGTCCGTTGACCTTAACAGTGCGAGGTGTATGAACATGGTTGGGCATGATCTTGTGAGGCAAGGTTTGAGAAGAAAAGAAGTACAGTATTAAGAATTCAGATGGAGCGTCAGAGATCCAACCTGAAGGCTACAGGTTTAACTTGTTTAATGATGACAAATGGTCCAATGAATCTGGGACCAAGTTTCTTGCATGGTTGTCTGAGAATAAATGCTCCGTGTTCTGAGCCAGATCCTGTCCCCATTCTTAAGAGAACACTGCCTACGATGCAGGTCTGCAAAGTGCTTGCACCTAAAAGAGGCTTGTTTAAGAGCAAAATGAACCTTCCTCCATATTTTAGTGAGGCAAATAACAGTACTATGAGTGCCAGGCTGCTGTAAAAATGTCAGAGAGGCTAATGATTTGGCCCCAGGATGGAAACGAAGGTTGCAGAAGATGGGGGAGACACGTGTAGAGGAATGACAGGCATTATTGTATGTGAACTCTGCCCATGTAAGCAGTGTGGTCCAAATGTCGTGGAACTTTGAGACATATAAATAGAGGAATTGTTCTAAGGATTGGTTAACCCTTTCAGTTTGTTTGTTTGACTGTAGGTGGTAGCCTGAGGATAACTAGAGCTTAATTCCAAGCAAGGCACAAAAGACCTCCAGAAACTGGCGACAAATTGAGATCCACGCTCTGACACAATTTTGACCGAAAATCCATGTAACTGGAAAACATGCTGGGCAAGGGAGGCCAGAATTTTAGCTTATAGCAATCCAGCCAGTGGGATGAAGAGGGCCATTTTACTGAACCAGTCCTGAATTAACCAAATGGTGATGCACCCAGAGGACCGACATAGATCAACATTAAAGTAAATGGATAAATGTGTCCAAGGTCTTGCCGGAATGGACAAGTGCACGAGTTGTACTGAAGGACAACTACAGAATGATTTGTTCCTTGTGCAGACCTCCCAAGAAAGCACAAACTCCCTCACATCAGCAGGCAAAGATGACCACCAGACTACACGGATAGACTCTAGATGGTTTTAGAAACTCCATGATGTCTAGAAGTTCTGCTATCATAACATTCAATTAGAACCGCCCTTCTAAGATGATCGGGAACAAACAGTCTGTCAACAGGAGTTCCGGGAGGTGCCAGGTGTTGGAGTTTGTGAAGGGTTGTGCCCAGATCTTGATTTAACCCAGAAACAATGGAAGTAGCAGGAATGATTGGGAAGGATTCAAGAGCAGTGGGGTGTGTAGATACGAAACTGCGAGATAGGACATCAACCTTGATGTTTTTAGATCGCCAACAAAAGGTAATAATGAACCAGAAACGGGTGAAAAAGAGGGCCCATCGAACTTGCCTGGAGTTCAAGATCTTCACAAATTGGATGTACTGGAGGTTTTTATGATCCCCGAAGTAGGAGATCTGATGAGCTGCTCCCTATAGCCAGTGTCGCCACTCCTCGAATGCCCATTTGATAGCCAATAACCCCCGATTGTCTATATCATAGATAGCCTCTGTGGATGAGAATTCCGGAAGAGATACGCACAAAAGTGCAGTCTTTAATCCTGAGGATGCTTTTGAGAAAAAATAGCTCCAGCCCCAACATCTGAGGCATCAGCTTCAATGGCAAATGGGAGTTCTGGATTTGGATGCTTGAGGACATTAGTGGAGAGAAAAGCATTCTTTAGAACCTTGAAAGATGCCAAAGTCGCAGGTGAACAATTAACTGTGTCATCCCCTTTACAGCTAAGGGCTGTGATGGGTGCCACCTGGACAGGAAATGAACGGACGATCCTCCGGTAATATTTTGGAAAGCCCATGAATTTTTATATGATCTTCAGGTTTGCAGGGAGTACACAATCTTGGATTGCATGGACCTTGCTGTGATCCATAGGGAACCTACTAGGGGAGATGACATACCCCAGGAGTGTAACTTGCATAATCTCTAACTTGCACTTCTCGAACTTAGCGTAAAGTTGATGTTGACTGAGTTAAAGGAGCACCTCATGAACTTGCTGCCTATATTGAATCGGAGACTCAACAAGACGATCTTGGAATGTTGTCAAAACTCATTAATTAGATCTTTAAAAACCGCTGAGTCATTGCAGAGACTGACTAGCATGACCAAAGATTCGCAGTGTCCCGAGTGAATATTAAATGCAGTTTTCTGCATTTCCCCTTCTCCTATCAGGACAAGATAATAAAATCCTCGTAAATCGATCAGAGAAAAAAGATTGCGGCCTGTATAAGAGGATCAAAAAAGACTGAAATAAGAGGGAGTATATTTGTGTTTCTTAATGTACTTTTGTTCAGGTCACGGAAGTCTATATAGGACCTCAGGCTCCCATTCTTACTCGATAGAAAGAAACACCTGCTCCTTCTGGTAACTTAGAGGGCCTGATAAACCTTTACGTCCTCCTCCATCGTCTTGGTCTCCGGGGTTGAAAGTGTGTAAGGTCTTTAGGTAGCTTAGAACCAGGAATAATTTTCATTTCACAGTCATAATCTCGATGAGGGGGAATAGAGTCTGTCTTCTTCTTCGAGAACACATCTCAGAAATCCTGCTAAGGAAATGGAAGCAGTTACAGACAAGGCTGTAAGACCCGGAGGGGCAAAGTTAAACTGGTAGAGGAGCAGGTGGCACTCCATCATATAATCTCCCCCTTACAATAATGGAGTTATGGGTCTGAAGCCAGGGATGGTCCAGAATCAAAGAAACAGATGGGCATTAGATTAGGTAAAAAGAGAGGGTTTTGGAATGGAGGGTACCCACCTAAACCTGTATAGGTGGTTTCCTGGCGAGGTTTCTGCCCCAATCAAAGGGTTACCATACAAACCGCAGACAGTGATGCTTGATTCCAATTTAGCTGAAGCGATACCCAAGGTCTGGGCAATCTACACATTGAGAAAATTACTGGCTGTGCCACTGTCTAAGAAGGCTAAAACAGAGATGGAATGGGATCCATATGTGGGGTGAGTAGGAATCAAAACAGAATTTTTGGAAGAGACTCTTTGAAGACCTAGGTGCACCTCTTCCTCAATGTCTAGATCTAGTCTTTTCCTGCCTTGTCAGGACAAGAGCGAAGTAGGTGACCCTTGTTGCCACCGTGCAGGCAGAAACCCAGGGAGCGTTGCCTAGATCTTTCCTCTGGAGAGAGGCGATAAGCTCCCAACTGCATGTGTTCAGGACAGTCAAGTTCATCATAGAGTAAACTCAGGGCATTAAAGAAGACTGCAGAGTAGGACTAATCGGAGCAAGACTGAAGGACCAGGACTGAGGGTCACCTTGGAGAAGAGAGATGATGATGCCAACCCTTTGTTGTTCAGAGCCTGAGGTCTAAGTAGAAAATAAAGCTTGCAGCTCTCCTTAAAGTTGAGGAACCGAGTTCTGTGCCCAGATAATCGGTCTGGTAATTTTAACTTAGGCTCTACCGCAGGTGCCAGGATGGTTTGTGAGGCCTTTAAGGCTTCCTCCTGATCAGACAACCAGAGCGAGAGATCCTGAAACACTTGCAAAATGGTCTGAATCTGACCAGCTAAGACTTGAGACAGACTGAGATTTGTTTGACTGGGGTCCATCAGACATAATCTTCCAATTTCTTGAAGGCTATTTATAATGTTATGGTCCATGGCTATTTATGTGAGCTTTCAGAACAGGTGACAGGGTCTTCGCAGATAGCAGCCACCTTCCCCATAAAACTAAATTTGTTCACAGGCACTTGGATGCTCTCAGGTCTTAACTCTTAACGTAGTGGAAGCTTATATGCAATACCATGGCAGGTGGTAGGAGGCAGTGGACAAGATAGGAATGGAAAGGTCAGAAGCAGTCCAGGTTCAGGGGTCCATAGCGAGTAACTAAACAGGGACAGGCCAAAGGGTAATAGCAATTTACAGAAACAAAGCCATCGGTTAGGGCAATTAGAATACAAACAGGGTCCAGAAAAAAGCTAGGGATCATAACAGAGATAAATCAAAAGTTCAGCAGAATATCCACAGAGCAGGTCAGCAATGCACAGCATGATCTATAAAACCGTCAGGGAAACTAAGCCCTCCCTGCCTTAAATAGGGAAATGAACCAATGGGCAGCCTAGGGCAGCAGCCCTGTAATTAGCCCTCAGAAGCTAATTAATGAAGCCCCCTGAGCATGTGTCCAGCTGTCAGCAGTTGCTAGGATGTGGTGTTGATACAGAGGAGCATTCCATCGTTGCCTTGATGATGGCCGGGACGAGGAGAAAGTGATGTTCTGGTCGTTATGGCAATGACCGGGATGTGGACCAGCAGTGAAAAACGAGCCGTGGTGCCTAATAACTGACTACTGCAACATGCTTCTCATTGGCATTCCTGACTCCCACCTTCATTCCATCCAAAATGTTGCGGCTAGGCTCATCTTCCTCTCCCGTCGCTCTACCACCACCAGTCCTCTACATAAATCCATTCACTGACTGCCTATAAATTGAGTTCAAGAGCCTTGCCCTCACTTACAAAGCCCACACCAACACATCTCCTTCATACATCTCTGAACTTGTCTCAAGGTATTCCATTACCTGGCCACTCCACTGTCTCTAACTTATGCCTCTCTTCACTTCTCATTGTGTCCTCCCACTCTCACCTCCAAGACTCTTCCTCTGCTGTCTACCACCTTTTCAACTCCCCACCCAGCCTCGACAATGTGCCCCTTATCTACAAAACTTCAAAAGCTCCCTCAAAACTTACCTCTTCATGCATGCAAATACTACCATATCTTCATCATCCTGTCCATCACCTCCTCTTCCTTTGCCCACCTTCTCAATTTTGTTCCAGTTATTAAAAATATCTCTCACCACCCCTCCTTCCAGAATGTAAGCTGAGGTGACATTCCGTTTAACACACATACATGCTTGTTGATATATTGTTATAGTAACATATTTTTGACCATTTGACCGTTTTTTTCTTTAAAGAAATCTACTAATATGATTTAAAAAAATGGAAGCTATTGAGTAAAACATAGATGTTTATTTTCTTTCTTCAGCTACCTTAGGTGAAGATGCTGATACAGAGAAAGTAGAAGATGACCTTACGGAGATGAACCGTGATGTGGAAGTGCCTCTGATGGAAGAGGAAGTAGGGGGCAGTGGGCTGGATGGCCGCTTTCTGGATTTCTGCACTAAAATGCACCAAACTAAGCAAACACTAGAAAGCACCATCCAGGACATAATCACTACATTAACCCACATCCATCACACATTCCAAAACATAGACACTAACTTGACCAGTTACACCGACCTTTATCACAATATCTCACTATCAACCGCCGTGGCCCAATGCCACATGTTTCGCTGCCTGTACCTATGACACATGCTACCACTCCTTCCCTTAGGACATAGGTTTCTGCCCAATTTTTCTCCTGGAGCCATTAAATATAGATCATTATCCTCCCCAACTTTACCCCTCCCAAGATTATACTCACTATCATACCCAACTTTACTACGCTGGCGCAATGCCCCCTTCAGTCCAAATGCCTTGTGTTTCCCAAATGTTCTCTGCTGTCCAAATGCTCTCTGTTTCCCAAATGCTTAATTCACCAAATGTTATGCAAATTCTTCATCCATGTATGGATTTAAAATAGGAGTGAGGAGCCAAAGTCAGAAAGGGTACAGGTTGTCACCTATAAAAGAAAATTTAAAATATATTATTATTGAGTAACAAAACATATAAACAACTAGGAAGATCCTTTAACATGTTATAGTGCTATTGTAATGGTACAATATTTGACAACTGAATATACAAATACACCATATCGCAAAGAGTGCTATTATTTTGCAAAGGTGGTAGACCTGTCAGTTATGACTACAATGTATACCAATGTATTTAGGACAACAAAGAATTATTTGCAAATAATTTAATATAAAATAGTACCTAATAGCCACTCATGACTATATTACTAATGAACACAATTCATGTGCAAACTAAAATGATAGTTGCAACTGCCTATAACTTGAAGGGCGAAACGGGGGAGGAGAGGGGTGAACAAACATAAGCAAGGTACAATTAGGGCGAGCCAAAGCAGATCAAATTCTGAATTACTCGTAAGTATGCTTGGTTTCAGCTGTATCGCTTACACCAACTATGGGGCAGGCATAAGAGCCTACTGATAGTGATGACAGTCACTGCATAGTCTTTATTTTAAAAACTATACATATGTGTGATGCTACATAGCACAGAACATGTTTATGTAAGTAAGATAGGCTTTAAAAATGCATTATATATACAGTACACGCTAAAAGCACAGGGAACAGGGAAGCAGGGAACTACAGAGGTGATGAATGACTCAATTTGTTCCATAGGTAATCAGGGGACATTGGAGCAGACAAAATTTGCATCACCTGGGCAGGCTCTGCAAGCTCTGTATTAGGAGCTATGGGTACCAGGGTCCTTATCCTTCCTCTGATGATGACCACTGCTGTCAGTACTGTGTGCTGCCTTGTTCGTTGTCAGTATGCCAAGGAAGATAGAACAGGAGTCCAAGTGGAAGCCATGGAATCTAGGGGTTTGGGATCACACGGGCAACAAAGAGAGAGATGATACGACTGTATCTGTATTACAGATGACAGAAACAACTGCAAACAATGAAAACTATATCTGGTAAATAATTTAAAACAACACTGAACTGACCATCACACTTCAATCAACCCAAAGCTCTGTATCAGGGTGATAGGGACCTGAACCCCAGTCACCCATCTCCAGTAGCCTCACCAGGTGGACAGATCTACAAGCAACTACCGATTCAGCAGGTTTTCCTTCCAGCAAGTTTCTGTTCAGAAGATGCTCCTGGGTGGCAGAAGATCAAGCAAGCTGGTAAGAGATGACACTCTAACACCAGTCTCAATGGAATGTTCCCCTGCATAGCCTCTTAATAAACAGTTCAAAATTCCCAAAAGGAAAAGTCCCAATCTGCAGGGTTATTCCCAGGTCACCTAGGATCCAATTAGCTGGAAAATTAAGAGGGTTGGAGCCAGTGGCGGATCCAGGGGGGACGATCGGGGCAATCGCCCCCCTAGCAGGGGCTTGCTGCCGACGGCTGCACATTAAGTGCAGGTCCGCTCGGCAGTGACAGTGTGCTGCCCGGATGCTCTGATTGTGTTTCAATCAGAGCACAATCAGAGCAGCCGGGCAGCACACTGTCACTGCCGAGTGGACCTGCACATAGTGTGCAGCCGCCGGCAACCTCAGATGTCAGAAAGGGGGGCAGGGCCAAAATCAAACCCCCCCCTAAATTGCCCCAGATACAACAATTTTCTACATCCGCCCCTGATTGGAGCTGGAGGGGAGAGAAGGAATCATCTTGTGGTGTCCATCCTGCTGTGTTTGAGCACGGAAGTCTGCCACAGTTTCAGAGAGAACAATAGTGGTTTATTGATGAAGAGAGCTTCCCTGTTTTAACCCCTTCTGTGATTATTTCACATAGAAGGGTTTTCAAACAGCTCAGAATTTCTGTTTTCCCTGTATGATGGTACTTGACCAGGAAATAGAGAAGCTTCCATTTGTAATCCACGGGAATATGTGCAACCCACCTGGCTATATACAAGAGGCTGGCGGGATTGTGTCCATATAGTTCCTCAGATTGATGAACAATTGTCTATGTCTCTAACACTAAGTTATAGTGCAAAACTTAAAACACAAATAAAACACTGTGCAGGTGATGTCTGGCTGACATCTGGGTGGAGTTTCCCTGTCCAGCCCATGATGTCACATGTGTGTAATCTGTGTCCCAGTGATGTGATTTATGCCCCCATTGTGTACATCATCATTGTTATTCTTTATTTATATGGAGCCACAGATTCCGTAGTGCCTGACAGATGGACAGAGATGAACAGCATGTAAACAACAAACATAGAAACATAGGGCCTGATTAATTAAGGAAAGTTTAGCAAGAAATTGAGTAAGTCTTCTTACTTAAGTTAATTAAGTGCAAATGAGTTTATTATTTTGCACATAAGGAAAATACTGGCTGTTTTTTCATGTAGCACATAAAAACTTGATAGTTTATTTGTACACTGAAATTTCAAGTTGATCTAGGAAAAAAAAAGCCAGTATTAAACTTATGTGCAAAATAACAAATTAAAAATGAATTTTGCATTGTAACATGGTTTTGTCCAGGAGAAAACTTAAGCAAAAAAAAATTGAGTACTTTCCTTAATGAATAAGGCCCATAGTAACATCGCAGGTTCAGGAATCCATTTTGACTTTCACTCAACTTTCAGGATCCATTTTTCCCTCACAATCCATCCTCTGACAATTAATTTGTCACAACCATCCCCACAGGTCAGCTATACAACTTACCCGGATTCATTGCTCATGTTCACTGATGGGTTTCTATTATTCTAAACTTTGCATAGGGCCCATCCTAATGTGTGAGGAACTACTCATTTGAAAAGACCACTTCAAATTTAGGTATTTCTCTTCTATTCACAGGCAGATAGGTGGGCAAAAAGTGATTGTATATAGACCGACTAACCTCAAAATTGCCCTTATATAATATGGCTTTAAAACAATTTGGTAAATTGTAAATTCAAAAAATAGCAGGAAATTATAACATTCCTGATATCAGAGCTGCTATTCCTTCACCTAAGAACCCCAATGGATTACAAGCTTCTCCTCCTATCTTTCTAACCTTATCCTGTCATTCTTCTATTGCATTAATGTGTCCTTCTATAGTATCCTCATTGTCAGATAAAAGGTGCAACATTCTTGCCCCATCAAAACACATGTCCCTCCTTCTGAGGATAGCACCTGATCTTAGGCAAACCTGTTCTTCAAGAATACTTTACGTATATGGGCTTCTTCATTCTTTTCCCTCAATGGATGGTTGGTTTCATTAACTATTTTATCCACATAGTCAGTGTCTTCCTCTAACCTCTGACACAATACCCACCACTACCTGTGGTAAAAGGGAATACAGAAACTGTTCTCATCTATATTTTTATACTATGTTTTTCCATTCCTACAGAAAAAAGTGTAGGATTAATGTTGCAAGGACTACCTTGGAGAGTTTTACTTATCCTTAACAAGGGAGCTACTTTGGCGATGATACAATCACCTATCCCACCCACTGGTAGCCATGAATACACACTAGTACCTCAAAACCAATAAAACCCCCGAGGAAGAGGAGTTCCTGTGAAAGCCACACATCTGACTATTGTAGCCAAAAACTGATGAGTATTATTGCCACTCATGTTGAATGGGTTTAACCTGTGTATATTAGTTCTTTCTCTGAATATCATTACCATTGTATAATTGATGTTCCCAAGGTGGTCTTTAAAGATGGAAGGCAATCCTTTCTCGTTATTTAAAATTAAATATCTTTGGAGCAATTTTTATTTCCTAATAGTTGTTTTCTATGCTTAATTACGATCTGTTTTTTACCCCCTCAATGACTACTATCCGAACAATGAAATCATTAAATCAGATACAAATTGTTGGCAAACCAATACTTTTAACTTCTTCTAGTGGATGTGAATCAACCTGTCCTTCTGGGCTAATAATGTCATAATGGTACTTCACCCATTCTCCCAAGTCATACCTAAGCATCTCGTCCCAGGAAAGAGAAATTGCTTCGAGGGGTATACCAGACTCAGAGTCCATGACCAAATTGGTGCAAATACAAAAGTTAGTGTCATTATTAGTTTTTGCAATAGCTCTACTGATAGTCAGAAATGAATTCTTTCCTTTTGCCTCCTGCCCATGGTCTGTGATATACAGTCTTAGCATGGCTTAAGGGACCAACATAAGTAGCATCACCAGCTTCATCTTCATGAGTTGAGGAGACTACTCCTTTCTGTTTTAGATGGCACAAAGTGGCGTAATTATTAGTCCAGCAGCTAAAGGGTCAGTGCTCACTTAGTGAAGGGGCTGTAGATTGTCTGAGGTTTTCAGTAGAATGTCTTCAGCTGTAGTGCGAGGTGTAGGGTTCTGTACCTTTTTACAATGAAAGGCGTGTATGCATGTAGAGAAAGAAGCGTGAGAGCTGAACAAGGCTAGGATAGATATCATTGTTAAAATATTGGTTCTGATAAAAGTTTGTATCATGCTCTGATATTTTCCAGTACTGAAGACATTATGAATTTCTGTCTAGGATTTGTTGATTGCATGAGATAATTGTAGGAGTCGGCAGTCATATGTCTGTCCTCTTGTTAAATGACTACATGTATTGTGAGTTAACTCCTAATGTCATTCATACTCGAGGGGAAAACTCTTAAGCATGGAGAAGATCGAACAATGATCAACTTATCTACCTCAAATGAAGATCTGTACATGGGCCATAATAGTAAGTATTACGTATTACTATAATACTAATATTGTTCATTAGTATTAGGATGGTCACTGTTGCAATTATATATTCTGTAACAGGACATTAGCATATGGAATAGTTTGCAGATGTTCTGCGTCCCGGGAACCATAATACTAAATAGGCAATAAATGTGTCAAAAATAATTTGTGTTTATAAGATTAATGGGTCCAGCCCATCATATTGTATCAATACATAAATTGTTCATTATAGGAGTGCAATTACAACTAACAAAACTTGGATAAGTGCCAGCCCAATGGCTATATAATCTGCTGATATAGTTCTACTAACTATGTCTATTCTTCTATGAACTAGACATCTGTGTGCATGCAAATAAACAGAAGAGTTGCTTTTCATCTGACTCTGTGTTTTAAGAATTTATTTTCATAACTGTTTGGTGTTTCTGCCCTGTAGGACATATGCTCTGAAGTCCAGGATACCGAAGCCTATTTGGAATTTCCGCTGCAGAAACTGTGTAGCCACAGAGGTAAGCATATTCGGCATGTTGGAATAGTACTATAGTTGTTCCTGGTCCTTCAGAGCAAGCTCCAGCAATGGACTCATGTTGTGGGGTAATAGTCAGATGATGCAAATTTATATTTCCTTTTGCATTTTATATTTGCCATTTACATTTTTCAAGTGTTTGTTATTCTACTTACTTTGGTCCTGTGTTGTCTCATTCTGAGGTTATTTTTACATAAGCATTGTTTTAACATAAGTATTAACCATGATGAGCATGTGAGATATGAACGGAATGATTGCATAAGACCTCTGAGTGTATTGTCAAAATGTGTGTGAAAAAAGGGAGTTACAGTAAACCCCAATGAATCATACTATGAGGGGTCTGCGTTGCTATTTCAATGACTAATTCGGGTAGAGATCTCTCACTTTTCTGAGCATTGGGTCACCAAGTCAGCCAGGAGATAGAATAGGGACTTTCACTATCCAGTATTGATTTTAACAAAAGCCATAGAAAGCAAATGTATGTTTGTGGTGATACTTTCGTGAGACCTTCCAATCAGACGTGGTTGCAAGGGTCTGTCTGGAGTACAGTGAAATATAGACTCTTCTTACATTGCGTTGTAAAAAGATATCACATATTCCATCCTTACAATAAAATAACACAAAGATGAAATAAAACATTTAAAAGCCTTTTTGTCTTTCCTCTCTATGCTTAACTTGTTCATAGTAGGAGAACAATTGTCACTAACAAAACTTAGAAAAGTGCAGCCAAAGGGCTTTATAAACTGCTGATATCCTTCTACTAACCCTGTCAAATAAGCCAAAGATTTGCTTGTCATCTGACTCTGTGTTCTGAGAATTTATTTCCTTAACAATGTAGACTTTTCACTCACCTTGATTACCATCGAGGTTGTCAGTAGAATTTGCAGAGAACTGGAATGTAAAAAGTTTTTAATCATCACAAAATCACCCGGCTTTAGCTCAAGTCAGGCGGCTGGATTATTGGGCTGAAAATTATGCCCTCATGTATTGGATTATTTTACTCTGTCTTCTCATATTAACCAGGTATTTTACTGTGCTATTTTGTGCTGTTGAAAGATCAGGAAAAGGGGCCAACATGAGATTAGATTGTCTTCCAAACAAAATTACATATGGTGAGATGTGCAATGGTCCATTAGGTGTAGTCCATATTGAATGAAAGACCAAGGGCAGAGGTTCAAGCCAAAGCAGTCCTGTTTGCTACATTCACTTCTGTAATGTATTTCTTATGGTCTGGTTATACCTTTCAACCTTGCCACTGGACTAAGAGTGATATAGTGTGTGCACCTTTTTTTCTTATATCCATCATGTCACATATCTCCTTAAATACTTTCCCTATAAAATGTGTCACTTGATCAGAGGATATAATTTTGGGTAATCCATACCTACAAACTAATTTTTGTGCAATATCCTTAGCTGTTATTCCAGCTGTGGCTACAGTCACTTGCCAGACCTCAATCTGACCTGAAAATAAATCTACACATACTAGTACATAATGTAGTTGACTCACCTTTGGAACTGAATGAAATCAACTTGTATCACCTGAAATGGTCCCTCTGTAGCAGGAAGGTGTATAGTTACTGTACAAACATATCTCCCAGGATTGTTCTGCAGACATGTAAAGCAGGCATGAATTTATCAGCTATGGCAGTAAACCCTGGGGTATAACAGTAGGTTCTGACCTATTCAGCCATTACACTTACAGAGGTATGGGTGAGAACGTAGGTAACTTGTGTAAATGAGAAGTAAAAGTTCCCTGATGCCACTAGGAAAAAAGGCAGTATTTATCTTATGTGCAAAATAAAAAAATAAAGATTAATTTGCACTTCTTGCATTGTAACATGGTTTTGTCCAGAAGAAAATATGAGTACTTTCCTTAATAAATCAGGCCCATAGTAACATAGAAACAGCTACATGGTGATAAGGAAAATTAACATTTCTGGACACAGAGACAAATGAAAGGACAACCTTTATTACATGCAGAACAGATGTCTAGTCCATACAAGATTAGACATAACAATATGAATATACACAGTTTATATAGCCCATGGGCTGGCACTTATCCAAATTTAATAATAAACAGACACAAGTTCTATAATGAGAAAAAGCATTACAAGACAGTGGAAGTGTAACCAGGAACACATTAATTCTATCATCTCTACAAGAGATTTGACTTTTAGGGCTAGATTTACTAAGCTTCAGGTTTGAAAAAGTGAGGATGTTGCCTATAGCAACCAATCAGATTCTAGCTTTCATTTATTTAGTGCTTTCTACAAAATGACAGCTAGAATCTGATTGGTTGCTATAGGCAACATCCCCACTTTTTCAGACCCGCAGCTTAGTAAATCTAGCCCTTAGTGCCTATTCAGAAATCCTTCTCACTGGATGCAGGAAATATGTTGACTGTTTATGAGTAACATATCTTGATCACTATCTCATCAATTGTCCATAAAGATACAAACATATAACAGTGAGATTTATATAATCCTAAAATTAATTAAAATAAGACATTGCTTATTTATGGAGCATCTGGAGTTATAAAAAACAGTTTCTTGTGAAATCCTTTTTATGACTTATTTTGGCATGAATTACATAAATAGAGTAGATTTGTTAAGCAAAATACATACAGTCATGGCCAAAAGTTTTGAGAATGACACAAATATTATTTTTCATAAAGTCTGCTGCCTCAGATTTTATGATGGCAATTTGCTTATACTCCAGAATGTCACAAAGAGTGATCAGATGAATTGCAATTTATTTCAAAGTCCCTATTTGCTGTGACAATAAACATTATCCCAAAAACAACACTTCCACTGCATTTCAGCCCTGCCACAAAAGGACCAGCTGACATCAGGTCAGTGATTCTCTCGTTAACACAGGTGAGAGTGTTGACGAGGACAAGGCTGGAGATCACTCTGTCATGCTGATTGAGTTGCAATAACAGACTGGAAGCTTTAAAAGGATGGTGGTGCTTGAAATCATTGTTCTTCATCTGTTAACCATGGTTAGCTGCAAGGAAACACGTGCAGTCTTCATTGCTTTGTACAAAAAGGGCTTCACAGTCAAGGATATTGTTGCTGTCACGAGCCGCGGTGGTACGCCGTATCCTAGCGTTATCTAGCAGCCTGAGTGCTTGCATTGGTTACAATGCACTGTTATTTTTCCTTGCGCTTATCTTTGTGGCATAGAGTAGGAGGGTGTAAGGACATCCTCCAACACCAGGGGGAGCTCCCCTATGATTTAAATTGGTTAATTTATATATTTATACATGTTTCTTGTTTATGTTATTATCTATGCCAGTTCTAAGCCAGTCAATTAATTAGCAGCCTCCTGAGGCTGATTGTCTGCCCTGTCCTCCTCTTTTACGATTGGCCCATCTAAGTATTAAAGGCAGGGGAAGCTTAGACTCACTGCCGGTTATAGCGTTCAGTTCCCTGTCTGCTAACCTGCTCCTGTGCTGTTTGGTGTATACCTTCTGGATTGAACTTCTGTGTATGACCCCTGTCTGTATCTTGGAACTCGCCTGTTTGCCTGTGACCCTGATTCATTTGCCTGTACCTTGGACCCCGCTGTATTACCTGTGACCCTGACCTTTGGCGTGTTACCTGATTATTTTGCTTGCTAGTGACCTCTGACCGCTGCTTTCGTCTGACCATCCGATGCCATCTACGCTGCCTCCTGGCCTGCCACTAAGGTTTTGTATTTCAAACTTACACTACATCTGGAGTTAAGTCCTGAGGGCATCTGAGTACCGGTGAGTGTATAAAGCTCTATGGGAAAGGCGGCTGCTAAAGGTGAAGACCTCCGCCAATTAGTTCTCTGAGTTTGTGAACAGACTGTCAGAGTAAAAGCTGCTAGTAAGATTGCACCTAAATCAACCATTTTTCAGATCATCAAGAACTTCAAGGACAGGGGTTCAATACTTGTGAAGAAGGCTTCAGGGCACCCGAGAAAGTCCAGCAAGCGCCTGGACCTTCTCCTAAAGTTGATTCACCTGTGGGATCGAGCACCACCAGTGCAGAGCTTGCTCTGGAATGGCAGCAGGCAGGTGTGAGTGCATCTGCAGGCACAGTGAGGAAAAGACATTTGGAGGATGGCCTGGTGTCAAGAAGGCCAGCAAAGAAGTCACCTGTCTCCAGGAAAAACAGCAAGGACAGACTGATATTCTGCAAAAGGAACAGGGAATGGACTGTTGTGGACTGTGGTAAAGTCATTTTCTCTGATGAATCCCCTTTCAGATTGTTTGGGGCATCTGGAAAAATGCTTGTCCGGAGAAGGAAAGGAGGGCGCTACCATCAGTCTTGTGTCATGTCAACAGTAAAGCATCCTGAGACCATCCATGTGTGGGGTTACTTCTCAGCCAAGGGAGTGGGCTCACTCACAATTTTGCCTAAGCCATGAATAAAGAATGAAACCAAAACATCCTCCAAGAGCAAACTCTCCCAACCATCCATGAGCAGTTTGGTGGTGAATTATGCTTTTTCCAGCATGATGGAGAACCTCGCCATAAGGCAAAAGTGATAATTAAGTGTCTCGGGGATCAAAACATCAAAATTTTGGGTCCATGGCCAGGAAACTCCCCAGACCTTAATCCCATTGAGAACTTGTGGTCAATCCTCAAGAGGCGGGTGGACAAACAAAAACCCACAAATTCTGACACACTCCAAGCATTGATTAGGCAAGAATGTGTGGCCATCAGTCAGTATGTGGTCTAGAAGTTGAGTGACAGCATGCCAGGGCGAATTGCAGACTCTTTGCATAAACTTAATGTAATTAAATTGTACAAGCCTAATGTAATTAAGTTGTAATAAAATCCTTTGACACTTATGAAATGCTTGTAATTTCCTTCAGTATATCATAGCAACATCTGACAAAAAGGTCTAAACACACTGAAGCAGCAAACTTTGTGAAAACCAATACGTGTGTCATTCTCAAAAGTTTTGGCCATAACTGTACACGTAGTTCTAACTGATATGCACAGCATTAAGAAATCCCCTATTTTTAAAATGGGGCAAATTTGAGGTGAAAACTTTAGATGCAACAAAGTCTGAATATGCACCTATACATGTGTTCTCTTTGTTGGCATGCACTGTGTAATTTTGAGTGTCTTGCACTGCGCCGACAGGCGTACACCCCACTCTGCATCAGGCCCTATGTGCAGACTCATAGAATATTCCATTACAGTTATACAATTTAAGTTTTTAAATTAATATTTTAATGTTTTATAGTACATGGGCATATTGTAAAGTTATTATTTTTTAACAGAGAAAATTATTTTATTTCTCAAGAAGATGTTTTTTTGTGTTTAGTTCTGGTCTCCATAAGATAATGTAACATTTGGGGAAAAATATACAGCCTAGAAGTCCAGCACTTGAAGTTAGTATTGCAAAGATCTCCACAGCCACCATGTATTTCCCTTTGGTGCTCAGATAAGCCGGGATCATTGTAATCCAGACACTGCAGAAGACCAACATGCTGAAGGTGATGTATTTGGCCTCATTGAAACTATCAGGTAAGGTCCTGGCCAAAAAAGCCGTAATAAAACTACTAGTTGAGAGGACTCCCATATAACCCAGAACAGAGTAGAACCCAACAACTGAACCTTCATTACACTGTACAATGATCTTTCCCTGATAAGAATAAGTGTCCATCTCCTGGAAGGGTGGAGAGATATTCAACCAACTCATACAGATTAACACTTGTACTGATGAACACAACAACACTACACAGTTAGACAGTTTGGTGCTGACCCAGCGTTTCCATGAACTGCCGGGTTTGGTGGCTTTAAAAGCAATGTAAACCATGATAGTTTTGCCCAAGACACAAGAGATGGCTACTGTGAAGAGGACTCCAAAAGAAACCTGACGCAGCATGCAGGAGACATCCACAGGACGTCCAAGGAACAAGAACACAGAGAGGAAGCTCAGCATGATGGATACCAGGAGGAGGAAGCTCAGGTTCTTGTTATTGGCTTTCACAATAGGTGTGTCTTGGTGCAAAATAAAAGTTATAAGTATCAGAAAAGTTAAAAAACAAAACACAATAGATGCTAATAAAATAAAGACAACTATTGTGTCATTTGTGTAGGAGAGAAATTCCAGCACTTTTGGAACACACTGATCCTTCTTCTCATTGGGCCATTCATGGTCTCCACATTTTAGGCAGTTTTCACTGTCTGGAAGAAGAAAACAACACACAGAACAGCTGTAGGTTACTGAGATTACTAACATGTACATATATTAACTTACAATATTAAACTATGTGATTGTGGTTGACCAAGTGCCAGCATGCACTGGCTGTCATGGGTATGCTGGTGCTTGTAGTTCTACAAGCACCTGCATTCCCAGACTGTTAATGGCAGCCTGGGCTGGCTGGGACCTGCAGTTCCACAAACTGAAATGGAATTTTGGACTTGGACACACAGTACACATATTTTATCACCATTCAGTCACCGCCCCAGGGGTGTAGGAAGATTCCTAGAGCTTTCAGCTCAGTGATAGTTTTTACTAGAGACAGGATGTGACAGAATGGACCACTTTTGCCACCCTGTGTGTTGTTGATGGGAACTGGCTGGACTTACTTTGCCACCGTTCCCTTTCCTTTATCCCAATTGTGTCCTCTAACCGCAGTAGAAGATGCTTTAGCTGCTGCCACCAATGGACTTCTGAACGGCATCCAGAACAGCGTTCCTTCTGAGTAACTGTTGCTAGTGTACCCCCTTGCTAGTGCACCTTAGCTGGCCCCAAGAAGTCTGTTATTTTTAGTATCAGGAAGCAATATGTTTCCCCAAACGTGGATTTAAATGCAATTTATACGTAACAAAATTTACAATGTTCAGACAGGTTCTAACACTCTGGACAATAGGTCACTCAGGAACACCAGTAATGAACTCATGTGGTGCGTTTAGACTAAAAAGGACATGTTGGTTACTCACATGAATAGACTTAAATAGCCTTAATGAGGACTTCCTCTCGAAGATACACAATAGACTCCTAAAACAAATGCTTATTGCCTCAGACATATACCTCAGAAATGAATGCATTTTCTAGACAAAGTGCCACATTATACAACAAAATCAGTACATTGCAATGATATAAATAAGTGCCCTGAGCTATTTCCTTTACATAAATTTATGTGGTAAGTTATTTATAAGTGATCGAGCCACACTCCTCCCCCCTATTCTTTGCGGGCCACCAGCAAGCCATGTCCCCACGATTTGGCTCCTGGTCCCGCAGTCTATTGTGGTTATCGGTGGTGGCAAGGGGGATCCGGCTCCTTATGCCGAGACATTCCATTCGCATTGCTGTGAGTTATTCCTTCATTGTGAATTATTTTAAAGTTCTAAATTTGAAGCGCAAGGCTCCATCTCAGTAGTCTGCCAGTCTCCCCTGTGGTGTGTTGTAACCACTTTAAAGCATTATGATCAGTCACCACAGTAAAATGTCATCCATAGAAATAAGGCTGAAGTTATTCACTGCCCAAACAATGGCCAAACACTCCTTTTCAATTGTGGCATACCCCACATCCTGGTTCAGCAGTTTTCTGCTCAAATAGGTCAAGCCCCATCTTGCCCCACCTGGCTAAGTACTGCTCCCAGTCCATACTGTGACGCATCAGTCTGCACAATAAAGTCCTTGTCATAATTAGGCGCCAACATTCCAGGAGTGCAAACCAGGGTTTCCTTTAACGACTGAAATGCCAGCTCACAAGCTGGTGTCCAGTCAACTACTTTGGGGAGTTTTTCCTTAATGAGATCTGTCAGGGGCTTCGCTACAGTACTAAAGTCTGGGACGAAACTCCTGTAGTACCATGCTGTCCCTAAGAAGGCCAGTACTTGTCTTTGGGTCATAGGCAGGGGCCAGTCTCGGATTTACTCTACCTTAGCTGGTTCTGGCTTAACCCTACCTCCCCCCACACGATGACCCAGGCACTGCACCTCTGACATCCCCATTTAACACTTGTCTGCTTAGATGGTCAGACCTGCCCACAGAATTTTCTCCAGCACTTGCCCTACATGTTTCAGATGATCATCCCAGAATTTACTGAAAATTGCAATGTCATCCAAGTAAGCCTGAGCAAAGCGTTTACACCCTTCCAGCAGGTAATCAACCACACGCTGGAAGGTGGCTGGCGCGTTCTTCATCCCAAATGGCATGGACCTAAACTTGAACAGGCCAAATGTAGTGATGAATTCCGTTCCTGAGCGTCGGGTCAGTGGTATTTGCCAATACCCCTTGCTCATGTCAAAAGTGGAAATATACTTTGCTCCAGCTAACTCGTCTAACAGAGCATCAATTCGTGGCAGGGGATAGGGATCAGACATGGTCACCTAGTGCAACCAGCGATAGTCTACGCAAAACCACGTTGTCTTGTCCTTCTTGGGAACCAATACAACGAAGGACTGGCCTATGCTCACCAGTGTCCACATGGTGCATCACCAAGGAAGTCTAACCAGGCTTCCCACTGAACTGTGTCGCAAAGGGCCACAGCACGGTAAGCAGCAAACCTTTGCTAACGACTCCACACCCTCATGATTTGCCTTCAACATATTCACCTGGTAGGTCCACCTGCCGCTTACTGTCACTATGAAATGACACCACGTATGTGATGTCACTCAGGCGGTTTGACACCCCGTACGGCCCAGCCCAGCAGCATGGAGCTTGTTTTGGCGCATGGGAATCAGAACAAGGACCTTCTGCTCTACCGCAAATACTCTGGCACTCATGCCCTGATCATACCAAGTCTTCTCTTTTGCCTGTGCTTCCGCTAATCTACCCTGTGTGAGTCGCATGAGATCCTCTAATCGATCTCTGATCTTCAACACATACTCCACCACAGAGAGATCCTGGGTGGGTAGCTCCCCTTCCCAAGACTCCCGAAACAGGTCAAGAGGTCCACGGACTCTGCGACCATATAGTAGTTCAAAGAGGGAGAAACCGGTAGACTCCTGTGGAAACCTCCTGATAAGCAAACAGGAGGTGCGGCAGGTAGCACTCTCAGTCCCCGCCCCTCCAAAGTTACAAATGCCCATAGCTTGTGCTTCAGAGTGCCATTGAATTGCTTGCACAGTCCGTTAGTCTGGAGATGGTAAGGGGCAGTACGGAGTTGCTGCCCTCTGCATGTTATGCAGAGACACTGGACCAGTTCATTCATAAACTGTGTCCCATGATCGGTTAGGATCTCACTAGTGAACCTTACTCTGCTAAATACTCCTAGCATCCACTTCCTCTTCCACAGTTATGGAAGACAGAGTTACAGCCTCTGGATACGAGTAGTATAGTCCGACATGAGGATGTACTTCTTCCCTATTGGGCACAGGCAGGGGACCTACTATGTCCACAACCACTCACTGAAAAGATTCCCCAACTACTGGCAAGGACCAGAGGGGAGCAAGAGCACTGGGGCACCCAAGATGCTGACACACATCGCAGGACTTATAGTAGCCCTGGACATCATGCAACATTCCAGGCCAGAAAAAAGTTCTGTGTCAGGCGCTTCAGAGTTTTGTCTCTTCCCTGGGATTTTGGGGGCAACTGACATCAGTTGCACGTGAAAACCCCGTGGTACCACCAGTTGATCTTGTTCCCAGACTGGTCTATTCCCATCTACCATCTTAGCTATACTGTACAACAACCCTTTATGCCAGGTTACACTCCCCATATCCATCGCTGGAAGGCCCCCACCAGCCTAGCTCCTCATGAATTCCAGTGAGAGCTGAGCTTCCCTGAACTTTTTTCTGTGGCCCTCACTATGTCTATGTCAGGACACGCTTCAGGGGGGTCTAAGTTGGTGTTACTAGGGTCAGTCAATGTGGGGTCAGTCAAAGGGAGATCACTGTGGTCAGCTATACTAACATGCCGGAGCTGGCATACTGCTAGGGACAGGAGCATCACTAGGCACCCCCACAAGATCAGGTTGGCAGGAGATAACATCCTCTGTCTTTCTAGGAAACATAGTCTTTCCAGAGGGAAAGAGCTGGCTGTTTCCTGAAGAATAAACAGATGGAGTCTATTCCTCTGGGCTGATTGAAGTTGTGGTTGCTGGTGATGGCTGTTGTCTAGCAGGTGTGGTCTTTTCCTCGGGGCTGGGTAGTGCAGGTGTAGATCCTTAAGACTGTAGTCGGGCAGCTTGGCTCCGGGTAATGAAGTTGAGAATGCAGTCCCAATTCCACCCCCAACATCTATCACATCAGTTGGGAGGCCATCCATAATGAGAACATCTTGCAACTCCTGGCCTTCTCCCCAGTCCAGATACACCCTTGCAACAGGAAGTTCCTTCTCCAGTTCAACTGCCACAGTAGCTTTGGCAGGGCGACCCTGCAACACTGCAGCAGGATCAATAAGATGGAGGCTCACTACAGTTATGGATGCCCCTGAGTCTCTCAGTTCTACTCCCTTAAAGGGTCCCACTTGGACCGACTGCAGGTTCCTCCACATGTTTTTGGGAGGTCTTTAGGACACACAGGTGACTCTTTCCTCCAAGTCACCTTCGGACATGCCACATTCTGTTGTGCTGGCAGGTGTGGAAACAATCTCTAATGGGTCACGTTCACCAGTTAAGCAAGTAAGCCAGGCCCCAGGACTCGTTATAAGGGGCATAAGTCTGGAGTGGTGGGGCTGTGGGACAGTCCATCCTTAGGTGACTGATTTTCCCGCAGCTGTAGCACTTCTTCTCCAGCCTGGATTTCAGTGGTCTCTGATATCTCCCAATAACAGGACAGGGTGGTGACTGGCGAACATACCCAATTGGTTGGATACTTGCTTTTGGGAGTGAATAGAAGAGGGGTGTCCCCCTGATTGTACAGTTCTTTGGTGTTGGCTGTTAAACTAGCACTTCTGCCTCACTGTTACATACTGATACTCCAACTGGGCGGTTGCTTACAGGGTGCCTGGCTTCCTGTCCAGCACTCATTGTTTCACCTCTGGTGCGCACCGGCAGGCATGTTGGTGTAATCAGACATCCTGTGCGTTCTCCTGGCTGCAGTTATCCCTCTCCTGAATAACACGGCTCTCCTGACTGGTTCACGAAAAGACGCCTAGCATTATCCCACTGCTTGCCACCAGAAATCTGTGACAGGATGGACCGCCATGTCCCCAAAATTTGGCTCCTTGTCCTGCCCAAGTGCTGTAGGAAGATTCCTAGAGCTTTTAACGCTGGGATAGTTTTTCCGAGAAGGAGGGTGTGACAGGATGGACCACCTATGCCACCCTGTCTATTGTTGCTGGGAACCAGCTGGACTTACTTTGCCACCGTTCTCTTTTTCTTATCCTAATTGCGCCCTATAATCGCAGTAGGAGGGGCTTAAACTGCTACCACCACTGGACTTGGCATCTAGATTTGCCTTTCTTCTGGGTAACTGTCACTGCTTGTACCCCCTTGCTGGTGCACCTGGGCTGGTACCCCTGACCTCTTCCTATAGATCAGGGTTGCTGTGGGTGGATCCCCCTGGTCTATCACACTGACCAGAGCTGCTGGGTAGCGGGCAGAGCGGTGGTACTGGAAAGCTGGGTTAAAACCTCAGAACAGCCAGAAACAAATTAGATTTGGGTCTAATCTGTAGGTCACAGGAAATACAGTAGGGAAGAAGTTGTCAAAGCAGAATCTTGAAGCAAGTGATGTTTATTAGCTACAGTGTCCTGATAAGGACAGTTCACAGTGGTTGAAGGTAATAGTTATCAGAAAGTCAGATGGAACAATAATGATACATTTTAGTACAAACCCGTGCTGTTTAATACAGTTTTGGACACAGCCTAGCAGGGGGTAAGCCAGCTTTCTGAACTCAATGTTGGCCCCAAGAACTGTGAGTTATTTTTAGTATCAGGATGCAATATGTTTTCCCAAAATGTACACTTATCGGTGATATTCTACATCACGTGCTGTTTACAATGTTCAGACAGGTTCTAACACTCTTGATAAAAAGGCCACTCAGGAACACCAGTAACGACCTCCTGTGGTGCATTTAGACTAAAAAGGACATGTTGGTTACTTACATGAATAAACTTAATTAGCCTTTAATGAGGACTTCCTCTCGAAGCTATACAACAGATTCCTAAAACAAATGCCTATTGCATCAGAAATATACCGCTATACAAAATGCCACACGATACAACAAAATCAGTACATTGCAATGATATAATTAAGCGCCCTGCACTATTTCCTTTAAATAAATTCATATGATAAGTTATTTATAAGTGATCCAGCCACACAAGGCCTGCACAATTTTTTCACCTGCTGCTTGTCCCCTTGCTATAGTGCCACCCACCCCGGCTGGATGGCCTACTACGGGTTGTAGTAAAATCGGAGGAACCCCATGCATCCCCCCCATTTCGCTGCAACCAGAATTAGCCTGGCCTGGCAGCACTAGGGTTGATATCAATAGGAAGGGAGACCCCATGCAATTTTTCTTTTTAAATTTATTGTTAAACACTTTAAAGAGACAGCAGGTTGGCCGGCTGTAATGCTTGCTGACCTGTCGGCTAACTTCCATTAGCCCTAGAGCCAGGATTTGAAGGTTACTTCCACGGCCATAGAGCTTGCTACAACTGTGGCTGCATTCGCTTGAGTTTGGCATCCCCAAACTGTACACTGCCTATGGACAAACATACCCCTTCCCCACCCAGATCACTCTCCTTATTGTAGGCAGTAGTATGTCCCCTTTCTTTTTCCGTGTGTTAGGCAGTAGTATGTCCCCTTTCTTTTTCTGTGTGTTAGAGCACAGAAAAGAGCTGTTTTGATTCCCGTAACTGCCGGTAATGAGCATGTGCAGAGTGATTTGGAGTGCAAAAATGACAGATATATGCCCTAATGAATCAGACCTGTATAGTTTTATTAGAAAACTGGTGTCTCCTCACCTTTCTGATTACACCTCTCACTCACACAAACATTTCTCATATCATTCTCCCCTCTTATGGAAGTCCCTATCCCACCTGACCAGACCCTCTTCCAACTTTTTCAAGCATTCTCACAAAATCCACGTCTTCACCATAGCATCTCCCACCTCCACCTGATGCTACCGGCAGCTACCAGTTCCCAGTCCTTGCTTCCAGAAAGGGCACTATATATATATATGTAAGACCTTGACCTTGTTCTATACATGTATAAAGAACCGACGATTACTCAGCAATTGAGAGTTGTCTGGACAGAATTATTTAGTAGAACATAAAGGCGGGACATGCATCTTGTATAGTTATTTTAAACAAATATTTATTTTCATTGGATATTCGCTACAGTTGAAAGTAAGAGAGATTGTCACGGGCACTAGGAGTCTTTACCCAGGGATCACCAGGTGACGGACTTACCAGAGTAGTATAGATGGTAATATGGTACTCTGGTAGCGGGGTGATCACGGAACAGGAGACAGCAGATGGTAGAGAATGCTCGAGGAAAGTCTATGACTAGCAGCACTGGTAATATACAGGTAGTAGTACACGAGGAACTGAATGGACAAAGGACACGTGAAGGTAGTCAGTGGTCTGCGGTAGCAAGTTGTACCACTGCTATAGTGAGGAGGTATGTCCAGCAGCAACGAGGAGGTGATGAGAGTCAGCGGTCTGCGTTTAGCAAGTTGTACCGCTGTCTATGTGAAGGAATGGAATCCAGGTGGAGGTATCCGGGAAGTCAGTGGTCTGCGTTAGCAAGTTGTACCACTGCTATGTGAAAGGATACTAGAAACAGGTGACTCTGGAAACAGGGATCAGTGGTCTGCCTCTAGCAAGTTGTACCACTGAATATGTATGTGAGGAGGAGCACGGGGAGAGAACTGCAATACAGAGTATACACGGGCACACTGAACTTGATCCTACGATGATATGCACAATATAGTAATGACTGAACAGCACTGCACAATAATACAAAGTCACAGGAACTATCCGGGCAAAAGGTAACACAGTCAAATGATGGCAATAGTCTCAGCGGATAGTAAACTCCAGGGGAGAACAACTCAGTCCAGCAAGATATGCAATACACCAGCACAGTCAATGAGAAGTATGCATACCGTGGTTCAGGAGCAGGCTGTCAGACAGGAGTGCAGAGATACCTGAACGGCTGGAGGCCGGCAGGATGCGAAGTCCAGGAGGGTAGAAGCGGTAGTCAAGTAGGTGCAGCGCACAGGTAGGTAGACCAGCGGAGATGGGAACAAATACTCAGGAAGCAGTAGTATATAGGACTGGACACCTGGAGAACGCGGATGTGTAGAGATGGTCTAGACGAGATGAAAGCAGCGAGGCGTTGATCCGATGCAGACAGGCGAGTTGACACAGGCAGGAACACTGTAGAAGCACGGAGAGCGGATCAGCTGGCTGCAGACACGAATAGAACTGAAGGGTAGCGGCCAGCAGGACACTGCAGGTACACGGAGGCAGCGGATAGGAATCAGCAGGTGCAGTCTCGATGAAACACGGGAGAGTTGAGATGAGCTGGAACTGTTGAGCACGGAGACAGCGGTAAGGAATCAGCTGGTGCAGTCTCGATGAAACACAGGAGAGTTGAAGTGAGCTGATAGCTGTAGTGCCCGGAGGCAGCGGGTAGGAATCAGCTAATACAGTCACGATGAAACACAGGAGTGTTGAAGTGAGTTGATAACTGTAGTGCACGGAGGCAGCGGATAGGAATCAGCTAATACAGTCACGATGAAACACAGGAGAGTTGAAGTGAGCTGATAGCTGTAGTGCACGGAGGCAGCGGATAGAAATCAGCTAATACAGTCACGATGAAACACAGGAGAGTTGAAGTGAGTTGATAACTGTAGTGAACGGAGGCAGCGGATAGGAATCAGCTAATACAGTCACGATGAAACACAGGAGAGTTGAAGTGAGCTGATAGCTGTAGTGCACGGAGGCAGCGGATAGGAATCAGCTAATACAGTCACGATGAAACACAGGAGTGTTGAAGTGAGTTGATAACTGTAGTGCACGGAGGCAGCGGATAGGAATCAGCTAATACAGTCACGATGAAACACAGGAGAGTTGAAGTGGTCTGGAAACCACAGGGAGTAGAAGTGGGCTGGAAACCACAGGAATCAGCGGAGCTGAATACATGAGGAAACACAGGAACACCTTCAGAGGCTCATGGGGAATGAGACTCCAAGATCAGGCAACGAGGTATGGACAGCAGGTGCTTTAAATAGGGAGTGTTGCCTGATCAGCCAATTAACTAAAAGGAACATGAGCTGAAGGTTTGAAAGGGCTGCACATGCGCAGACCCTCAGGATGGTGGACGGCCACGGTTCCTAAACACACGGGAAGAAGCTCTCACAGTCTGGTGAGTGACAGTACCCCCCCTTTTAAAGGTGGGCACAGAACACCTGGAACCGGGCTTGTCCGGATTTTTGGAATAAACCTTCTTAAGAAGAGCTGGAGCGTTGAGATCTTCAGCTTTGATCCATGAACGCTCCTCAGGACCAAAGCCCTTCCAATGAACGAGGAAACGAAGAACTCCTCGCGAAATTTTTGCGTCCAATATATGAGTAATCTCGAAATCTTCCTCCTGATGAACTTGAACTGGCTGAGGTGCTGAAGGAGGGGCCGAGAAACGGTTGATGATGAGAGGTTTGAGCAAGGACACATGGAAGGCGTTGGAAATGCGAAGATTCTTAGGAAGTAGAAGTTTGAAACAAACTGGATTTATCACTTGAATGATCCTATATGGACCAATAAAACGGGGAGCGAATTTCATAGATGGGACCTTCAAACGGATATATTTGGTAGATAACCAGACACGGTCTCCAATTTTCAGTGGTGGAATAGCCCGCCTCTTCTTATCTGCAAAAGACTTATATTTGGCAGATGTCTTCTTTAAACAGGTTTTGACCTGAGACCAAATATTTTTGAAGGTCTGACAAACAGTCTCTACAGCAGGAACTTGGGTGGGAGGGAGGGCAGGAAATTCCGGAAAAGGCGGATGGTGACCGTAAACCACAAGCAGTTGACTTTTTGAAGATGACTCCTGAGATCCATCTTCAATGTCCGAGGACGTCACGAACGCCCGATGAGGAGGAAGGCGTTCATACTGAACCTTATCGCACAGATCCGTAGATGAAGGATCCTGTGGAGGAGGACCTGGTGGAATAGACGACTGCTGTATTTTACATGGAACAACTTGAGAGAGACAACGATGATGACATTCAGCTCCCCAAGACGTAACTTGAGAAGTGTGCCAATCAATCTGGGGAGAGTGACATTGAAGCCATGGAAGGCCTAATACAATCGAACTTGTAGTAACAGGAAGAATTAAAAACGAAATCTCTTCGTGGTGTAGCACACCAATCTGAAGCGTTACTGGAGACGTACTCTGGGTGATGAGACCATTGATGAGACGTGATCCATCTATAGCAGTCACAGTAATCTGTGTTTTCAAAGTAATCACTGGTAGGGACCATTGATTCACTAGGGATTTAGAAATGAAATTTCCTGCTGCTCCAGAATCAATCAGTGCTTGGGACTCAAAGGATTTGGTAGCAAAGGAAATCGTAATATCAAAAGCGCAGACTTTTAATTTCGTAGAACATGGAGAGGACTCCAGGAACCCTAACCTTATCTCCCCAGTATTGGTTAGAGCCCGGCATTTCCTGGGACATGAATTGAGCATATGCGTGGAATCAGCACAATAGATACAAAGTCTATTTTTTACTCTTCGGTCCCTCTCCTCTGAAGTTAATTTGGAGCAACCTATCTCCATGGGTATCACCGGAGATGAAGCTGGGTGAAATTGAGGTACCGAGCGAAGAGGCGCTTTGAAAGAAGTTACTTTTTCAGAATCATTCTCACGAAACCTCATGTCCACACGAAGGCAAAGGAAAATCAAATCATCCAAAGAGGAGGGTACTTCTTGTGAGGTCAGTGCGTTTTTAATTTTATCGGAGAGCCCTGCCAGAAGGCGGCAATTAACGCTTCAGTGTTCCACTGAAGTTCAGAGGCTAGAATCCTAAATTGAATAACGTACTGGCTTACTGTATGAGAACCCTGACGTAGACGGAGGATGCTGGATGCAGCGGAGATAACACGACCTGGTTCATCGAATACACTTCGGAACGTGGAAATAAATTTGGCACTATCCTGTAATAATGGGTCATTTCTTTCCCACAGGGGGGAAGCCCATGCGAGAGCTTGTCCAGAAAACAATGAAATAAGATAGGCCACTCTGGAACGATGGGTAGAAAAATTTTGAGGTTGGAGCTCAAAATGAACAGAGCATTGAGTAAGAAAACCCCTACATGTTTTGGGGTCTCCATCATACTTTGACGGAGTAGGCAGGTGAAGCGTAGAAGCCATAGACACCTGGGATGGCACTGGGGAAACGGAGGAAGGCACAGGAGCATCAACAGTAGCTGTGATATTTTGGACAGACGTTCTGTGGGAATCTAACGCCTGGTAACACCGCAGCAAATGCCGTTGGCGAACTTCCTGTTGCTCAATACGGGTAACCAGATGCCGCAGCATCTCTTTAGCTGTAGGTTCCAAATCTGGGTATGTCATGGCCTGATCTTACTGTCACGGGCACTAGGAGTCTTTACCCAGGGTTCACCAGGTGACGGACTTACCAGAGTAGTATAGATGGTAATATGGTACTCTGGTAGCGGGGTGATCACGGAACAGGAGACAGCAGATGGTAGAGAATGCTCGAGGAAAGTCTATGACTAGCAGCACTGGTAATATACAGGTAGTAGTACACGAGGAACTGAATGGACAAAGGAAACGTGAGGGTAGTCAGTGGTCTGCGGTAGCAAGTTGTACCACTGCTATAGTGAGGAGGAATGTCCAGCAGCAACGAGGAGGTGATGAGAGTCAGCGGTCTGCGTTTAGCAAGTTGTACCGCTGTCTATGTGAAGGAATGGAATCCAGGTGGAGGTATCCGGGAAGTCAGTGGTCTGCGTTAGCAAGTTGTACCACTGCTATGTGAAAGGATACTAGAAACAGGTGACTCTGGAAACAGGGATCAGTGGTCTGCCTCTAGCAAGTTGTACCACTGAATATATATGTGAGGAGGAGCACGGGGAGAGAACTGCAATACAGAGTATACACGGGCACACTGAACTTGATCCCACGATGATATGCACAATATAGTAATGACTGAACAGCACTGCACAATAATACAAAGTCACAGGAACTATCCGGGCAAAAGGTAACACAGTCAAATGATGGCAATAGTCTCAGCGGATAGTAAACTCCAGGGGAGAACAACTCAGTCCAGCAAGATATGCAATACACCAGCACAGTCAATGAGAAGTATGCATACCGTGGTTCAGGAGCAGGCTGTCAGATAGGAGTGCAGAGATACCTGAACGGCTGGAGGCCGGCAGGATGCGAAGTCCCAGGAGGGTAGAAGTGGTAGTCAAGTAGGTGCACCGCACAGGTAGGTAGACCAGCGGTGATGGGAACAAATACTCAGGAAGCAGTAGTATATAGGACTGGACACCTGGAGAACGCTGACGTGTAGAGATGGTCTAGACGAGATAAAAGCAGCGAGGCGTTGATCCGATGCAGACAGGCGAGTTGACACAGGCAGGAACACTGTAGAAGCACGGAGAGCGGATCAGCTGGCTGCAGACACGAATAGAACTGAAGGGTAGCGGCCAGCAGGACACTGCAGGTACACGGAGGCAGCGGATAGGAATCAGCAGGTGCAGTCTCGATGAAACACGGGAGAGTTGAGATGACCTGGAACTGTTGAGCACGGAGACAGCGGATAGGAATCAGCTGGTGCAGTCTCGATGAAACACAGGAGAGTTGAAGTGAGCTGATAGCTGTAGTGCCCGGAGGCAGTGGGTAGAAATCAGCTAATACAGTCACGATGAAACACAGGAGTGTTGAAGTGAGTTGATAACTGTAGTGCACGGAGGCAGCGGATAGGAATCAGCTAATACAGTCACGATGAAACACAGGAGAGTTGAAGTGAGCTGATAGCTGTAGTGCACGGAGGCAGCGGATAGAAATCAGCTAATACAGTCACGATGAAACACAGGAGTGTTGAAGTGAGTTGATAACTGTAGTGCACGGAGGCAGCGGATAGGAATCAGCTAATACAGTCACGATGAAACACAGGAGAGTTGAAGTGAGCTGATAGCTGTAGTGCACGGAGGCAGCGGATAGGAATCAACTAATACAGTCACGATGAAACACAGGAGTGTTGAAGTGAGTTGATAACTGTAGTGCATGGAGGCAGCGGATAGGAATCAGCTAATACAGTCACGATGAAACACAGGAGAGTTGAAGTGGTCTGGAAACCACAGGGAGTAGAAGTGGGCTGGAAACCACAGGAATCAGCGGAGCTGAATACACGAGGAAACACAGGAACACCTTCAGAGGCTCATGGGGAATGAGACTCCAAGATCAGGCAACGAGGTATGGACAGCAGGTGCTTTAAATAGGGAGTGTTGCCTGATCAGCCAAATAACTAAAAGGAACATGAGCTGAAGGTTTGAAAGGGCTGCACATGCGCAGACCCTCAGGATGGTGGACGACCACGGTTCCTAAACACACGGGAAGAAGCACTCACAGTCTGGTGAGTGACAGACATGTATCATTTAACAAGATAAAACATATGTATTTATATATCATACCAGTCACATTGGATATTTCACCTTCTGAACACTGGACACAGTTATAACAGCAGGAATGTATAGAAGAACTCGGGACTTTTCTGGTCCCTGGGATACAGTTTTCTGAACACTGAGACTTCGGAATCTAGAAATAAATAAAATATCCATGTAATATTATTTCTGTGCTTTTTAAAATTGTATATATTATTACATAATTTAATCCACCTATTTCTAGAAAAGAAAGGGGAGTCTTCTTCTGTTATACAGAAATGCTTCCCCTCTCATGTCCTGTCACTGCTCCGCCACTGAGTACTGTAGCAGAGGAACACAAAGACATGATCATCTAGACACAAGTCCATCTAGTTCAACCTTTCATAAGTTCTAATTGCATCAATACAGAGGTAGGACAAACAATTGTTCTAATGGGACAGTTGCCAATTTATCCGGAAGGGGGTGGTCTGTCCCTTTATGGCCCCAAAAATTTTAATCATAACAATTTACTGAATAAATCACTCTCATAATGTTGTCTGCTAGTTATAGCTACAGATACCATTTCTTGTAAGAAAGGCATCCAAATGTTTTCTCAATTTGATTTTTGATTTGTGATAAGCAAATCAATAACTTAAGTAAAGGACTCCTTCCTATGCTCATGGTGACATTTGTTTTCCATTTACAAGTGATGGTCCTTTGTCCTCTGTGTGGTCCTTGGTAAGAAAAGTTTATTATACAAATATATTTATCCATATTACTATTCCATCTGTATTAATCAGGTTTCCTTCCTCTGAACTCTAAACCTCCTGTGTTTATCTTGCAGTGAGGTACCCAAAACTGTTCACCATATGTAAGATGTGGTCTAACTAGTGACTTATACAATGGTAATAATATATTTGTATAACTTGAATTTTTTCCTCTTTATGCCTCTTAGGACTTAAACGTTTCTGTCCCTTAGTATTCCTATGTCCTTCCCCATCTCAGATTTCCCTGTGATATCATTTTCTAACTGTTCACCTTTCCGAGCTCCTGCACACTAAGGAAAGTTTTTGGACAAACGAATATTTGTATGAACATCAGAGTCATTGTCAGTCTCCTCTTTCTTAGTGTCATTTTACTCATATGTTTCAATGTGCGAATCATATTTTAATGTGTATTATAAGAAAAAAAAGAACCCCCTACTGTGACGTATAAGAATGATAGAATTATCCTTTTTTCTTAGGTTTTACTGATGTAGTGTATAAATTTATAGGCTAAAAATCTTCTCCTCTCCAATTTTAACTTTATGGCATTTGTGCATGAGGAAAGAGGTAATGGGGAGACACCATCATTATATTGTCTACCCTCCCCTGTCCTCCAGCACTGTCTTATCTCTCCTCCTATGCTCCGTGGCATTGCGTTATTTGCATCCTGTGCTGCCTGTGCACAATTTCTGTATCTAGGCTTAATAAAAATGTGTTTTTCAATGTGATTAATTCAATACTATCTATAGTCTTGCTGGTGTTATTAACTAATGGTGAAGCCTAATTAACTTTACAAGGTCACCTGACCATCAGTCAGCTTGGATAGAATCAAGCAGAAACAAAAAGCAGAGAAGAGATAATAAGGTGCACTGAAGCTCTCACTACAAATCTATAAAGAGTGTTATAGAACCTAATTAAAATGTAACTTTTATTGGTGATTTTAAAAACCAGCGAGATATGCTGGAATATCCTCTATAAAAACAATGTGAAGTAAAATTGTTAACTGGATGCACTAATAGCCAACTATAAAGTATCATATAGGGAATGATGGGGTTGAACTAAAGTACTCAAATATGACCTTCCCCGGGAACTGGATGGCAATTATGTCGCAATTAAGAAAGCCTTATTGCTTAGTTTCAACATAATTCTTGAGGCTTACAGGCGGAAGTTCCAATACTCAAGGCGCAGTCCGTCTGATACCTATGCCGGACTGATAGCGCAATTATCTTCCATGATGCATCAATGGATTGAGGGATTGCAGGTACTGGGCTATGATAAGCTAAAGGATCTTATTCTCCAGAAGCAGTTCCTCACACTGTGCCCAGCTGACATGAGGGAATGGGTTGTGGATCGTGACCCTAAGACAGCGCAAGCGGTTGCTAGCCTGGCCGACAAGTACACAATTACCAGGGCTCCTGTAATGAAGAAAAGTTGGGGAAAGAGAGGCAACCTGGAGGATCACCCCTGAGTTCCCCACTAACCAAACCATCCGTTGCTGCACCTTTTGAGAGGGAAGGGGGAAAACCTGTTTTGGCAACTGGCCGCAGGTGTTTTACATGTGATGAAATGGGGCACATCAGTGTCAATTTCCCTAAAAGGAAGAAAATATTTGCTTCACCTGTGGGGGGCCCGGTAGGAATGCCAGTGCGCGCTGCCTTGTGTGCAGAGGACCCAAAAAATGCCCCAGAGACAATCTGCAAGCGGTTAAGGTAGGACACCAAGTCGCACTTGGGTAGTTAGACTCTGGCGCAGACCCGACTCTTGTACATCCAACTCTATGGAGCCCAGAGAACATTATTCCCGGGAAGACTATTGCTGTGCGAGAAGGGGGGGGGCTACATTCTGCAGTACCCCTAGCCAGAGTGTACCTAGATTGGGGAACTGGCAGAGGAATATGAGACATTGGGGTACTAGATAATCTGAATGCCATGGTATTGTTGGGGACTGATTTTGGAAGGATGAATGCTGCTTATATAAATGAAAGTGATGTCATTTCTGATGCATGGATGCAAACTAACCTTAATCTTTCCCAGGTGAACTCTGCTGAGTGTAAAAATATATAATGAAATTTCTTGTACTGCTGAGAATACTCATGCAGATTTGCAGGTACCTGTGATGCAGAGGGAGCGATTATGTACCAATGTGTTTGATGATGATGCTCTTGTTGGAAAGACTAACATTTTAAATCCCCTAGGTTGTGAATTTGATCATGGCAAAGTGTGTGAGATTGTGCCTAAATGTGATACAATGTCTGCTAATATTTTAGGAAGCCAGATCGATTTACTTGTGCCCAGTTCTGAAAGTGACCCAAAGTGTGAAAATGTATCCACTGTTTTAGCAGTAGTGACCCAGGGAGCAGCACAGATGAGCTGTGCATTAACCTCTGAAAGTGTGGAAGGAAGTACACTAGAAGTTGATCCCTTTCCACACCCCTTCCTCACTGTAGAAGCTGCAGATTCAGGCAGTGATTTGAATGAACGGCCTCATGCTGTGGGCAACACTGACAAGTTCAGGAGTGACACTTTCAAACAGAACAAAACACCGATCCCAGTTTATCGACAGTAATGGGGAGGGTCAGTCAGTACCGTCTTGAACGTAGGAAGATAGAATTTGTTGAGAAAATGACCTTTTGTACGAAGAGAAAAATGTCACTCTGTGTAAAGAATCTGAAATGCTCTATGATCATTTTGCATACTGTAATGTGATAGAAATAAGTGAGGGTGAGAAGCAGAAAGGTGCCATTGTTAACTCTTGCAATTATGTGGATTTATGCGAAGATCCAGATGTAACTGGGGATAATTTGCAAACCCCTATTAGTAGTAAGATGTATAATGGTGTAAATGTCACACATGATGCTGTGGTAGAATCTACACCTTTTTTTTCCACTGACCTCTCCCCATGAGGTAGGGACAGATGACAATGTTCCTGCAGCTGTGTTAGAATCTGCTGAGAGTACACCTGTTTGCACCCAGGTACCAGGATGTGACAGGGAAAATGTAGGTTCCATTGTACATGAACTGTGTCGCAAGGATCTGACAGGAAAATGTAGATGAGTGTACCTGAAATGTGTAAACTGTCTGAAGTGTCAGTGTTCACATGCCAGCAAGCAGTGCAGGCCAAGTCCTCAGAATTAATCCCCTAGGGGGAGGGAAGGGGGATGCTAGATGGTAACACTGACCCTGAATCAGTCTCCTTAACCCCCCTTCTTCCAGCTCCTGCATTTATCGTGGTGTCTGATGACAATATGGTAAATTGTGTTGCTTTGCAATCTGACCTATCTTTACAGACACCCTGTACCGAGATAAGGTATGGCCTAGTGGTTAGCACTTCTGCCTCGCAGCACTGGGGTCATGAGTTTGATTCCCGACCATGGCCTTATCTGTGTGGAGTTTGTATGTTCTCCCTGTGTTTGCGTGGGTTTCCTCCGAGTGCTCCGGTTTCCTCCCACACTGCAAAAACATACTGGTAGGTTAATTGGCTGCTATCAAAATTGACCCTAGTCTCTGTCTGTCTGTGTGTGAGTGTGTGTCTATATTAGGGAATTTAGACTGTAAGCTCCAATGGAGCAGGGACTGATGTGAATGAGTTCTCTGTACAGCGCTGCGGAATTAGTGGCGCTATATAAATAAATGATGATGATGATGATGATGATGATGATGATAAGGTAAGCTTGTGTATTAGCTGAATGTAGCCTGAATGAGAGAGATCAGGAGTCTGACCCCTCGGTAGATTTAGCAACTGCTGCTAAAGAGACAGGGTCCCTAGAAGACGCCCACTGCAGTGAAGAGCTGTCTGACTCTCAGCTGGAGCAGCTAGCTGACCTGCTATGGCCCTATCAGTCCCATTTTACAGGGAAAACTAGAAAAACACACTTAGTCACACATCATGTAAACACAGGCAACAAGACTCCCTATAAGAAAGCCAGAATCTCATACTTCTCTAGAAGTGCTAGAAGCAATGAAAATGGAAATAGATGAGATGTTGCAGCTTGGAGTAATTCAAAAGTCTCACAGTTCTTGTGCTGCCCTAGTGGTATTGGTCCCAAAGAAATGTGGGGGCACCCAGTTCTGTGTAGACTATAGGAGGTTGAATGACACCACAGTGTTTGATACTTATCCTATGCCTAGGATAGATGAACTAATAGATCAGAGTCTAGCAGAAAGGGAGATTTTCGCCAGGGACCCCTACAAGGAGGTTTGGACTAATCAGCTCTTAAACTGCAGGTCGCAGTCCTCTCAAGAGGTGACGAGCGAGATTGTAAGAAGAACCAACAGGAGCAATGGAGGAGACGAGCAGGTAGGCAGAACAAAAAAAAACGGAAAACAGGATCACGAGGATGCGATGATCTCCAGCTGTACAAGGTATAGAAGTCCTGGGGTGCTTGGCAGCCCCTAGTGGCAAGACACAAGGATGCAATGATCTGCAGTTGTAATACATGTAGGAGTCCTGCGGTGCTGGCAGCCCCTAATAGCAGAACACAAGGAAGCGATGATCTGCAGCTGTAGAAGGCATAGAAGTCCAGGGGTGCTTGGTAGACCCTAATAGCAGGACTTTAGGATGCGATGATCTGCAGCTGTAATATATGTATGAGTCCTGGGGTGCTGGGAAGCCCCTAGTAACAGGAACAGAAGGATGCAATGATTTGCAGCTGTAGAAGCTATAGAAGTCCTGGGGCGCATTGGAAAAACTGGACAGCAAGGGAAATCACAGCAACCAGAAAACCGGAGGTCTGTTCTAGGGAAGAGACTAGAAAATCTGGCATCTTACCAGAGATGGAGGCTGTTTAAATAGGCGATTCGGCCGGCTGATTCTGTGAATGTAATGAACGAATGAAAGTGCCGTTTCGCACATGCACGGAAATCCGGCAAGATGGCGCCCAGTGCAGGAAGCTATGGCGTGCATCCGGGAGAGCACAGCCGCTAAGACACAGGTAAAAGACAGCGGGGAGCCCGTCAGATCAGCGGGTCTGAAGGGTTATGTGTCCTTAGCCAGGTGACAGTACAGGGGGAGGAGCACCCTATTATATTCCTAACTAGAAAGCTACTCCCCCGGGTGGTGGGGTATGCTACCATTGAACGAGAATGACTAGCCATCGTATGGGCAGCGCAAAAGCTACAGCCTGCATGGACAGGATTTCACCATTATTTTAGACCATAGTCCTCGATGCTGGCTAAGCAGAGTTTCTGGTGATAATGGTAAGCTTTTAAGATGGAGTTTAATTTTGCAGCAATATAACTTCACCATTCAGCAGAACATGAAAATGTAAATAACCTCTCTTGCCTAGGGGCAGAAGTGGTAAATGTGCAGGAGAGACAGTGTCAGGTCAAAGTTCTTTGTGTCCTAGCTTTATGGGGGATGTGATGATTATGTAGCATATCTATTGACTGATTGTTATTTTTTGTTGAATTTATATATGACAATAGGAATTTTTTATGTAACCTTGTAATGTAATCTCAACATGTGCATTACTAGATGAGTTTGAACTTATGCAAGTGTCATTAATCAGTTGAAATAGGCATAGCAGGGAGAAAGAGGATCTTGGAGGAGTTTGAAGCTCCAAAGTTGTAAACCATCTAGTCAAGCACAACAAGCAAAGGTGGGAAATTAGGTCTTGTGAACATTCCAATCTCACGACATCCTTAGCTCCCTTTGTAAAGCCCTATAACATTTAGGAGATTGATCTGTTCTTTGACAGCTAAACTCCAAAGGTGGGGTGTGAGGGCTATGTGGAAAAGGGTTTAAAATCTTTGGCTTTAGACATCTGAGTGTGCATTTTCATGAGGGGTCTATCAACACTGAAATGTCCAATTTTCCTCAATTGTGTTCCCTCACACATCAGGGGGTAAATGTATCAAGGTCCGATTTTGACAGCGTGTTAAAATCGGTGATAACCCGCGATTTTAGCAAAAAAACCCAGAAATGTATCAAACTGCAAATTTGACCCTGATCTTCAAAAGCGCTAGTCATCTCTGGCGATTTGCTGCGATGTAAACAATCCCGTGTTTAGCTAACTCTCCTGTGTTGTAGCAGCGTGTTGTATACACATCACTGTTACACTGCCTGTCATACAGCTGCCGGATTTTCCCCCCCGATTTTCACTTAACCAGCACTAGGCAAACCAGTCAGGGTTGGCGGCACTATAGCAGAGGGGACACGCAGCAGGGGTCCCCCTGCCATAATGACTAACCAACCCTAGACTGTTCAGCGCTGGGTTGGATTCACTATGGAGTGGGGTCCGCCAAAAAAAACGAGCGGGCGTCCCCCTACAGACACCCAGCCCAGTGCTGATAGCACTAGGGCTCTTCCTACTACCCCTGGGCTGTGGGTAGTAGGTTACAGCCAGCCAGGTTGCCCAAAATAGTGTGGCCATGCTGCTGCTTGTATAACTACAAGCACCAGCATACCCACGGCAGCCAGGGCATGTTGGCACTTGGAGAACCACAAGTGCCAACATGCCCTGACATCCATGGCTGGCTGGGACCTGTAGTTCCACAAAAAAAATTTTTAAAAAACCACAACACCCTCTAAACACCACACACATTTGATAAAAATAAAAAACCCACAATAAAAACAGTAAGCACCCTCATTTACACCATATAGTTTTATTAAAAATAATAAATCCCCTAATACTCACCAATGAAGTCTTCTTTCTGTCACAAATGTCCCAAAACAATTTGTAATTCCAAATTCCAAATGTCCGGCTTGCCCCAATCCCAAAGTATTTATATCATCCAAAGTCCATGCTTGAAAAAGTCCCAAAACAATTTGTAAATCCAAATGCCCTGGCTTGCCCCAGTCCCAAAGTATTTATACCATCCAAAGTTCATGCTTGAAAAATCTCTTCTTTGCTTCGCCCAGGAGGGGCCCCTTGTTGATAGTAGTCTTCTTTTCTTCGGCCAGTGGTAACTCATATTTGTACATCCCGTTTCTGTGTGCTTGATTGAAGAAAACCCCAAAAAATTGGAGCCGCCGCAAACACCGTAGGAGGTCTGCTACGCAATGAACGAGTTCATTGCGCAAGGTCTATGTACTGTATTAGGTCATTTTCCCACGCTAGTGGGAAAATTACCTAATACAGTTAGAGCTTACGCAATGAACTACCATTGCCTAAGCTCTATTTACAGTATTAGGTTATTTCCCCACTAGCGTGGGAAAATGACCTAATACAGTACATAGACCTTGCGCAATGAACTTACGTTCATTGCGTAGCGTACCTCCTAATAGGTAGGAGGTGGTTGCGGCGGCTCCAGTTTTTTTTGTTTTTCTTCAATCAAGCACACAGATTAGGGATGTACAAATATGGGACCCCCCTGGCCGAAGAAAAGAAGAGATTTTTCAAGCATGGACTTTGGATGTGGTAAACAAAGATGGGTGGGTGGGCGCTCCCTAGGTGTATTTGGGTGAGTATGCTGCCTGCAGGGGTGATAGCCAAAGGGAAGTTTCAACCCTTCAATCAGGACATAAGTAAAGGAGTAGATAGCCCCTAGGCGCAAAAATAGAAAAAAGAAAAAAAAAACACAGAAAGGACAGGATTATGTGCAATAGCCTGTGTATTGAAAGTGCAGGCACGGAAACAAAGGAGTAAAATGTTGGTGGACAAACAATATGATTTAGCGAAAAAATCAAACAAATCAAAGGCAATATAACCAAGGTACGTATGAACCATGTATTGTCCAATAGCGATGGGTGCCAATAATAAATTAAACAAGGCCCGTCTTAAACAAATAGGCAGTCAATATAGTATAAGGGGCATAGAAGTAAGATATCAGTATCTGATTTACCTGGAGAAATCAACCTCCTGTCAGGCGCCGTCCCTGTGCTGTGTCCGTCGCACAGGGACGGACGCCTACTACCACCTCTGAGCGCTCGGTTGCTAGGCAACCGAGTACACTTCCGGGTTGGCGGCCACGTTCCTAGGCAACGGAACGCTCTCTAGTAAATCCGGCGGTGGTGTTCAGCGTCACCACCGCCGCTAATTGAGGCGCTATTTAAGAATCACTCTGGCACTAGGAGAGTGCCAGAGTAATAGTTCCCACCTAGCTCCAGCGTTCCTGTGTCCTCCTTGCTCTCTGTGTATTACCCGGCTTGCTGACCATTCTACTGCTGATTTTCCTGTGTACCAAACCCGGCTTGCTGACCATTCTACTGCTGATATTCCTGTGTACCAAACCCGGCTACTTCTGACCTTGGCTTGGATCTTCCCTGTTGCATATCCTGATTCTCTCGTTTCTGACCCAACCTGCCTGACACCGTTTTCATCTCACCGCTTCACTGGTTGCTCCCTCTGAGAACCGCGACCTGCGTGTCTCCTGCAGCTAAGACCATACTCCCTTGCGGGGGTTCCTGGTGAATACCTGGAACACGTTAGACTCCGCGCCTCTTTGGTTAGTAGTGTCAAAACCAGTAAGCAAATACTCAAGTTGTGACACCTCCGGAGTCTGAAGTTATATCAATGTCCAGTACAAATGGGTCTCTGAAAGGCAACACCAAATAACGTGGCAATATACCAATATGGAATCCAAACAATGCTAAATAAGATTAGTCCATGGATCCATCAATAGAATGGAATCAAAATCAGAGTGTGTAAATACTTTGGTAAACCCAATGCTTGTAAACAAATAACTGGTACCATGTGTCCATAGACAAGATGTACAGATAGTACTAAATACGATAGTTGATGCCGTGGGTAAGTGTAAATGGCGGCACTAACTTGATTTGATGCATGAATCCCACTGTAATAAACAATACTTCGGCAGGCTCAATCACTGGTAAGAAGCGTCCCAACACGATGTAACAATCGTGCTGAACTGGATAACAGATGTCGTGGGTGCGTATATAAGGCGGCACTTACCCTGAACGAGTAGGATGTATCCCACTTTCAGTGAGCTGTGGAGTCCTGTCACGTATAGTGGAGTTGTCGGCTTTGATGTGGAGAGTGCGGATAAGTCGCGGCCACGACTGTATCCATGTAGCGCATGCGCGTGCGGCTGTGAAGGAAATCAATTCCTGATATTGGAGGTAGATGGTAGTAACGATAAGACTCAGTGTAGGAGGGTAGTAAGGCGTAATCTGACGCGTCTCACTGATAAGGCTTTTTCAAGGATAGCTGAATCTTTTGGATAATTGTGGGGTTTAAGTAGGCGCCTTTAACCCATGGTCCTCCGCCATTGGAGGAGAAAATTCCAGCCTCCTATTGGTGCTAGCAGTGAAGGACAGCTCTGGAGAGCCAATCACGCTGTAGTTTGTATATTAGGAGCTGGAATTTCTGGAATCCTATCGGATGGTGAATAAGATGATGGGCATCCAGGTTGGCCAATCATTGGTGCCAGCAGTGAAGGACAGCTCTGGAGAGCCAATCACACTGTAGTATGTATATTAGGAGCTGGGATTTGTGGAATCCTATCGGATGGTGAATAAGATGATGGGCATCCAGGTTGGCCAATCATTGGTGCCAGCAGTGAAGGACAGCTCTGGAGAGCCAATCACGCTGTAGTATGTATATTAGGAGCTGGGATTTGTGGAATCCTATCGGATGGTGAATAAGATGATGGGCATCCAGGTTGGCCAATCATAAGCAACCCAAATACAGTCTATGCAGGGAAAGTAAATACATATAAAGCAATATGTGGCTTGATGGTAAGAATGTGATAATTAAAGAAACTGTCCCAGTTCAAAATCTATATTGAGACCATCAGGTGTTAAATCCTCATTTTGAAAATCCATTTGGATTCTTTCTGAGAGATTAGCTTAATGAAATCGCCACCTCTCCATGGCTTTTCAACTTTCTTAATAGCCATGAAGTGGAGCAGGAAGGGGTCTTGTGTGTGATGTGTCACGAAGTGTGCAGAAACGCTATGTTTTTCAAAACCTTTTTTGATGTTCCTCTGATGTTCAGAGATTCTGACACTAAGCTTTCTTATGGTTCTCCCAATATATTGTAAACCACAGGGGCATTGTAGGAGGTAAATAACCCCTGTGGTGTCACAGGTAAGTCTGCTTTAAATAGTGAATTCTTCTCCAGAATTTTTTGAAACAAATCAGGTGATGGGTTTGGTACTAGTGATGCGGTTAACCTTGCATGCTGAGCATCGGTTGCAGTAAAAGAAGCCTTTATCTGTTTCCTTAAGCCATGTGCCTTTCACAGGGGCGACCTTTGGTGGGATGGTACTGTCTACCAGTTGCTTCCTCAGGTTGTCTGCTCTGGTATATATGAATCTGGGTTTCGCTGGGAGGATGTCTCTTAGTTTGGCGTCCCCTAGCAGAATGTTCCAATGTTTCTTGATGATGTGCTCGACTTTACGGGAGTTGCGGCTAAACTTCGAGATGAATAGAATACATGAGGATTCTGACTGTTTGTCCTTTTTAACAAGGAGCTGTTCCCTATCGGTGAGTTTAATCTCATCAAACGCTTTAGTCTTGTTGATAATTTCTTTCCAGAAATCGATCTTTGAGTATATCGGCTTGTGATGTATACTGCTCAGGTTTGGAGCAATTGCGACGTAGTCTCGTGAATTGGCCCTTGGGGACATTACGGATCCAGCTTTTATGGTGATTGCTGGTACAGGGGATATAGTAGTTTGTGTCCACTTCTTTGAAAAAAGTTCTGGTTTCTATCTGGCTGTCAATATATATTTCGAGATCTAAAAATTGAACCTTATGTGTATCTGTGTTGGCTGTGAAATGGAGGTTTAGATCATTTTGATTGATGTATTCTAGGAACAGATTGAGCTCTTTATTGGGGCCTGTCCAAATAAACAATACATCATCGATGTAACGATGCCAAAAAAGGATGTGTGAGAGAAATGGGTTGTTGTCCCAAATGTGATCGTTTTCCCAGGCTGCTACAAACAGGTTCGCGTAACTGGGCGCAAATTTAGCGCCCATAGCGGTTCCGCAAACCTGTTTGTAGAATTGGCCCTCCGACCAAAAGTAGTTGTGATGTAATATATGGGAGATGCTTTCCATAATGAAGTCTATTTGTGCACTAGGTATGTCAGATTCATTCGTAAGGATGTTCCTAACATGGGTGCAACCCACCTGGTGGTTAATAATTGTGTAAAGGGAGGTGACGTCACATGTGGCCAATGTGTAGCCCTCCTCCCATTTAACATCTTTGAGTAGATTCAGTACATGTCCTGTATCTCTGAGATAACTTTTCTGCTTTATGACCAGGGGCTGTAGAAATGTGTCTATGTAGCTGGACAGATTGGTGGTGAGTGACTAAATACCGGAAACTATGGGTCTGCCTGGTGGGTTGTTGGGATCTTTGTGAAATTTGGGGAGCTTATAGATGACGGGAATCCTAGGGAACTGAATGTAAAGATGGTAAAATTCTGCTTTGTTGAGTATGCCTCTCTCGAATGCTGGTTTAAGAAGATGTGACAGCTCTTCCTGGTATTGGGAAGTGGGGTCACTTGGGAGTTTTTCATAGGTGGTGGTATCTTTAAGTTGTCTATTTAATTCTTCCAGATACGAATCTTTATCCAGGAGGGTGATACCACCACCCTTGTCTGCTGGCGTAATTATGAGGTCCTGGTTTGATCTCAGTTATTTAATGGCATTCCTCTCTTTCTTAGTAAGATTCGAGTGTTTATTGTTTGAAGATTTATTTCTAGTGGGGAGATGATTGATGTCATTTTCCACCAGCTTTTGGAATATAGGGTCCTTTAAGGTGACATGGATAGAATTTTGATTTTTCTTTCAGATCAGTGTGTTTAAACTCAGTGTCAACCTCTTTGTGTTTAATTGTTGATACATATGGTTGGGAGAAGAATTTTTTGAAAGTAAGTTTACGGATTAATTTATGTAAGTTGATGTAGGTGTCAAACTTATTGAGTTGTTGGTGCGGGGCAAATTTTAAACCTTTCCCTAGAAGCTCTAATTGGGGTTGGGATAGCGTACTTTTGCTAAGGTTGAAAATACCCTTATTATTCCTAGTTATTTCCTTATTTTTGGTCTTGCCCCTTGTGATTTTTCCTCCTCGTTTTCCTCTGACGGTTTTCGTCTCTTTTTTGTGTTCATGATCGGTGGTGATAGATCCACTAAATTGTGGATCTATCACCAATATCAGGAATTGATTTCCTTCACAGCCGCATGCGCATGGACTCCACAGCTCACTGAAAGTGGGATACATCCTACTCGTTCAGGGTAAGTGCCGCCTTATATACGCACCCACGACATCTGTTATCCAGTTCAGCACGATTGTTACATTGTGTTGGGACGCTTCTTACCAGTGATTGAGCCTGCCGAAGTATTGTTTATTACAGTGGGATTCATGCATCAAATCAAGATAGTGCCGCCATTTACACTTACCCACGGCATTGACTATCGTATTTAGTACTATCTGTGCATCTTGTCTATGGACACTTGGTACCAGTTATTTGTTTACAAGCATTGGGTTTACCGAAGTATTTACACACTCTGATTTTGACTCCATTCTATTGATGGATCCATGGACTAATCTTATTTAGCATTGTTTGGATTCCATATTGGTTTATTGCCACGTTATTTGGTGTTGCCCTTCGGAGACCCATTTGTACTGGACATTGATATTACTTCAGACTCCGGAGGTTGATTTCTCCAGGTAAATCAGATACTGATATCTTACTTCTATGCCCCTTATACTATATTGACTGCCTATTTGTTTAAGATGGGCGTTGTTTAATTTATTATTGGCACCCATCGCTATTGGACAATACATGGTTCATACGAACCTTGGTTATATTGCCTATGATTTGTTTGATTTTTTCGCTAAATCTTATTGTTTGTCCACCAACATTTTACTCCTTTGTTTCCGTGCCTGCACTTTCAATACACAAGCTATTGCACATAATCCTGTCCTTTCTGTGTTTTTTTTTTTCTTCTTTTGCGCCTAGGGGCTATCTACTCCTTTACTTATGGACTTTGGATGGTATAAATACTTTGGGACTGGGGCAAGCCAGGACATTTGGATTTATAAATTGTTTTGGAACATTTGTGACAGAAAGAAGACTTCATTGGTGAGTATTAGGGGATTTATTATTTTTTATAAAACTATATGGTGTAAATGAGGGTGCTTACTCTGTTTTTTGTGTTTTTTTTTTTTATTTTTATTAAATGTGTGTGGTGTTTATGAGGGTGTTGTGGTTTTTTAAACATTTTTTTTGTGGAACTACAGGCCCCTGCCAGCCTCGGATGTCAGGGCATGTTAACAATTGTGGTTCTGCAAGTGCCAACATGCCCTGGCTGCCGTGGGTATGCTGGTGCTTGTAGTTATACAAGCAGCAGCATGGCCACACTATTTTGGGCAACCTGGCTTACTGGAACTTGCAGTTCCACAAAACAAAATGGCGTCTGTTTGTTATTTTAACTCTTTATCGCCGTTTTTACCCTACTACCCACAGCCCAGGGGTAGTAGGAAGAGCCCTAGTGCTATCAGCAATGGGCTGGGTGTCTCCAGAGTTTGCTTACTCGCAGCTTCATACATTGGAGACTTGTATAGCTGCAGTGGCAAACAGTCGGGAGTTTGATCTCTGGTGATTTTGCAAATAGCGATTTTGACAGAAGCAGAACTCTGGCGATTTTACATGAAATCTCAGCTTCATACATCTGCGAGTTTCAACTCTCACGATAAAATCGCTGAATTTGCAAAATCGGACCTTGATACATTTACCCCCAGGTCTTAACTAGTAAGTAGGAACTCATATTTTATTTCCTATTTTATTTTCTGAAACTCATTTGTGTAACATATTGTATGTCTTGTTATTAATTTTTGTAAATAAGCTTTGGAAACATTTGTCAGATTAAATCAATTTAATCTAGTTTGTTCTCCGTGATTCTTTGTGAATTTACAAAGCCCAGGGAGGCTCATGCTACATGTGTAGGTGATTTATGTGTGAAACATTAATAAGTGGTTCTGGTAAATGTAAGGACACCATAATAAATCCTTTGTGGTGGCAGAAAAGGTGTATTCATTGCTAAGTGACTAAGGTGATCAATATCCTGATCCATCCTCTTAACCTCCCCAGGTTAGTCTACTCCCTAGGATGTTGGCTTTGCCAGCAGCAGATCTTGTCATGCCAATAATTCTTGGTAAGAGTACATATGCACAAAACAATATCTCTGTTTAGATTACCAGTTGCTGGTTACATCGCATACAATCAGAAACCCCACTGCATTTAGGATATTTCGATGAAAAGGTCACAAGTATTGTAGCAAAAGACAGCTTTTGAGTAGGTTGAATATACCATATTAATGGCCAATTTTCCCAGGAGGTTCAGCTGGAGACTATTAGCTTGACTACAGTTTTGTTTCCAAGGAGCTCTCACCATCCCTTAAATGGAAATACTCCTCCCATAATCATATATATCTCTATAATAAGAATATAAATCCGAGAGATGGAGCCAACCAGACCCAGTCCCATGGTGAATATAGTGATGGGGCTAGAATAGGCAGCTGAGGATCATATACATAATCAGACCCAGGAAAGCTCTAGATGTTAATCAGCATCTTTTAGTCATGAGTTTTTGTTTTCTTCTTTTTTAGGAAAAGAGACAACAGTCAGACACATGGTGCCTTCAGGATTTGGTTGCTAGTTGATATGTAAGGTTCTCTACATCTTGGACCAGGCATTGGGACATTCATTGGAAGCAACAGAAAGAGACAAACCACACAAAGAGCTTCCCAGTCAAAGTAAATTGATTATAGATGTCCCCATTACATCCCTACAAATCATAATATTTCCAAAGAAATAAAAGAACATTTTTCAAATAAAATAAATATTTTCTTCTCTAACCTCATTGTTTTTATTCTTCCACACAATGTTATGCAATTTAATAGAAAAGTTCTGGTGATAGTTCCTTGTAAAACCAACATGATCAAAAAACATGGATCCGTTATCTATAGCTTTCCAATTCACAATTTTGTACGGTACATCTAAATCTCCATTTTTATCAAAAAACGGTTCACCATTAGGACGTCTTTCATTGTTCATATAATGATGTAGCTGTGGAATACAAACAATGTTTCTAAGAATTTGACTGTCTTCCAAAAAGACAAAATAACTACCTCACCAGTATTTATATCACTAAGTATATTCTCATCCCCTCTCTCATTGTCTCTCTGTAATCACACCAGGAGGTGCCATCATTGTGACTAACAGATATCATATTCACTTGTGCAAGAAAAGACTGTCTTATGCTTTGATGTACTTTGAGAGTAATTTAGATTTAGCCTTTATTGTATTATATATTAAAGAGAAAAATAAATATTATTATACTTGTTTAAAGTTCCTAATGAAGTAGAAAATAAAGTAATACTTGAATAGAGAAAGAATAAAGAGTGATTTAAAATGTGCCAGTGACTATCTTCTTTTTCCATTTCCCACATACACATAGCACTAATCTTCTACTACACCTGTAGCCGCCATCAAGAATGTGACGACTAATGATGTAGTAGAAGATTACTCCCCTGTAACACCGACAGCCTTACCTCAGTCATTTAAACCCGACCCTTAGATTGCTCTCAATAAAGAGGTGCAAAGTTAGCAAAGACATATGTTACTGGAAGGAGATGGGAAGTTCCCAATTGATATTGACTGCAAGGCAGATCCCAGCAGCAGCTACTGACATTCAATATTTGTTTAATGAAGCCACAGGATAAACACACCTATGTGTCAGTGGCATTTTTTGGAAAGGTCAAACGCAACCACACAGAACTACAGCAATACTAGATACTGGTGCAGGGGTATCACTGTTTCACTTCAAAGGGACAGAACATACACAACAGGCACACAGAGTTGTCATTGAATGGTTGGTGGGGAGGGGGGGGGCAGCATACAAAGGCAGACAAGATTCCCTGCTGACTCCAAATCAGCAATGTCCAATATTCAAAGCACAGGTGTTAGTGTCTAAGCTCCCAATCAATATAATTGGTATGGATATTGTGCACTAGCAAACCATACACATGGAAAGTGGAACGTATGTGTTTCGATGTTCTGTAAGATCCTACATGGTGTCTGCAGTAAAGCCTATTGAGAGAAATTTGGCTAATTAGTTCCCAGTATAAATTCCTCCTTCACCAGTAAGTTAATTTCAAACAATACTGGATACAAGCTGGTCTGAAAGAAATATCAGAGACTGTACAAGCTTTACTAGAAGGTGGAGTTTTCAGACCCGCAGTTAGTCCTTTCAAGTCTCAGATCTGCCCAGTTAAAAAACAAGATGGTCTCTGTTGTATGTCACTGGAATATAGGGGACCGAACAAGGTGGCACCACCATTAGAATCAGCTGTTCCAGATATGGTTACTGTGGTAGGAAAAACTACCAAAACAGCTGGAGAGTGGCATGCAATGTTGGATTTAGGCAATGCTTTCCATTTTATTCATATAGCACCTGAGAGTCAAGATCAATTTGCTTTCACTTGCTATTGACAGCAAAATACTTTGACAGTAGTGAGAATGAAAAAAAACAATTTTGAAGGGAAGTGTCAATGCTTGGGATTTGTAAGGTTGCTAATGGAAACCTCCAATTAGGCACATGTGGAAGGGAGTCTGATAGCAGGAAGTGCTAACGAAGTTTTGTGATGAAGTGTCATGCATGCTCTGGCCAAAGGCCCAGCAGGGGGTTGTTACTGGGTGGCTTTTGTCCAGAGTGAATTTCATAAATAAGCGCAAATATTGTTAGCTTTGCAATGCATGTAAATCCATGTTTGTGTAAACAGAGTATATCCTGATGCTAAAAACAGCCGTGTCTGAAATGTATAAAAGGCACTAGCTTGTATGTGAAAAGTGTTCTTCTGATTTTTCATCTGACCTGATCACACTGGTATCTTCCATCAGTGTGTGAGAGCAAATAAGCATCTTGTTTCAAAGACCTGCTTGGAAACATCTTAATTATTGCTGTAATCCTGTGATCTACAGATTAGACCCTAAATCTAATCCGTTCTCCGGCTGTCTCTGAGGTTTTGTCACGGTTTGGTATTCTGGACTCTTGGATCTACCCAAAAGATGTTACCCCTAGCAGGGGTGTTGGGCAGAGTCCTGGGGGAGTGATAGTAACTGATGTGAAATAGGCACACTGGTAATGTCAGTTCTATACCCAGACAGCGAATAGACAACAGATGCAGGATAAAGTACAATCAGCGATTTAATGATGCTTGAAGGATCACAGAAAGTCTTAGTAAATAGGCACAAGGAACATAGCAACAAGGTGAGCAGTGCCACTGGCAATGTAGTATGAGTGAATACAATATAGCAGTATAATCAGTGTATTCAAATATAGCAATAGCAGGAACAGTCCAGCAACAAAGTGGAGATGGTAATGCAGCAGGTATATGAGACCACAATGAGGCAGCACGATACAGGAGGTACAACTAACAGTCCAGCCAGCAAGGAGTGGGTAAGAACAAGCAGCTTAAATGATACGACCTGGGAGGAGGTGCCTTTTCAAGTTTAGAGCCAGAACCAGGAACCAATAGGAATCTTGCCAGCAACAGACAGGTACTCAGTCTGCACATGTGCAGATCAGACTAAGGTTTTGAGAGCTGCTAATGAGGCACAGGTAAGTGTCTTAGTCTTTGTTTATGGAAGCTGAATAAGCGCTGTGTGACAGTACCCCCCCTTTAAAGGTGGGCACCGCACACTTAGGATTTGGCTTTGATGGAAACTTCTTGTGAAAGTTCTTAACCAGAACTGGAGCATGGACATCCGCAGCACGGATCCAGGAGTGTTCCTCAGGACCAAACCCTTTCCAGTCTACTAAATACTTCAAACCTCCTTTACAGACTCTTGAATCTAGTATTTGTTTAACCTCGAATTCTTGATCCAGATGGACTTTAGGTACTGTAGAGGAAGTACAGGTAGACGAAAAGCGTTTGATGACCAGCGGTTTCAACAAAGAGACATTAAAAGAACTAGAAATCCGAAGAGCAGCTGGTAACGATAATTTCACAGAAGCTGGATTAATGACTTTAGAAATAGTATAAGTTCCAATAAAGCGAGGAGCAAACTTCATACAAGGGGTTTTGAGACGGATATTCTTTGTAGAGAGCCATACTTTATCACCTATCTTGAAAGCAGGTGCGGCCCGACGTTTTCTATCCGCCGCAAACTTGTAACGTTTGGAAGATTTCTTAAGACAACTCCTCACTTGATTCCAGATTGACACAAATCTCCGTTGAACGAGATTAACAGCAGGAACCTGGGTGGGCGGGAGGGAAGTAAACCTGGGAAATGATGGATGAGTCCCATACACAGTAGAAAAAGGTGATGCCGAAGTTGACTCATGAAGGGCATTATTATGCACAAATTCTGCCCAGTCATCTTGATTGGCATTAGAGAACATTCTGAGGAAAGTTTCCAAGTCTTGATTTACACGTTCCGTCTGTCCATTAGACTGAGGATGGTAGGATGAAGAAAAATTTAACTGGATACCAAGGACTTTACATAAGGCTCACCAAAATTTAGACACAAACTGAACTCCACGATCTGAGACGATCTCTGCGGGACAACCATGCAACCGGAATATCTCTTTGATGAAGTGTATGGCAAGGACAGATGAAGATGGAAGGCCAATTGGTGGAACAAAATGAGCCATTTTCGAAAACCGATCTACCACTACCCAGATGGTATTATACTTTTTACTAGGGGGTAGGTAGGTAATAAAGTCCATGCTCAGATGGGTCCATGGTTTGTCCGGAATGGGCAGCGGGATTAATTGTCCAGTAGGTGATTGACGAGATGACTTATGTTGGTTACAGATCTCACAAGAAGCAACAAAGTCTTTAACATCATGATGAAGTTTTGACCACCAATAATTGCGAGAGACCAAATCAATGGTTTTACGTACCCCAGTATGACCAGCAAAACGAGTAGAATGGAACCAGGTCAGAAGCTTCTTTCATAAATCAGATGGCACAAAAGTGTACTAGCTGGAGACAGAGTAGATGTTAATATACACTTGGGATCTAATATAGGATGAGGTTTTACCTCTTCGGTCTTGGTATCATAGGAAAAGGCTCGAGATAGAGCATCTGCACGTTTGTTCTTTTCTCCAGGTTTAAATGTAATTTGAATGTCAAAGCGAGAGAAGAAGAGAGACCACCTAGCTTGCCTAGGATTTAGGCATTGAGCAGATTGTAAATACAAAAGGTTTTTGTGATCCGTGAAGATTGTGACAGGGTATCTAGCTCCTTCTAGAAGATAACGCCATTCTTCCAAAGCTATTTTAATGACGAGTAACTCTTTATCGCCAATGGCGTAATTATTCTCCGCTGGCAAAAACTTCCTGGAGAAAAACGCACAAGGTGAGACTTTTGAGAAAGGACAGCCCCTACTGCAACACTTGAGGCATCAATTTAGAGGAAGAAGGGCTGAGACGTATCAGGTTGTTGAAGAATTGGTGCCGAAGAGAATGCTTCTTTGAGGAAATTGAAGGCCTTTAAGGCCGCTGGTGGCCAAGATTTGGGGTTGGCACGCTTCCGGGTGAGAGACACAATGGGTGCCACAATGGTGGAATATCCTTTAATAAAATAAAACGTCTGTAATAATTATAGAATCCTAGGAAGCGTTGTACAGGCTTCAACCCCAAAGGGAGAGGCCACTCAAGTATAGCTCTTACCTTCTCTGGATCCATCTTTAATCCTGTGCCTGAGACTATATAGCCAAGGAATGACATTTGAGGTTGTTCAAACCAGCATTTCTCTAACTTGCAAAAAAGTTGGTTCTTACGGAGTCGTGAGAGGACTTCTACCACGTGAAGGCGATGTGAGTGAAGGTCCTGGGAGAAGATCAAGATGTCATCCAGATATGCCACGACACAATCATAGAGAAGGTCTCTGAAAATCTCGTTTACAAAGCTTTGGAACACTGCAGGGGCATTACATAAACCGAAGGGCATCACTAGGTATTCGTAGTGGCCGTCACGAGTGTTAAAAGCAGTTTTCCATTCATCGCCATTTTTAATTCTGATGAGATTAGAAGCTCCCCTAAGTTCTAGCTTTGTGAAGATCTTGGCCCCCTTTATACGATCGAACAATTCAGTGATGAGAGGAATGAGGTATCGGTTCTTAATTGTAATAGCGTTAAGACCTCTGTAGTCAATACATGGGCGAAGAGACCCATCCTCCTTTTTAAAAAAAAGAAACCGGCCCCAGCAGGAGAGGACGAAGGGCTAATAAATCCACGTTGAAGATTCTCTTGGACATACTCAGACATGGCTTGAGTCTCTGGCAGTGATAAAAGATATACACAAGCTCGCGGAGGGATTTGGTCAGGTAGAAGATCAATAGGACAATCCCATGCCCGGTGAAGAAGAATAGGCTGAGTGCATTTCTTAACGATACCATTGGAGATACGAGATCCATCAATTGCAGAAATAGATACAGGATGCTCTAGCAAGGATGTGGGCAAGGGCCCCTGAGACACAAGAGAAGAGGAGATGAAATTCCCAGCAGCTCCAGAATCCAATAAGGCATGAGAATGAATAAGACCTGAAGGACCATGTAATATGACTGGAAATGAACATACTGTAGGTAATGATGATTGAGGAGAAGATTTAATATTGCCTAATTTGACTTCCCCAGAACAAATTAGGCTTTGGCATGTTCCCGATTTCTTGGGACACTTGTTAAGGATATGCCCTGGGTCGGCACAGTATATACACAACTTATTTTTAAATCTTCGGTCGCGCTCCTCCAGAGTTAAACGTGACCGTCCCAATAGCATCGGTTCCTCCTCAAGAGTTGGGGGAGGATAGCGAGCCAATGTCCTAGGTAAAGAACGTTGAGGATTATCCTTTTCAGCAACTCTTTCTCTGAAATGTAGATCCACTCTGTTACACAAAGAAATTAAAGCATCTAAAGTAGCGGGTAGTTCCTGGGAGGCAAGGGCGTCCTTGATCTTATCCGATAAGCCGTGCCAAAAGGTCCATTATTCCAACGTAATTCAGATGACAAGATGTGAAATGAGTTAACATATTGTGCCACCGAACGTGACCCCTGGCGGAACCTAAGGATACTTGAGGCTGCAGAGTTAACTCGACCGGGTCCATCAAAAATTTTCCAGAATGTGGCTATGAAGGCAGTACTATCAGACAGGAGAGGATCATCACGCTCCCAGAGAGGAGAGGCCCAGGCCAAGGCCTGGCCAGACAATAAAGATATTAAATAAGCAACTTTTGCCCTTTGAGTGGGGAAATTCTGAGGTTGCAATTCAAATTGGATCCAACACTGATTAAGGAAACCTCTACAGACTTTCGGATCGCCATCAAACTTAGCAGGGGAGGGAATCCAGAGGGTGACATTAGAATTACTGGATAAGTCAGGTACAGGAGGTTCTGGTGCAGGAACAAGCGGAAGAAGTGTGGATATAGCAGATTGAATAGAGTCCACTCTGGAGGCCAATGCCCAGAAGCATTGAAGGAGTTGGCGTTGAAGTTCATCCTGTTGTTCTACCCTATGGAGTAACAGCCGCTGAGTCTGTTTAGACGACGCTTCCCCAGTGGAGTCCATTGTGGCCTGTTAATACTGTCACGGTTTGGTATTCTGGACTCTTGGATCTACCCAAGAGATGTTACACCTAGCAGGGGTGTTGGGCAGAGTCCTGGGGGAGTGATAGTAACTGATGGGAAATAGGCACACTGGTGATGTCAGTTCTATACCCAGACAACGAATAGACAACAGATGAGTGTTTTAGTCTTTGTTTATTATAAGCACTGTGTGACAGGTTTGGACCCACGTGTTTCCAGTACCACCGTTCTGCCTGCTACCCAGCAGCCCTGGTCAATGTGATAGACCAGGGGAGGATCCATTCACAGCAATTTGGATCCATAGTAAAGGTCCGGAGCTACCAGCCCGGCTACACCAGCAACAAGGTACACTAGCAGCGTCAGTGACCCAGAAGAAACGTGGTTCTGTGTGCCATAGTAGTAGCTCAGTGGTGGCAGCATCGTAACCTCCGCCTACTGCGGTAAGAGTGCGCATTTGGGATACCGAAAGGAAACAATGGCAAAGTAAGCCCAGCCGGTTCCCAGCAACAACAGACAGGGTGGCATAGACGGTCCATCCTGTCACATTTATTATTATTTATTTATTGGCGTGGTAATTATCCTCATCGGAATTTATTATGTCAACATTTTAACATTGGCGGATATGTCTCCATGTCAGAATATTAGACATCAACATATTTGGAATCTACATTTTTATTGTGTCAGAATTATGACTGTATACAATTAGTCCTTGTAGGCATTTTTATTTTGGAATTTCTTTCGTCAGAGTTTTGTGCCCAACCCGTTGTGCAGAGGCTCGAAATCACTCCACACAATGTGCAGGGTATCCATGAGGACATGAGGTGGAAGCCCATAGCAAAGGATCACCTCCACATCTTACAGCCCAAAAAAGCTCACACGTGGCCTGAAGACAAGCTCCTTGGGACGGTGACGGTGTGCCAGTTGCTGGTATTTGGGGGAATAATGTCTGTTGTCCTCCAGAATCAGCTGTTGTGCAAAATGTGGCTGTATGTGAGAAAGATGGTAGAAAAAAAACTCAATATTTACCTTAAACATTGATACGTTTTTGGGCTCCTTTGAAATTTTACATCGTATACAAAAAATACTTACAGCTAGCACAACTTTTATAGTTTAGTTTAAAATATGTCATGTTCCGTCTGCAAAAAATACATTCATATTTAATTTCCATTCAGTTTAAAAAGGTGTAATGTTATCAATGTTTTGTACAAATGTGAAACTTATAAACAAAACCCCTGTGCTAATGTATGGAACTGCTTATAGAGAACCATAACATATACCCTCCCCCAGCAATACTAATGTATGCAGCTGCTTGTAACAGGTCCTAAAACATGCAACAAAAAATGCAGCAACAATAACATATGCAAATGCTTATAAAGGATCAGTGTGATGATTATGTAGTATATCTACTGACTGATTGTTTTTTTCTGTCCAATTCATGTATGGCAATGTATATTGTGCGTAACCTTGCAATGTAATCTCAACGTGTGCTTTGCTAGATGACATGAGTTTGAACTTATGCAAGTGTCAGTTATCTGTTGAAATTAACCAGACCAAGATAGATAAGTATTTTGGAGGAGTTGTAAACCACTTAAGCAGAACGAGCAAAGGTGAAAGATTTTCTGAGGAGCCCAAACATATACTGATAGACAATTTACTTTGGAAAGCTCTGTGTCATTTTGGGAATCAATCTGTCTTAATTGAAAGTGTAATTCCTAAGGTGGTTGGAAGAGCCTGTAAAAAGGGTTTAAAATCTTCTACTTTAGACATTACATTGTGCATTAAATGAGGGGATCTATCAAGACTGAAATGTCCCATACTTCTCAGTTGTGTTTCCTCACACATCAGGTCGTAACTAGTAAGTAGTGACTCTGATTTTATGTCCTATTTTATTTTCTGAAACTCATTTGTACAACATATTGTATGTCTTGTTATTAATTTTTGTAAATAAGCCTTGGAAACATTTTTTAGATTAAATAAAATTAATCTAGTGTATTCTCCGTGATTCTTTGTGAATTTACGAAGCCCAGGGAGGCTCATGCTACATGTGTATGTGATTTAAGTGTGAAACATTAATAAGTGGTTCTGGTGAATGTAAGGACACCATAATAAATCCTTTGTTTTGGCAGAAAATGTGTATTCATTGCTAAGTGACTAAGGTGATGCCGTTCACGGCCAGCTGTTCAGATTGCTGTATCTGGGACAGGCTGGGCGTTTGTGACAAACTGGTTGTCAGTGGTGGGAATGATAATATTTTTCTTTTTTTCATGAAAACTTAAGTGAATTAGTGGTGTGTCATTCTAGAGGGAGTCAGCATCCTAACTGAATGGAGATTACGTTCCAGGCTTACAAATTTAAAGGACATACTGCACATTTAGTTTCTGTTTCCCCCTTTTTCTTGTTTTTCTTTTTTATCTTTTATTAGGTGGAGGTGTGAGGTCCAGGATGGCCGCTGACTATAAGCAGATGAAAAAGGACTAGCTTTTGGCTTTGTGTGATGAAAGAGCAATTGCTGTTATCCCCGTTGCTTACTGAGAACAACTGATTCAAGCGCTTATGGAGGCTAAGCAGAAACTAAAAGCTGGAGGAGACAGTGATAAAACCCCTCTGCTTCTGAAAAACAGTCAGCACTGGACATTACCACAAATACCTCTGTTGAATCAAGTGGGGAGTCTACCCTGGACAGTTACCTTCATACTGCATTCAGCATCTGAAGGATGCTGACCCTGGAACCTCACTGCGGTTGATCCAGCAACTACAAGAGTTTGCAGAACGCTGAGCAGACCGAAAGGCTGCTGATCGTCAAGCCGAACGTGAATGCCAGTTAGAGCTAGCTATGTTCAATGGCCAGTCTGTGGACTGAGGTCTGAGTAGGAAAAAACCCAGGCATGACCAATTTCCTGTGTTGGAAAAAGACGGCAATCTTAACAGGTTCCTCAGTGGATTTGAAAAGACTTCCTGACAGTTTGAGCTGGATCCCAGTGAGTGGGCCAGATATTTAACCCCTGGACTGAGAGGGAAAGCTTTGGACAGGAAAGTCTTGTTACTTTGTTTCAACATAACTACTGAGACTTACTGTTGGAAATTCCGAGACTCAAGGCGCAGTCCCTCTGATACTTATGCCTGACTCTTAGCGCAATTATCATCCAATGGATTGAGGGATTGCAGGTACTGAGCTATGATAAGCTAAAGGATCTTATTCTCCAGGAGTAGTTACTCACATTGTGCCCAGCTGAGGTGAGGGAATGGGTTGTGAATCGTGACTCTAAGACAACGCAAGCGGCTGCTAGCCTGGCCGACAAGTACACAGTTACCAGGGCTCCTGTAACGAAGAAGAGTTGGGGAGTGTCAGAGCAAACTACGTGGAAAGAGAGGCAACCTTGAGGATCACCCCTGATTTCCCCGTCAACCAAACCAGCTTCACCTCTTGGGGGGGCAGGGGAAAACCTGTTTTGGCAACTGGTCACAGGTGTTTTACATGTGATAAAGTAGGGCACATCAGTGTCAATTGCCCCAAAAAGAAGAAAACAACTTCTTCTCCTGTTGGGGGCCCGGCAGGAAAGCCAGTGCTGGCCATCCTGTGTGCAGGAAGACTCCAAGAATGCCCCAGAGGCAATCTTCAAGCGATTAAGGTTAGGACACCAAGCCACACTTGGGTTGTTATCCTCTGGCGCAGACCTGACTCTTGTACATCCAACTCTATGAAGCCTAGAGAACATTATTCCCAGGAAGACTATTGCTGTGCGAGGAGGGGGGGCTACATTCTCCAGTACCCCTAGCCAGAGTGTATCTAGATTGGGTATCTGGCAGAGGAATACGAGACATTGGGGTCCTAGATAATCTGCCTGCCACGGTATTGTTGGGGACTTATTTAGGAAGGATGCACGCTGCTTATATAAATGAAAGTGATGTTATTTCTGATGCACTGGTGCAAATTAACCTTAATCTTTCCCAGGCGAACTCTGCTGACCAGCATAAAATAAGTGCAATAATATGTTATGAAATTTCATGTGCTTCTGAGAATACTCATATGCAGATTTGCAGATACCTGTGATGCAGAGGGAGGGATTATGTGCCAATGTGTTTGATGATATTGCTGTTATTGGACTATCCCTTTAAATCCCCTAGGTTGTGAATTTGATCACGGCAAAGTGTATGAGATTGTGCCTAAATGTGATACCATGTCTGCTAATGTTTTAGGAAGTCAGATCAATTTGCATGTGTCCAGTTCTAAAGGTGACCCAAAGTGTGAAAATGTAGCAGTAGTGACCCGGAGAGCAGCAGAGAGGAGCTTTGCATTAACCCCTGATAGTGTGGAGGAAAGTTCACTAGAAGTTAATCCCCCCTCCACCCCTCTTCCTCACTGAAGGAGCTGCAGATTCAGGCAGTGATTTCAATGAGCCACCTCATGCTGTGTGCAGCACTAAGCTCAGAAGTGACACTTTCAAATCAGAACAAAACACTGATCCCAGTCTATCAGCAGTGAGCGGTAGGGTAAGTCAGTCCTGTCTGGAGAGTAAGGAAGACAGAACTTTTTGGGAAAATGGTCTTTTGTACTGAGAGAAAAATGTCACTCTATGTGAAGAACCTGAAATGCTCTGTGATCGTTACGCATCCTGTAATGTGATAGAGATATGTAAGGGTGAGAAGCAGATAGGTGCCAGAGTTAACTCATGTAGGTTCCATTGTACATGAAATGTGTAAGCAAGGATGTGACAGGAAAATGTAGGTCTGAGTGTACCTGAAATGTGTAACTGTCTGAAGTGTCAGTGTTCACATGACAACAAGCAGTGCAGGCCAAGTCCTAAGAATTAATCCCTGAGGGGGAGGGAAGAGGGATGCTAGAAGGTAACACTGATCCTAAATTAGCCTCTTTAACTCCCCTTTCTCCAGCTCCTGCAATGATAGAGGTGTGTCACACACCGTCCCCGTGGACGGGCACCGGCATTGTTACCTCTCTCCCATAAGCGGTAACCACGGTATCCTGAACTCAGTTTTGCTTTACAGTCTCCATCTGGTCTCCTGTTCTGTGCATGTGTCATCTACCACTCTCTCTTATGACCTCCTACGTTTTCCCATTGGTCCTGGCACTTTGGAGCTCTATTTAAACCTCCCATTTCCTGCTATCTGAGGCCTGTTCTTCGAGTTACTCACTCTCATTAAAATTGGACTTCTTTTGGTTTGACTTACCTGTTGTTGCTTTGCATCACCACTCCGTCTTCAGCTGTAGTTCATCTCTGTTGCCTCTGCTGGAACTCCCGCTGTATGTGTACTCCTCAGCCATGTCCTGTGTTCCACGTTCGGGTCTGCCACTCAGGCTTCGTTGCCTCAATATTAGAACTCCAGCCTCATTAGGAACTCTCCACACCTGCTGCTCTGAGTTACCATCAATGGATCAGCTAAGTTCCTGATCATTTCTGTTTCTAACTGAACTCTCGCTGTACCAGTAATTCACCTGCTGTTGCTCTGAGTTACCAACTACGGATCAGCTAAGTTCCACCTCTCTACTATTCACAGATAATGTCCTGAGTTTCCTTCGATGTGTTTGCCTAATTATCTCTGATCAGCTTTGTTACTCAGCTCTGCTCAGCAGTATGATCAGACCAGATTCCTGTTGTTGCCTTCAGTGTTTCTCTGCTCTACCATTGCAGTGTTTCTCTGCTCTACCATTGCTCTCCCTCTTCATCAGGCTCTACCTATTGTTCTGCCACCACTCTTTCTGGAAACCGCGACCTGCGGAAATAGGTGCTGCAAATTCCATACCATCTCATAAGGGTCACTGGTGAATACCACCTACCGTTAGACTCCGCGCCCCGGAACGAGCATCATTTATTGGCAGTTACACGGGACTCACTAAATATTCACCAGATTTTGTGACAAGGTGTCTGATGACAATATGGTACATTATGTAGTTCTGCAATCTAACCCCTCTTTACAGACCCCCTGTCCTGAGATAATGGAAACTGGTGTATTAGCTGTGTGTAGCTTGCGGGAGAGCGATCAGGAATCTGACATCTTGGTAGATTTTGCAGCTGCTGCCAAAGAGGCAGGGTCCCTAGCAGACGCCCACTGCAGTGAAGAGCTGTCTGACTCTCAGCTGGAGCAGCTAGCTGACTTGCTACGGCCCTATCAGTCCCATTTTACAGAGAAACCTGGAAAAACACACTTGGTCACACATCATGTAAACACAGGTAACCAGACCCCCCTCAGACAGTCTGCATATCGTACATCCCTAGAAGTGCTAGAAGCAATGAAAATGGAAATAGACGAGATGTTGCAGCTTGGGGTAATTCAAAAGTCTCAAAGTTCTCGGGCTGCCCCTGTGGTGCTGGTCCCAAAGAAATGTGGGGGCACCCGGTTCTATGTAGACTATAGGAGGTTGAATGACGCCATAGTGTTTGATGCTTTTCCTATGGCTAGGATAGATGAACAACTACAACAGCTTGCCAAGGCACTCTACATCACCATCATGGATGTCAGTAGGGGGTACTGGCAGATCCCATTGTCAAACGAGTCACGTGGGACATCCACATTTATCACCCCATTTGGGCTGTTTGAGTTTTTGGTCATGCTCTTTGGAATTAAAAATGCCCCTGCGTCCTTCCAGCGCCTGGTCAATGACCTGCTAGAGGGCCAGGAGGGACATGCAGTTGCCTACCTGGATGACTGTGCGCTGTTCAGCCAGAACTAGGAGGAGCACCTGATCCATTTGAATATTGTGTTAGGCCAAGTTACTAAGGCAGGTCTATCAAACTAGAGAAATGTCAGCGCGGCATGCGTGAAGTGCAGTACTTGGGGCACCGTGTAGGGGGAGGTACCCTCCGACAGAGCCAGGCAAGGTAGAGGTTATCACGTAGTAGGCGACCCCTACCATGAAAAAAAGGTCATGTCTTTCTTAGGTACAGCTGGGTATTATTGAAAATTCGTGCCCCATAATAGTACCCTAGCCAAACCTCTGGCTGACTTAACAAAAAAGAAATTACCACAGGTGGTTAATTGGACAGAGGATTGTGAAAATGCATTTACAGCTCTGAAATCTGCTCTGGCCCAGTCCCTGTTCTACAGGCCCCAGATTAGAAACAGAGATTTATAGTACAGACTGACGCGTCTAACTCTGGACTAGGAGCCGTCCTTAGCCAGGTGACAGCACAGGGGGAGGACCACCCTATCATTTTCCTAAGTTGAAAACTACTCCCCCAGGAAGTGGCGTATGTTACCATTGAACGAGAGTGCCTAGCCATCGTATGGGCACTGCAAAAGCTACAGCTTTACCCCTATGGAGGGGCTTTAACCATTATTACAAACCATAATCCTCTAAGCTGGCTGAATAGAGTTTCTGGGGATAATAGAAAGCTCTTAAGATGGAGCTTAATTTTGCAGTAATATAACTTCACCATTCAGCACTGGAAGGGCGCAGACCATGGAAACACAGATGGCCTCTCACACCAAGGGGCAGAGGTGGTGATTGGCCAGGAGAGTCAGTGACAGGTCACAGTTCTCCGTGCCCTAGATTTAGGGGGTGGTGTGATGATTATGTAGTATATATAATGACTGATTGTTATTTTCTGTTGATTTCATGCATGACAATGTATATTTTATGTAACTTTGTAATGTAATCTCAACATGTGCTTTGCTAGATGACATGAGCTTGAACTTATGCAAGTGTCAATTGTCAGTTGAAATTAGCCAGACCAAGATAGATAAGGATCTTGGAGGAGTTTGAAGCCCCAAAGTTGTAAACTACTTAAGCAGAAGGAGCAGAGAGGAGAGATTCTCTGAGGAGCCCAAACATATATCTTACTGATAGATAATTTACTTTGGAAAGCTCTGTGGCATTTTGGGAATCAATCTGTCTTAATTGAAAGTGTAATTCCTAAGGTGACGGTGAAGAGCCTGTAAAAAGGGTTTACAATCTTCTGCTTTAGACATTACCTTGTGCATTTTATGAGGGGGTCTATCAAGACTGTAATGTCCCATCCTTCTCAACTGTGTTCCCTCAAACATCAGGTCATAACTAGTAAGTAGTGACTCTGACTTTATTTCATATTTTAATTTCTGAAACTCATTTGTGCAACATATTGTATGTCTTGTTATTAATTTTTGTACTTAAGCCGTGAAAACATTTTTCAGATTAAATAAAATTAATCAAGTGTATTCTCTGTGATTCTTTGTGAACTTACAAAGCCCCAGGTAGGCTCATGCTACATGTGTATGTGATTTAAGTGTGAAACATTAATAAGTGGTTCTGGTGAACGTAAGGACAACATAATAAATCCTTTGTGGTGGCGGAAAAGGTGTATTCATTGCTAAGTGACTAAGGTGATGCCAGTCACGGCCAGCTGTTCAGATTGCTGTATCTGGGACAGGCTGGGCTTTCGTGACAATCAGAAACATTTTTTAATCCACAAATGCTTACTATGCAAATCTTCTTTTTTTTTGCTGCTAGTAAGATGCTTATATGAAAGTTTCACCTACCTCTTTAAGAAGGAAAGCCAGTGTCTTTATTATGGAATTATACAGCACAATAGGAGTCCCACCTAATGGGCTTATAAAGTATGTTTGATGAGATGAGTGGTGTCAGGTGTGCAAGTGAATTGACAATCATTCCATTAGATTGGGAGAGGCAGTGCCGTGTCTGGTCATCACTATCATCCATTAGTTACACCTTCTCCCTATGTCTGAAAATAAGTGAACAAACTACAAAGCCAGGATTTCAGTCCACCACTTCTGTGTCAAAATGCCCTTACTGTACGTAGGCTCCGTTAGTCCTCCCTTCCCTCCCACCTTCTGCTTTGAAGTCATAAGTAGACATAAGTGTCATTTGTGCTCAGATTTGAATTCCATGTAATTGCGTTCATTGGCATAAGGTCCAAATCTGGGCATGCACAGAGCTATTTCACACAATATAGGCTATGCAAACCGATGTATGTCCGATTTTGAATCCGCCCTTTAGTGATTACTGATTGAGGTATGCTGACTGCAGGAATTCAGTTCACGTGAAGAATGATTGAATTGAGTCCTTGTTTTGTTTTATTTTTTATATGTTAGTGGGTACGGCGTGTGATGTTTTAAGCTAAAGAATAGAGGAAGAGAAAATAAAAAAATATATGGGATGAGCTAAAGAGGTGTAGACTGATAAATATATATAGACTGAGTAGACATTAGGATAATTTATTGACCAGCAGGAAGGCTGCAAAGTAAAAAGCAAAAATAGAGAGATACAGGGGAAGAACAGTGCAATTGCTGATCCCCATAGTACAATTTGGACGTTCTACACTCCCAGACTTTTAGTAAAGCAGAGCTGGAGGCCTCTTCTGTACACACGTGGTCCTGTGCATTCGCCCAATGAGCATGTGCTGTCCAGAAGATGCCTTCGATCTACTTTGAACAGGTGCCTCTGGGGGAAGCAGCAGTTTCGGATGGGGGTCATAGCCATCACATTCCCTGCACCCCCTAATGTTACGCCCCTGCAGAAAAGTGTGCATGGTAAAAATTGAAGGATACTAAGTTGGAAGATTAATGGAAAAATTAGTACAGAAAGAAGCTTCATGTAGGTAGGAGAGCATGAACGGTCCTAAGCAGCAAGGAGAGGGAGGGGAGGGGCAAGTACATAACACACTTGGCCCCTCCCATAACCCCAGTTTACACTTCCAACTGTGACTGGTTGGGTTTGATGGGATACATTAATTTAAATTAGTTTATTTATTGCCTGATTTGTCATCAGGGATGAGGTATACAGATCAAGGTCTGAATCCCACATGTTATAGGACAAAGTAAAATCCCTTTATGCACTCAATACGCATTATATTTTTAAAATCTATCTTGATACAATATGTATTAAAACAGAGATCTATATTCATACAAGATTAGATGCTGCTCATGGAAAACTGGAGGACTCACAGAGACAACAAACCCTGGGGCTCTGGCTAGAGGAAGGCGGAAACTTTCTAGGACATAATGCAGCTTAAATGTTTAATTGCCCTCTAATACACTATGATTGACAACAGATAGTTTGCCATTCATCATCGCACAGGAGATACCTACACTCAGCAATACACAATACGGAACTGAAGAATTTGCAGGTCAGAAGGAGATATATAGCTTCCAGATATAGGACCAGGCACAGGATCAAGCCCTTCACATTATAGAGAGAAAGATCAGGGATAGTCTGAGATATCCCTTTGTGTAAACTACAACAGTACATCACATAAAATGTAAATGAGTGTAATACTAACAATACATTAATGATTTACCTGATGTTTATACTCATAGTAAGTAGGGATCTTTTCATGGAACTGCCCACTCAGGGACATGTGCATATTATGTAAAGCATGAGCCATTGTAGACACCGCTGTATATACTCGATCAGTTAGTCCTTGGCATTTAAAGCTAATAAAATCTGTTACACGTTCCGTCCCAGAACAGTTGTGAAGTGATTTCTTATATAACCAGCTATACATGTCATTACTTTTTTCATCTCTTGACAAACAATGCACATTAACCAACCAGATATGGCTCAGTAACTTGTCTTCCGGGTGATTTATGGGCTGGTAACTGTCATAGAAATTTTTCATATCCAGTGTGAGCAGAAAAGCAGGTTGAAGCATCAAACTGCCATTAAATGCTTCCCGGTTATGTTCCAAAAGAAATGGGGTAAAGGCAAATGTTGGACCAAAGACCAGTGTCTTATCACTGAGTACACCTCTTATAGCTGCTATAAAATCAGCAAAATATGAAGAATACGTCCCGCAGAGTATTATAACTTGTGCAGATGATTTTCTAATAATAGCAATGCTCATTTTGGTTTTTTCATCTTGAACAGTTAATGTAGAATATGCTGTCTTTATTGTGTAGGCAACACAGATGCTGTTGGTCGTCAGATATTGCTGTAGAAGCTGAATTTCGTCATTACCACTGTCATTATCAGAAGCTATAACGCCAACCCATGTCCAGCCAAAGAACTTGATCAGATTTGATAGCAGAGAATAACTGACCTGGCCACCTTGTACCATACGGTAAAGAGTTGGGTAGAAGTTTCGTTCGCTTAGAGCATAGTTGGTTCCACCATAACTGATCTATTCAAAATAAAACCAACTTATAAGACAGAGAAATGCATATATACAGTTTTATAAATAATCTAAAATTATGAAATAGAGGGAGAAGATTAAAAAGTGTCCATTAGGAGCAGATATGAACTTTCCATAGCCCCCAAAACATTGTGTATATGCATAGCGCCATATTCATCTAGAATTATATTTGTTCTCTGAATATCTATATTAATTTATTGTCCACATTCTGTACAATATTATTATAATTTATTTATATTGTGTCACTATACTACCCAGAACTGTACAGACACTTTGCAATATTTCACATGAATTTCTGACCTTTGAAACTTACAATCTAAGGGCCTGATTCATTAGCGACCGAATCTTATCTTTCCTTATCTTGAGTTGCGATGAGTACTTTAAGCAGAAACGGGGAAGATAAGAAATTCGCCATTCAATAAGGAACGGAAAGTTGAAAAACACCTTCAGTCCTTTACACGACGGAATATATTATGCAACGGATCTTAAGCAATTAGCTTATCTTAAAGATTCGTATTTTAAACTCCCCATCTTTAGATAAGATATTTGCTAGGTCATGCCAAATGTGGGAGGTGCGACGAGTTTGTTTTCAAATGCTAAAACACAATCGGGTGTATTTTATGCAGGACAGTTGCAACCTCATTATTCATTTTCACACTTACATGTTTTGTGAACCTGGAACAAATGACTTTGAAGTGTTTTTAAAGTGCTAAATCCACACAACTTCTTATTCTGCTACCTGAAAGATCATATAATGGGTCTGTTTGTGTTTGAGTTGAACTGAGTGCATGTAGATGCATGTAATTCGCTAACATAAATAAATATGCATATTCATTTAAAAAAAAAAAAATATTGCTGTATCCCGGCCGTTACAAAATGCATAGCGTACTCTTCCATAATCAATACATACAACCTACTCACAGAGAAAGGGCGTGATTCAGGAATCAAACTCATGACTCCATTGCTTGAAGGGGGATTGGCTAACCACTAAGGCAATGTTCATTTGGAAAAAAGAGTGAGAAGCTCAACAATACATACGTGTTACAGATGTAAGAGCTAGATAATAGTACTTCAAGAAAAATAAACACAACACAGCCACTCCTCCTTATTACCCAAAAATAAATATCAGTTAACATCTGCACTGGTACCTTAGTGGTTAGCACTTCTGTCTCACAACACTGATGTCATGAGTTTGAATACCAAACACAGTCTTAGCATCTGTGTGCAGCTTGTGGGCCTGACTCATAAAGGAAAGGAACACAACAGAAACTTTGCCAAACCAGCAGATGTTTTTAATCACCAGGCGTAGTATTAGAATAGTATTTAGCAAATAAGGAAAGTATTGTGGGTTTTTTTTTCATGTAACACACAAACACTTGATATCTTGATTTTTACTCTGACCTTCAAAGTTTATATACGACTCGCTCTACCCAAATTGTAAAGTGGTAACCATATTTTACGTGTACCTCTCCTCAAATGCCACCTTGTTAGGCCAAGCTGGATTTTATTTACAATGTTTTTAATGCAAAAATGATTCTGGCCCACAGGACACATTCATTCACATTATCTATAACTATGCATGGCCTAAGACTTTGGTGGGGGGGGGGGGTTGATTTAGAGGGGACATATGCTCCTTTGAGGCTAATGCAAGTATTTTCTGTGAATCATTTTCCTCATCTACTGTTTTTATGTTATGTATGTAAGCTTCCCTGAAAATGTGTGCTGCCAACATTTAAGCAGCATGGTGGCTTCATGGCTAGCACGTCTGTCTTACAGCACTGGGGGCCTGATTCATTAAGGATCTTAATTTGAGAAACTTCTTATTTCAGTCTCCTGGACAAAACCATGTTACAAAGCAAGGGGTGCAAATTAGTATTCTGTTTTGCACATAAGTTAAATACTGACTGTTTTTTCGTGTAGCACAGAAATATCAACTTTAAATTTCAGTGTACAAATAAGCTATCAAGTATTTGTGTGCTACATGAAAAAACAGTCAGTATTTAACTTATTAACAGAATACTAATTTGCACCCCTTGCATTGTAACATGGTTTTGTCCAGGAGACTGAAATAAGAAGTTTCTCAAGTTAAGATCCTTAATGAATCAGGCCCTACAATCTGATTGGTTGCTCTAGGCAACATGTTCACTTTTCAAACCTACTGGAAACTCTCAGATTGATACATTTACCCCCTGCATTTTACTGGAAAGTAATCCATACACCAATGGTACAAAACATTTCATATTCTGAGTTCATGAGTTCAATTCCCAACCATGTCCTAATCTGTCTCAACTTTGTGGGCCTGAATAAGTGAAAAAAAAGTTAACCACACCAGAACTTTGGCCACACCATGTTGTGACCCATGAAAAATGTATCTGATAATGTGAAATCATTATTTGCAAAAGGGACATGAACACATATTTTATAACAAGTTAACCCGTGCATGATACTCATGCATTCTAGTCAAATCAAGCTACTTGAGGTGTTAAAAAGGTTCTTGTCATGCATTTGGGCCATAGCCCAGGCCTCAACCACCAACCACTCCCCACTGTCACCCCCGGCAACCACCAACCACTCCCAACTGTCACTTCTCCTTCAAGAAATATATATATATTTTTTTTAAATCTTTATAAACACTTTCAACAATTAACAAATTAAATTAACAAATTAAAAACATCTTAGTATACCAAATTTCAGCCCTTTCTGAATTTTTTTTTTCCACACACACTAAGAATTTAGTAGGTCAGTGTATAACTCCGCCCAGCAGGTGGCGCTGCAGCTTGGTTTTATTTTTTCCACACACAGACAGACTAACACACGCCACTAGACATTTATATTATAGATTTCATCATAACAGACACACAATTTTTTTTTTTTCTTTTTACAAATGTAAATAATGGCAACAATAGGCAACAACGAAAACAAAATATTAAACCAAAAAAATTACATAAAATTTTTCAAAAACTGAAATTGCTGGTTTTTTTGTAGTTTTTGGTATTTTTTTAATTGTTTTTCTGTATTTTCCAATTTTTTGCATTAGGGAACCCACCTATGGTGGGCTTCCATCACCATTTCTGGTGTCTTCTCGAGCTGTTAAAAACAAGGAAAAATAACAATTAGCATGCTTAGGTTACTTCTCATACATAAATTAGTTCTTGAGGTATTGTTTGATGGAATCAGCAGAGGTGTGAAGTGTGAAGTAAGTGTTACAACTGGCTGCAAAGGTTAATGGGATGGTAAACACATTAGTAGACAGATGACAGATACATTTAGGTGTCTATACATATATATATATATATATATAAATATATATTAGCACTTTGTCCTCCCACCATTGGGGTCATGGCTTTGAATTCCAAACATGCCCTTAAAAAATTAACTTAACAAATGGCCAAAACATGTGGCACTTGAGGGGGATTTACTTTTATAATCCGTGGACATATGGATATGTTTTGGTAGGCCATGTCCTGGTAAAAGTTTGACAGTATTTTTAAAAATAAAGCAAGTGTTTGTATGTTAGTATTTTATCCGGTTAATAGAGAACTCTCGGCTAATAATCTTCTGCCTTAGCTCTTTCAACAACTGAGGCTGATGCAGCCACAGGTCACTCCAGCACCTCTGTAGTTGCACCACAGATCGGCGCCAGTTGAACCGCTGTCAGGTGAATTGACGCAACCTCAGTTTCAGCACATTTGAGAAATAATGCCCTGCGGACATACTCTCCGTGGCCTCTGCCAACACCCGCAGCTCAAGCCTAGCGAGTATGCTGGCTCTCTTTTTGGAAATGATGTATTTTGAAAAGATCAGCTCTATGATTGGTACTCAGATCACGTGAGGGGCGTGCTCACGTCACTGGCGGATCTATTCTACACCTGTATGCAAGATGTCTGCCTGTCATTCATTCATCGTATCCTAGCACAGAGGGACAGAGCGAGGGAAAATGTACTCTGCTATTCACAATATTTTGCACTTTTTAACAGGAAACTTTAATTGCAGGCAAATGATAACAGGTACAACAGAAGGAGGGCGCAATGGTGATGTTAACAGATAGTACTGAACAAGGTGGGTACAGAATAAATAGGCATAAGGATGTAGTACATATCTCTGGGTTGGTGTCCAACAGTGTATGTAATTAGTCCAGTCTCAAATCCAAATGCTAGACAGAGTGACCAAATGTGTCAGACACTGATGTGCAAAGAATCAACTCTGATGCCACAATAAAAATATACAATTGCTACTCATATAAATCTTGCTGGACCAGTGTAACACAGCTTACAAACTCTCCAATCATATGTCAACAAAAGGACAGGGATAAACAGGAGGTATATAGAGTAGTGCAGTTCACCAGACAACAAATCAATAGGTGGGAGCGTACCAGAAAGTAATATAAAACCAGCTTATCTGTATCAGGGTCTCCAAGAGGAAATCTCGGCTCCGCCTAGTGTGTCAGGAACAGGCAAAACAACAAATGCAATATACGGTAATTCTTAGCCTCGGGCAGCCGTCCCCATGCAATCATCGCTATCAAACTCCAATCAGCCAAAATAGTAGAGATAGAGGAGCCATATAGTGTAGTAATTTATGTACAAAGAGTTTATTCAGCAATCATATAAAATGCAAACTCACATTATGCAAAGTAAATAAAAGCTTATCTGTATTTGGCAGTGGGTCAACTTGTACCAGTACCCAAATTCCAGACATTATATTATTATTTATTCTGCATGTAATGCACATTATAACTCCCTTGCCTAAGATGGCCACTGTAGACCTCACATACCAATAATCTATGCTGGGCACCCTTATCCAAGATGGCTGCCGAACTCGTTTTTGCTGTCACTTTCCACAGGCTTTTTAAACATGAATCAGGTCCTGGACATGGTTTATCAGTGTCCAGAGACATAGACCTGTATACTTTTAGAATTTATTACTGTATCTTTTATTCTGTAGCACCAGCACGATCGTGGGTGGTCCGCGTCCGTGCACTGCACATGCGTGATAGCGTCCGCGCACTGCACATGCGTGATAGCGTCCGCGCACTGCGCATGCGTGATAGCGTCCGCGCACTGCGCATGCGTGATAGCGTCCGCGCACTGCACATGCGTGATAGCGTCCGCGCACTGCACATGCGTGATAGCGTCCGCGCACTGCACATGCGTGATAGCGTCCGCGCACTGCGCATGCGCAAAATGGCCACCACACACATTATTTAAACAAGCCCTTAACATGGGTTACTTGTTTTTCCTCCTGAAGAAGTCTACTAAGACAAAACGCGTTGAGGCCCCATTACTTCTGCATATGCTAATCAAGTCACACTACCATCCTGGACATTTAGTGTATATACCCTGATACTTCTGTGTAGAGATCGTTGGTAATACCTGTAGAACCCTCCAGGGATCCATACTGGTATAAGTTGACCCACTGCCAAATACAGATAAGCTTTTATTTACTTTGCATAATGTGAGTTTGCATTTTATATGATTGCTGAACTCTTTGTACATAAATTACTACACTATATGGCTCCTCTATCTCTACTATTTTGGCTGATTGGAGTTTGATAGCGATGATTGCATGGGGACGGCTGCCCGAGGCTAAGAATTACCGTATATTGCATTTGTTGTTTTGCCTGTTCCTGACACACTAGGCGGAGCCGAGATTTCCTCTTGGAGACCCTGATACAGATAAGCTGGTTTTATATTACTTTCTGGTACGCTCCCATCTATTGATTTGTTGTCTGGTGAACTGTACTACTCTATATACCTCCTGTTTATCCCTGTCCTTTTGTTGACATATGATTGGAGAGTTTGTAAGCTGTGTTACGCTGGTCCAGCAAGCTTTATATGAGTAGCAATTGTATATTTTTATTGTGGCATCAGAGTTGATTCTTTGCACATCAGTGTCTGATACATTTGGTCACTCTGTCTAGCATTTGGATTTTAGACTGGACTAATTACATACATTGTTGGACACCAACCCAGAGACTTGTACTACATCCTTATGCCTATTTATTCTGTACCCACCTTGTTCAGTACTATCTGTTAACATCACCATTGCGCCCTCCTTCTGTTGTACCTGTTATATCCATTTTCCGCCTTACCAGCCAGAGCTTTGAATGAAGGCTGTCTCCTCACGTGGAAGAGGTGTATATGTGGGTTTGAATTGCATTACTTCATATATACAATACTGCATTATGCGCCAGTGTTTACATCTTGTTATATACAAATGATAACAGGCATTAGTTTTATAAGTGAGCTAGTTTTTGTCAAAGCTGAGTTGTAAATGTAAGTGTAGAAATAAAGTGTAACATTTTGCGGTAACCATCAGAAAAAGCATACAGTAATTTACTTATGATTTAAAATATGAGTCTGTAATTTGAAACATATCTTGGTGATATGGTTTTGATAAGGTTCAAAGTTACACATTTTTTGGGGGCCCTAATTTGCCTCAGGAAACTGCTCCTCCGAGCCTCATCACAAACTTACAAATTAAATTTAAAGCAACACATGGTATAGAGGTGTTATTAACAGTGAGTGAGATTGGAGGCCACTTGGTGACTCTGGCATGAGGGACAAGAATGAGCTCTGTATAGAACATTATTAGATTTAGCTATCGTTGTGACATCCATGGGACGAATGCAGAAAGACAGTGGTTTTCAACAAATAGTGCAAAAAGAAATAGATCAGGGAAAGCAATGTACATTTGTGTATCCTCGGCATAGAGATGGTAGGGGAGGCCGAATGACCAAATTAGTACCCAACACTAGAGAAGTACAATATTAAAGTTTAACATTTTGCCAAAAACAAAGAGAATGTGCCAGAGGTGGGTACCCTACAGGATCGGTTAGAGAGGTAGCAAGTGACCCAGGAGAGGACCAGGTTTTGGTTTTGGTTTTGGATCTGGATTAGCTTCGTGTTTTGGTTTTGGATCTGTATTTTTGTAATAAAATTGCTAAAATATGCTAAAATCACATAATTTTGCTCTTTTTTCCATCCTACATTATTATTGACCTCAATAACACTAACTTCAAGTCATTTACAGTCAATTTTGACCACCTCACAGGTCACACTATTATTTTCATACACTTTCGGACAAATACTGCAGCGACCTGGCTGCATGCTAAGCGACAGAGCAATGACTCCAACACACGGCAGTTCCTAGCACGTTTAGAACACATTGGCAAACAGCAATGGCAGAAAAAAAAGTTGTGCAAGATGGAATTGTCCTTGGGCCCTCCCACCCGCCCTTATGTTGGAAAAAAGGACATGCACACTTTAACAAACCAAGCACTTCAGCCACAAAAGTGCCACTGCTTGTGGATGAAGTGCTTGGTTTGTTTAGGCCCCCACAAAACAAGGTAACAATTGCCTTAAGCCACCTAAGATAACAGTGCTGTTAATTAACTCTACTGTGGCCAGATGTTGTTGTCATTATCCTCAGCCTCATCCTCACCCTCATCAGTGTGTACATCATCCTCACACATTATTAATTCATCACCGCTGGAATCCACCATTACAGAAGTCTCAGTATTTTCATGTAATTGGCGGGAAAGGCCTTCCTCATGGAATTTGAAGTCCATTTTTATGAACATCATCTTTTCCACATTTTGAGGAAGTAGCCTCCTACGCCGATCGCTGACAAGGTTCCCGGCTATGCTGAAAACTCTTTCTGAGTGCACACTGGAGGGTGGGCAGCTTAGGCAGTGCAAAGTGAGTTGGTACATGGGTCTCCAAATTCCCTTTTTTTCCTCTCAGTATGTAAAGGGTCTGTCTGATGCGTCTATTTCTATGCTGTCATGAAAATAATCCTCCACCATCCTTTGGATGCTGATAGTAGGATCATATGGAGTTACAGCAGAAGCATCACATTTTTTGGTCAATTTTCTTAGATCAGATGTCAAAATTTGGTGCAGAATCATCTGCATCATCCCTGGGTGTCTTGGGAAAGTTATTTTTTTCCTAGCAGCAGTTGAGTGAGAAACTGAAGGAGGAGACGTTGTCCTGGCACGTAACACTTGAGCTGTCATCTTGCTCACCAGGAGCTCCTTGCATCTCATCAGATCTGGGTCAGTTGGAAACAAAGAGAAGACATAGCTCTTAAAATGAGGATGAAGCACAGTCGCCAAAATGTAGTGATCCGATTTCAAGACTTTGATAACTCTTGGATCCTGGCGAAGCGAATAAAGTACTTGAACTACAAGTCCGACATACTTAGCGTAATTGCTTTGTTTAATCTCCTCCTTCAGTTTCTTAAGCTGATTTTCCAAAAGTCTAATTAAGGGAATCACTTGACTCAAGCTAACAGTGTCTGAACTCACTTCACAAGTGACTACTTTGAATGGTTTCAGCACCTTGCACAATGCGGAAAGTATTCTTCACTGCGCTTGACTAAAATACATCCCCCCCCCTTCCCGATGTCATGGCTTGTGGAGTAAGCACGGATGGCTTTTCGCTGTTTCTCCATCCGCAGAAGCATTTACAGGGTGGAATTCCACCTTGTCACCATCTCTTGCTTCAGTTGGTGGCAGGGCAAATTAAATTGTTCTTGCAGCTGCTGCAATCTCCTACACGCAGTTGCCGAATTTCGGAAATGTCCAGATATTTTGAGGGCCACATACAGCATTTCCTGTACGTTTCTGTCATTTTTTAAAAGCTCTGCACCACCAAGTTTATTGTGTGAGCAAAACAGGGAATGTGAGTGAATTCACCCAGCTGCAATGCTCTCACAATATTGGTGACGTTATCAGAAATGACATCCTGAGGAGAGTCGAAGCCGCATAAACCATGTTGCAATGACATTCATTAGTTTTTGTAACAGATTGTCAGCTGTATGCTTCTTAGTGAAGCTGGTGATACACAGAGCAGCCTGCCTCTGACAAATGTGACGTACTTGGATACATGCTGCTGCTGTTTCTGCTGGTGAAGGCGAATCACCAACCCAGTGGGCTGTCACTGTCATACAATCTTTAGTTTGCCCAGTTTCGCTTGTCCACATATCTGTGGTTAAGTGAACAATGGGTAGAATGGCATTTTGTAGCCCAATAATACATTTTTTACAAACCTTCTGGTAGAGGTAAAGAATAGCTTTTCTACTGAAATGGTGTCGTTATGGAATTTGGTAATGGGGACACAAGACCACAGGTAACTCTCTAAAACCAGCTGCATTAATAGTGGATATTGGATCTAATACTAGCAAAGTCGCCATGGTGTCTGTGATCTGCTTTGCGACTGGGTGACAGCTTTCCTACTTGCTTCCTCTTGCAAAGGATTGTTTAACAGTCAATTGTTGTAATCTACTAGTAGTCTTCTTCTTGGTCTGCTTCTGGGATAAAGATTCACCCCCAGCAGCAGCAACAGCAGCAGCAGGACTAACGTTCAAGAATTCTTCTGAGGAATCCAGGATAGTGGAGGAGTCATCTAGCCTTAGCTACTTGGATGCAGGACTAACTCCGATCGCTACTGAGGATATTGATGACGATGGTGTTGAGAGTGTAGATTGCAGGCGTTGGGATGTAGGTGAGAGAAGGGTCCTAGCTAATGATGGACTGCCTGTTGTTATTTTTTTACCATAACTTTCTGATTTTCCCAACACCTTTCCATGAACTTGCGCCAAATGGCGTAATATGGATGAGGTTCCAAGATGGTTAAAGTCCCTTCCCCGACTTACTGTGGCTTTGCATACACTACCAATCGCTTGACAACTCTTGGCAGTATTTAGGTAGAAATAATTCCACACATAAGAAGTGGATTTTTTGGTCTTATGTCCAGGCATGACAATGGCCTTCTTCTTATCACATGCCAGAACTGTTTCCACTGGTGCAGAACTTACACAAACATCATCCTCATCAACATCCTCATTAGCGCCCTCGTTGGCAACACAAATATCCCCCTCATCCTGTTCCAATTCCAAAATGGCATCCTCAATTTGTGTATCATCGGCTACACTCGTGCTGTTCAGACACACATCTGCAGAAATGCTGAAAGCAGCTTTCTTTATGGGTACACTATCAGAATGGTCACGATTACACATAGCACTCGTGGATGGATTCTCCTCAGGGATTGGTGTAATTTCTGAATCTGAACATACATTTTCCTCTAATGCCTTACTGTTTTCTTTCACACGTAAAAATATTTGGGCACCACTTTTTTAGTTACTTGGTCTTGCTTGGTCACGAGTGACCTTACAAGAAGATGCCTCAGTAACAGTTTTAGATCTAACTCTCATAGTGAAATGCGAAGGTCTCATTTTTTCCTTGCCACTGCGTGTTTAGAATGGCATGTTGGCAATTTTTTGTTTTCCGCAGATAACTTTGCCTGGATTACAGCTCTTTTGTTTTTTGACCACAGTAAAAGGTGTTTTTTTAGATGTTTTTTTCCCTGGCTTAAAAAGACTATGTACTTTTATATAGGCTTTACCAGATGACGTACAGGGATTACTATCATCAGGACTGGTGGGAGCAGGTGCTTGCTGCTCCTGCTCTTCTGTGTACTGCTGTGAATCTATTTGGATAACACTTTTTGGTGTAAATTCATAAGAAAATCCTGCAAGGACTAGTATTTGTATTTCAGCAATGACAATTAGCAATGGAGCTCTTGTCTTTGGGTGTATATAACACCGTACACTTTTTGGTGCAAATTCAGAAGAAAAGCCTGCAAGGACTAGTATTTATATTTCAGCAATGACAATTAGCAACGCAGCTCTCATTTTTGTGTTACCTATATTACACAGTAGAACTGGACTGCAGAATTAGATCAACCCTGTAAGCACTATTATTTGTTTTTTTTCTGCAATGAGATTTAACACTGGAGCTATGGCGCTCTCCTGAATGTCACTGATTACTTTGCTTAATACTGCTACCACCCTCCTCTTTCAATTTTCTAACTTTGCCTGTCCAACTGCTCTACATTCTATGCTACCCCTTTTGTGTCCCTCTCTCAAATGGCGCTAGATCATCGTGGAGTGCGGTATTTATTGATTCGAAAACTCCCGAGATTCAACGACGTCACAATGACGTTTTGCCTTGTTTCCGAAAAAGCGCGAAAGTACCGAGCTGACTCGGTTCGTTACTCGGATCCCCTAAGTTCGGGTGTATTCGGTTCCCGAGGAACCGAGCTTGAGCATCTCTAGTGTCTAGATTGACAATGGAGTGAAGGATGTGTAGGAAAGAGGGTGTTAATCAGTGTCCAAAGCAGCAGAGAGTTACAGGTGAATGAGTATTGCAAAAATAAATTATTTATTTATAGACAATTACAGTAATCAAATGAAACATGAAAATAAACTGAAAATACCAACAACAATATCAACCTTAGGCCATTTTAAATTTAAAATTTAGTTGACCGTGTACTTTGTACACACCTGTACTTTCAAACAGTAAAATCTACAATTTGTTGCCTTAACTGTAACACAGGTCCCCCAATAACCTAAAAGGAATAACAGAACTAAATATTTACAAGATGCAAAAGGCAACTCTTCCATGTCTTGATCCTTCTGCATGAAATGAAACTTGCCAATCCTCCTTGATTACTGAATATGTTTCAGGTGAGGCAGACATGTCTCAGCTAAGGCCTGGTAGTACATAAAGGAAAGCCTTTAGTTTGGACTATTTTAAACAAAACTACCAATCAAGCATCATCATTATTTTTCAAAGTGCTATGGCTCTAAAAGTCACATATGATAGGAGAAGAGAAGGGGAAGAGGCAGCCCTTACAGCACTATGTCAATTTTGACAATTTCAAAGGTACACTTTTGTTTTAAGTCCAATCTATCTGGTGCCTGCATTTGTATATGTTTATCAAAATGAAACAGACCTTTACTTACATCCCAATGCAATTTTTTTTTTAGGATGGCAGAGATTCAAAATCTGTGATATAAACCATATTAGAAATAATTTTTACCTTGCAAATCAATGTTGAACCTGAAGTGTCCTCCACAGTTTTTAGAGGGCTGGGGGATCTGTTGGATAAACATGCCACATGAAAATTTTTTTAAAAAAACACATAAGTATATTAATAGATATTAGGCAAACACACACATTAAAATGCACATTGCATATGAAAAGAGAGATGCACTGTTATTGTGTAACATGAAATATCTTATAAACACAAACATTTAAAGTGTCTATAAAAGAGTAAACTAAAATATATCTCTCAATACAAATAAAAGACCACTATACAAATCCACAGCAGAAAAACACACTATAGAGTCCTAACAAACTTCAAGTGTGCATGAAGCAGTCTTTTATAGTGGATTGTAATGAGACAAGTATATGCAGGTGTATAGGCCCACGGTGGTATCAGATGACGAGATCTGATGCTGGGTCTATGCACCGCTGTTTACGAAAATATTTTATTTCCTTTTATACTGGTTAAAACATGTTAGTGTTTATTTCTGATTGCGAATTAATCTGATATGCATTAGCATAGACTTTCTTATTTACATTTTTATAAAACAAAACATGATCCTTTATGTCTGTTACTAAGAAGCTGTGTGCAATTGTTCATTTAATTATGAACATTAACACTTTATTTTGCCTATAGTTCCTGTGCTGTGTTGTACTGGTTAGAGAAATGAGCTGGGAACTGCAGGGTCACGAGTTTGAAACCAAAATCATGCCTGTATCTGTGCTGACTTTGTATATCCCCATGTTTCTGTGGATGTACTCCAGTGTGTCAGTTATAGAAGAGTACGCTAGTATATGTTTTTCTGTTTGCTATGGTCATTGTCGTACATATTTATGATTTGAGAATTATTAGCCGTTACATCCGCATTCACGTTTATTTACATTTATAAATTTCCTATGACATGTGTGTTTGTAATTATTTAGTGTTTATCCTTAAACCTTCATGTTGGCAGTAAAGCATGTGTAGTTTTGTTGATGGATTTTCATCTTAACTTAAGAAATTCTTAGCATACGCATCGGAATTTCCTTCGCATCTCCCTTTTTCTGGGCATGCGCAGAGAAGATTTTCGTAAGATCCGCAAAAAACGTCAGATCCGATCGCTTATGGATCAGGCCCTAAATATCTATGACACAAATATACATACACACCCTAGGGTCCATTTTGTCAACAGCCCATTTTATTTTATTCAATCATAGATTGAAATGGATATATTTGGAAATTATTACCACTGAGTCTAATGCACATACATTGATACTTTTGAAATTGTTTCCAAACACATCTTGTGAAATGTGGAACAGAGAATTAATCGCATGACCCATTGTACTGGGAGTCAACCAGAAACATATCTATTAAAATAAAGGCTGGAAAATGATTAGCCATACAGTATAAACCCAACCACTGAGCTAGATTTAGTACAAAGATAAAATAATTAAATTAAATATAATACATTAGTCCATATGTATATATTTTGCTCTTTTCTCTACACTTCCTTTAGTCGACCAACATGACTTTCCTTTAACTCAACAATCCACCAACCATGAATATTAGCTTTAATCATAGATGGCAAAACTTACCTGTGTGTATCTGTATACTGCCAATATTTGTGCCATGGGTACTGTTGTTATGGAAGTTTGATCTCCAATAATCCCAGATAACTTACTATGTTGCATACAGGAATAATTTGGAATTGTCTTTCCTGATCCTGATAAAATCTGTAGGACACTTTTTACAGCTTTCGGTGCATCAGAACATGAATCATATATATGATATCCCAGAGTAACATTGGGTAAAATTGTCTGGTCTTTATTTATTTCCTCAATGTCGAAAATAAAAGTCAGAAGATATTTGTAAAACAGAGGCACGGGTCTATGGAAATGAAATAATGAAATGTGTGTGTCCTTAATTACATCAATACAAGAATTTCCAGGTGAATGGAGAATATTATATATTCTGATCACTTTATACATTTTGTCAGATGTAGTGAAATTCAAATACATAAATAAATTTGAATGCCAAATGATGCAGTGATTATCAGGGTGTTATCCACACTATGGTATATAATATAATAAGAAAATCTGGTGATGCCCAGAACAACCACTTAGATGCCAGATTTTCTAGTTAGTTTTAGCAAATAAAATGAACATGACTACATGACATTTTTGCTATGGGAAACACCATAATTTTTCTTTGCACCAGTATTGATAAATGTCCACCACTATATTTGCATTGACGTCTTCCTGAGATTCCAAAATTATTAACCAGCCAGAATAACATTTAAACATAATGTGTTATGGATCGGATACAGTATATTAAGTAACAAAGATCAAAAATAGAAAAGTCATAAACTACAGCTATAACTGTATGATAATGGCCTTAAACTTATTACCAATGTAAAAAAAAACAAGAACATCTGTAAGTTTCACGTTATCCTTGTTACTCAATAATAAAGATAAACAAATATCTAAACAGGAAGGTCTATATTAGTTGCAATCTTCACAGGCAGCAGTTACCAATGGATTTGCACATGCAACATATCCCACTTGCAACAAACCTCAGTATAGCTATTTAGTCACAAAGATTGCAAAAATATATTGTGGCACAGGCACGCTTCTGGTGGTACACACAAACAACTTCTTGCTTTGTACTTTGCTTTATTTGTCAGGATAGCAAAGTCATTTATAGCATAAAGTTCCACAGATTTTCTTGTGACCCTAATGCTAAATTAACAGAGGTCATCTCCTTAGACACGGGAAACTTATTCTGCATCGGTCACCCTGAACAATAAACAACCTAGTCTTAAATACTTTAAACTCCTCTCCCAGCCCTAGCTTGATGAACAGGTGACACTCCCACTATGTGTTTATGAGGAATTGTAGTTTATCTAGTGACTGATTGTTATTTTCTGCTGATTTTATGTATAACACTGTGAATATTTTATGTAACCTTTCAAAGTGTATTTTTTTAACTGACCTGAGTCTGACCTAGACAAGTGTCAATGGTCTTTTGAAAGTAGCCAAACCCAGAGACAGATAAGATCTCTGAGTAGTTTGTGTAGTAGTTTGACTTAGCCTGGCTGAACGAGCAGAGGTGATAACTCAGGTCCTGTGAAATGCCAGGTCTCAGGACATCCATAATTTACTTCGAAAGCCCTGTGTCATTTTCTGCATCCATCTACATTGGGTGAAAAAAAGTTCCTTAGGTGAAAAAAAAATCCTAAGGTTGGGGGTGAAGAGTCAACAAGAAATGTTTTAAAATCCCTTGTATTATTAGTCCAGCGTTCATTTCTTTAAGGGAGCCTATCAAGACTGAAATGTCTCATGCTTTTCAATTGTGTTCCCTCACACATCAGGTCTTAACTAGTAAGTAGTAACTATTTACTATTTTATTTTCTGAAACTTGTTTGTGCAACATTTTGTATGTCTTGGTATTAATGTTTGTAAATAAGCCTTGGAAATATTTTTCAGATGAAACACATTTAATCTAGCGTATTTCTCAGTGATTCTTTGTGAACTTACGAAGCCCAGGGAGGCTCAATGCATCCTGCGTGTTTAAAATGCACAACGAAATATGCACAGCATACATACAGAATACAGACATTTTTTAGAATTATTTTTTTTGAGAAAAATGTAACATTTATTTGCTTGTATATATATATATATATATATATATATATATATATATATATATTACAAATGTTCAATTAGTACATTTGTGTAAAATAAGCCTCTTTCACTTACATACGCCTTTGTAATAAATGCCACTGTCAAGTGTAAGATGTTTGCTGATATTTTGGCCCTTTGGGCTCAATCCGGAACTGCCGGAATGCCGGAACGTCGGAATTAGTTAGCTTAATATAGTGCCCTCTGTTGCTTGCTGGGTCTTCAGTAAACATGCCTGTCTTTTATAGGCCTTTACACTGCATTTTGGTATGCTACGCAGATATCTTCTCTGAAATATGGGGATCAACTTTGCTACATAATTCCATAGATATATATATTGGAGATTACTCCTATAGATTACAGTTATCTGTTATAACTCACTTCATGTATGCAGGAATGGAGTGCTGAGTACATTCCCCATCCATTCCGGGAGTGGAATGCACTCAGCACTCCATTCCGGCAGCCGGAATGGAGTGCTGAGTGCAGTCCACTCCTGGATTGGAGTGCTGAGTGCATTCCCCATACATTCTGGCTGCCGGAATGGAGTGCTGAGCGCAGTCCACTCCTGGATTGGAGTGCTGAGTGCATTCCCCATACATTCCGGCTGCCAGTTTGGAGTGCTGAGTGCATTCCACACCTGGATTGGAGTGCTGAGTGCATTCACCATACATTCCGGCTGCCGGTTTGGAGTGCTGAGTGCATTCCACTCCTGGATTGGAGTGCTGAGTGCATTCACCATACATTCTGGCTGCCGGAATGGAGTGCTGAGTGCATGGGTAAAAGTATTAGATTATTTAAATCTAGCACTAACATTCAACTTTGGCGTAAAGATTTATTGTAAAACTCTTTCGAATCACAACAACCACCATTATAATTATTCTCAATGTAAAATGGCTGATGTGACAGTTGTTGATGGTGCGTTTGCAATAAAATTCTCTAATAATAGACATGTAAGAATTTTTTATTACATTTTTGCGAATTACACACAGGATTTATGCTATTTTAACCAAAGTGTACAATTACCCCAGGAACACTTTTAACGTCAACATGAATATGGCAAGAATATTAATGATCCCTCAGAGACAACAGCATTGGTGAGGAGTCGAACTCAGACTTGCACAGTTGCAAGGTGGATTGGCTAACTGCTACGCCAATGTACAAGTGGTGAAAACAAGATGACAAGGAAATATAATACAAATAAAAGCTGAGCAGCAACTTCTATCATAAGTTGGTTACCTTAAAACATTGTTAAAAATGTCATTACTTATAAATATTATACACAGAAAGTATAGGTACATGCAGAGTGAAAATGTCAGCATATTGAAATGTATCCATGTATATTAATACAAACCAAAAGTAAAATAATATTTCTAGCACTTCAAATTATTGTTTTTTTTCTAAGGTTATTTTGGCCACTTTTTGTAACTTTTTTTAGTAAAGATTTCTTATGTCTTTGCAATCAAGTTATTTGGAACAACTGCTTTTCTGTGTTGTAGCTGATCACACTGTTCAATATACCATATAGCCATATTACACACCAAAACATATACTAAAGCACTCTTAGATAAGTGACAGAGTGGAATACATCCACTGAAACATTGAAATAGACAAAGTTAAGCCACATATAGGCATCATTCAGGGCTCAAATTCATTACCTTGTCCTTGGCAGCCCATTTCTTTAACCACTAAGGAATACTTCAGATTGAAACACCCAGACCAAACAGCACATTAACTATTTGCCTAAAAAAGTGTCCCTGACCATAATTATTTGAACACTTGAATACACCTTCTTAGTAACAGACAGAAATGATCATGTTTGGTGGTTTCAAAATCAAAATAGCAATGTCTAGTCTAATGCATATCAGATGATTTTACAATAAGAAATAAACACAAGCTTGGTTTAATCAGTATAAAATGAAAAGAGAGTTATTCATAACCACCGTTGCATAGACCTAGCATCAGATCTCGTCAGCTGACACCTGGCCTATACACCTGCATATACTTCTCTCATTACAATCCCATATAAAATACACCCATCATGCACACTTGAAGTTGGTTAGAACTCAATAGTTAGTAATGTGTTTTGCTGCTGGTGATTTCATTAGTGGCGTGTTACTTGTATTGAGTTATATTTAAAGTTAATGTGTTATAGGCACTTTAAATGTTTGTAAGATGTTTTATGTTACACAATTACAGTGCATCTCTCTTTTCAGATGTAATGTGCATTTAAATGTGTGTTATTTGTCTATTGAATTATAACCCTTTTTTAATGTGTGGTGTTGTGAAGCTTTTCAATCTTATACCTATTATTTTAAATCGTATGTGGTTTTGTGAAATTGCCATGGTGCATGTTTATCCAACAGATCCCCAGCCCTCAGGAAATTTGTGAGTCCGGATTTTGCAAGGTAAAAATGCATTCCAATATGGGTTATGTCACACTTTGGGTAATATCTGTCAGTCCCTACAAACTATTGTATTGTGATGAATGTAAAGCCCTTTTTCATTTTTATAAACATATACAAATGTTGGGACCAGATACTTGAGACGGAATCAAAAGTGTACCTTTGATTTCTGCTACATAGAAATGCTGCTGGAAGGGCTGTCTCTGGACCTGGTGAGCTTATCAGATGTGCCTTTTATAGTCATAGCAGTTTGAACAATAATGATGAGGATTGTTTGGTAGAGATTGCTTTGATTTTGGCCTAACTAAAGGTTTTCCTTTATGCACTAACAGGCCTTAGCTGGGACATATCTGGCTAAGCTGAAACGAATCATTAATCAAGGTGGATTGCAAATGTCCATTTCATGCTGCAGGAAACACACATGGAAGTTTAGCCTTTTGCAGCTTGTAAGTATCTAGTTATGTTATTCCTTTTATGTCATTTATGGACTTGTGTTACAGTTAAGATAACATATTGTAGATTTGAATGCTTGAAAGTACAGGTGTGTACAAAACACAGGCAAATAATTTGTAACTTTAAATTGGGCCAAGGTTGTTTGCTTTTTATCTGATATTTCAAACAGCAATGTGAAGAAACCAACATGCATGTGTTTTGAAATTTTCAGTTAACAAAGGAGTTGTTATGTTAGTTGTATTTATGTGTCATTTGCATACTGTAATTGTTTCCCAAAAATATTATTTGGAATGTTTTTGAGATACTCATTCAATTGTAACTCTCTGCTGCTTTGGACACTGATTAACACCCTACACATCCTTCACTCCATTGTCCATCTAGACACAGGTCTCTTCTGGGTCACTTGCTACCTCTCTAACTGCACCTGTACTATAGCCACCTGTGGAAAATTCTCCCTTCCAATATCACTCTCTATTGAGGTCTGACAATGAATTATTTGTTTACAAATGTTATAGTTTAATATAGAACACCAGATGTCACAACATTTTGGAGGATGTGCCCATGGTGAATGCAGTGGCCGAATGACAGTATCTATAGTGTTTGGAATAATAATAAGTAAGAGTAAAGTGTTTGTGCTGCATGAAATTTTAGTGTCACAAAAAACAGTACATTTGTGAGGTTCATTTGGTGCTGGGGCTTATGGACAATAGCCAATTTGCATGTTTTTTAACTTTATTTTGAGGGGGGACTTTCAAGGCACAAATGATGCAAAACACACTGCTAAATCAAGGTATAGGACAAACCCACAAGGCAGTATTACAGAGAGTAATGTGTTGAACCTTACAAGACACTTTCCAGGTTACATTACAGGGGACACCTTCATGTGCACCAAGGCATATACCAAGTACATTCTTTAACGTTGTATGTGAGCTAATCTTGCTGAAGTAATTGTTTGTTTTACATAACAACAGGCCAAGCTGGTGTGCCTTTTGGAGTTCGGCATTTCGTGTTTCCCTACATGTTGAAGTATTTCTCCAATGCTCCGAGCCTGCTTATGTATTTCTTCACTTTGGCCAGATTGTCAGCTCTTCATCCAAGCAACTTTGACACACAGACCACTGACTTATTTGCTATGTTTTTTGAAGCAAGTTTGGAATCATCTATGTAATAAGTAAATATTAGCCTGCAATAGTGTCACCAATCTGTCCCAAGGAAGTATTTGCTGATTACTATACTGCAGTGCTTCCTCTTGGCTTACACAACAATCCATACATAGTGCTTTGGGTCCCATTTCGGAACATGTCTACTTCTACAATATATTGAATGCATGTGTGGTTATTTTGTCCTTTGCCACAGACACACCGTAGCCTACAAACCCACTCTCTGGAGTGGTTTGAAACTAATACCCATTATGGTTTGTTAGGAAGTTTGTATGTGTGGTTTCTTGTTTACAAGAGAATTTTTAATCTTTTTGCTGCTTGAAGGTCAACATGGTATGTGTACACGAACCTCTTAATTAAGAAATATACTCAGTACAAAAATGTCCCTTAAATGTTAGAAGAGTTGTCTCAAACAGTAGAAAGCTTTGGACCTTTCCCAAACAACAGGACCAAAATAGACTTCTGCCCCAATTGCCACTTTGTTTACAAGTGGGCCCACACCCAAATGCCAACCACAAAGCCCACACAAACAATGAAGGTAAACGCGTTTTTGTCAGACGCTAGTTGAGCATCTTTTGGAGGCCGTATCCACAATACCTGTAAACCAACTTTGGAACACCAGATAAACCACTATCCACCCTTTTCAGTGGGTATTTTCATTGTAAACTATTTGTGATATGTTAAACATTATCTTTATTGTTTATAGGTCCAGTCATGCAATGTTCCATTCAAGGCCCACACAGATACTCCTTTTTTGCGCAGCTAAAATGTGTGTTAATACACACATTGTTAGCCAGCACACACTGGACATGTTTTGTGCCCTTCACAATGTGTGCTCCAAATAGTTAGTGTCCAAATGTGAGAATGGATTGTGGTGTAAAAATGTGTCATTGCTTGGCAATAACATTTACATTGCTAATGGCCTCTGAAAGGACCAAGCCTCCAAATTAAGCCACAATCAGGATGGGATTATCTTCAAGTCAGATCTGTCAGAATATGTGTGTGTGTGTGTGTGTGTGTGTGTGTGTTTAAATAATCTTTAAGGGTACTTTGTGGCATAGTAACAACAATGCCTGTTTCAACATAATTGCAAATGTAAAGAAATCACCAGTACTTTCAAAGTGTTACACATCACATTACTCTAACATAAGGTAAATAATGAGTCTTTTTTAATGACACACAAATACTTGATACCTTATTTGTACACTGAAAAGAAAAGTTGCCATTTGTGTGCTACATGATAAAACAGTCAGTATGTAACTTATGTGCAAAACTGATAACTCATTTGCACCTCTTGCATTGTAACATGATTTTGGCCAGGAATCTTAAATTAAAAACTTCTACATTTAAGTCCCTTTATTATTCAGGCCCCATGTAAGATGTTCTTTGGGTCCCCATCTCATCCTAGGGTGTCTGCACTAGCACACAATAATCCTTTGAATGTTTAATGTGTGGGTGATAATGTAGATAAAGTATTAATGGTATTGTGAGACTTCGTAGTTTGTAGTTTCATAGTTTAGCCTTCTGCTAAATGGGTAGCTGTCTGTGTATTATCAAACATTAAAAACATACATAAAGAAAAGTTTTTTGGGGTTGGCCCCAATTTCAATTACCATGACCTAACTTAAATTAAAGCAACTACTGTAGGGGAGCTTCAGCCTACTGACCTGGCCTCTATAAAAGTGTATACATGCAAGTGTTAAGAAGCAAACATACACACTGGCCAGATCCGGTCACAAAGCCATACAGACTGACGTTTTGTATATATTTTGTCTGTTTGGGCAGGCTCAGACCATTGTGATTTATTACATCGCTTCCGGGTAGTTCAGTTATTGAGACAAATGAGCTCTTGGACATCCATCACTAGTCGAAGTAGATAATGTGTTGTCTACTTACTAGGATAACAGGGTGTGGTTCATCGGTCGAGGTAATAATTTCCAATCCTCCCTGTGTCTTATATTTCTAAACATTAATATCCAGACACACAGCAAACAGCTCACACAGCACTACAGCCTTAGGTCGTTAACAAAAATATGTGCCTATTGCAATAAGGACAGGAATGACCATTGATGTAAGTTGTTTGGTAAAGCACTGGTGGGGTGCCAGCCACTGTGCATTAGAACTATCATAAAAGGTGTCGAAGTCGTATAATTGGATGAACAAAAGTATATTGGTTTAATATTGTTTTGCCGTGCGATTGCGATCCGTACACCACGTAACACGTGGCGTGGTGCGGTCGCACGGTAAAATACGCACGCATACACTCGCATTACTACATTTAGTTATTTATATAATTCATATTTATATTGGTTTCGCTACACTGTAATTTATGAGCAGATAATATTTGGTTTATTAGTAGTATATATATAAATATATATATATATAATGATTATACGTACACTTTAGTGATATATATGGTTCAGGTTGTGGGAAAGGTGGCATGTCTGGTATCATACTGAAACCCTATTCATCAGCAGCTGTCCGGTGCAGTCGGCGAAGAGATCGCACATTGCAAACTTTATTGATATTAGGGAATAAACCTTTTGTATGATGCTGGCTATGAAAGGAGCAGACCCCCTGGAGAGATGACCCCCACCTTTGGATTCCTTAGATTGAATCAGCCTATGACCTGTTTACCCTGGACCCACCCAACGTCTGGACCTATAGAAACAATCTACATCATCTCTATTGTTCACTGTGTAACACTGTACTGTATATAATCATAGCTGCACTCCCCCTGGGTCTCAGTCAACTCTGACACAGTATTCTAACAGAGATACTGTCCACCGGGTCCCGTGGGTGCGCAGCGAGCGCATGCGATAGCATTGGTATGTATTTATCTATTGGTATTGGCTGTACTGTACTGTATCATAATATAATAATGTATTGAATTGTTGACTAATTACATCTGCTAAAATAAATCACTTTGTGCTTTGGAAACACATACAATTGATTGGGCAATGCTTATTTTAAAACGATAAAATTACTTTAATAAAGGCTAAGGGCTTCGTATATATTGTAAATGGGCCCGTAATCATACTGGAACATATTTGGAGTTAAGAATCATGACCTTGGTGCATACCTAGAATGGATTAAACTAGTCCATTAGTTGCATTTGAACCTGTGATTGGTGTCACATTATTGAGAGCTAACATGTTAAAATAGGTAAATATCCTTGGCTGGAGGTATCTCCATACCTAGCAAGGAACACTATAAATGTTAAATGCTTTGCTAGGCACCATTTATTCACACAAACCAAGAGACATTGCAACTGGTCAAAACTATTTCTGCATTTGGAAGCCATTACCCAGTATGCGATATGTTAAAAATGCACCTATTATGGCTTCCAGTCACATGACGCTAGTTTAAATTTTAGATAATTAAAAATCTGATTAGTGATGTACATGTGTGCTGACATTTAGAACTTTAATCTGCGGATCCAAGCCATGTTTACATACAATAATTAGCAATGTGTTAACTATGGAGAAAATAATGTCATTCATGGCTGCTTTGTCAAGTACGACACCACTAAATAGTTAGTGGTCAAAGACTGAAATATAGAGATAAACATAGGATGATACTTTGGCTACATTTAAACATAACGTTTGACACATAAATGTCTTGGAAGACACGTAGCAAAAACTATATTAAGGAATGTAGACTCAGTGTTCTGTGATAACAATGTCCTTAGACTTCTTAAAACGTCTAGATTTGTTACATTCATAATAAAATATGCAATAAGAAAATTACAACCACATAGTTTCGGTAGTATTAACAAATTTATTTTAGAAAAAATATTTTTTTTCATAATATATATTAAATGAAATGTAAATAAAAAACATAAGAAAAAATTAACATAACTCATTTTTTTAGGTTTCTTATATGGTTTTGAAGCATCAGCACGCCGGCTCTGACTCGGGTTACCCGTGATGTGGAGGAGTCAGAGGAAGCATCCAAACTCACAAGGGGAACAGAATGTGTCCGACACTGTGAAGGTGCAGGGTCATGGCCAGGGGAGGGTGGAAGGGGGCAGGACAAGGGTGATGGCAGGGGCCTGGACAAGGGGGTGGAAGGGGGCAGGACAAGGGTGGTGGTAGGGGGCCTGGACAAGGGAGGTGGAAGGGGGGCAGGACAAGGGTGGTGGCAGGGGCCTGGACAAGGGGGTGGAAGGGGGCAGGACAAGGGTGGTGGTAGGGGGCCTGGACAAGGGAGGTGGAAGGGGGCAGGACAAGGGTGGTGGCAGGGGCCTGGACAAGGGTGGTGCCCAGGGCCTGGACAAGGGGTGGCAGGGGCTTGGACAAGGGTGGTGGCAGGGGCCTGGAAAAGGGGGGTGGAAGGGGGCAGGACAAGGGGGGTGGCAAAAGCATGTGCAAGGGACATAGAATAAAGAAGGGCTAGGGTTGGGGCAAGGAGGGGGGAGGCAACAGATGGGCCAGGGAGGGAGGAGGGAACAGACGGGCCAGGTAGGGAGGAGGGAACAGACGACTAGTGTTGGGGGCTGGGGAATGAATAATCTAAAATGGGTGAAGGTAATGTGCCAGAGGTGCGTTGGGAGATCACCCAAGAGTGTCGCTATAGTAGACATGGTGGAATTTAGAGTAGCCATTTGGGTGGTGAATGTGCTCTTGAAAGTGGTGAGTTGGTGCTCCATACGGGGTAGAGTGTTTGCTATTTGTGCAACGTGAGTGTTCAGTGATACAATGGCGTCTTCAAATCTTTGAGATGCAAGTGAGATTGCCTCCACCGTCACAAGTTCAGCCTGCTCCCTCTGAGGCTCCTCCACATCACGGGCAACTTCCTCCTCCACCTCAGGAGCAGTCTGGTGTTCATGTTCTGTGTATAGAGAAAAAGAAAAAATAACATATTAAATCCAAACAGTAACGCTAAAGGTTTTGATTGTAAACATTTTTACCCACGTGTGATGTAGCATTGGTAAAGTGTAAGCTTCCATGGAATTTGCTAACAAAGAGGCATTGACAGTCCAGAAAAGCAGACATAGGCAAATATGTGGGTTCATTTTTCACATGGACCAACATATTAATTCAATTTCTCTACAGTGTGTACATTTCTTTTCCAACTATGTGATAGGCAAACACATTTTGACATTAAAGTTTGACAGAAGACACATCCTGAGAGTTGTCACATGTGCAGACTCCGAACACAAACATTAACAGACATTAAATAATGAAACTCATCATGCACCTAGGGGAGAGTGCTGTCCTACTTGGGTTAGTTCCAGTATCTATATCGCCCACCCCAACAATTTTGCATAATGTAATGGCAACGCTCGCACAGTCCTCCAATGGTGTTAATCCCGCGTCCAGGGGAGGGTCCCCGCCAGTTCCTCTGGCATGGTCATGGGCTTTTCGGATTTTAGCCTTAAGGCGCTGTTTATAGTCTGACCATCTGGGCAAATAACAAAGAATATGCCGTTAAATGGCAGAATAGTATAAAAATTCAGAATTCATAGTGTCGTATTGCTATTTACACACTAAATAACATAACCAATACACAATTAAATGTGTATGCCTTTTCAAGCCTGGATAATGTAGAAAATTGAACATGTTTATTTGTCAAAGTACCATGGGGATTTAGATGTGTAACTAAGCCCTTGCTAGTGATATGACTTACACAGACACAAGGATGTGTTAAGCTCACAGGCGTCTAACTAGTAACATGTTTACAGTCATCCAATCCAAAAAGTGATTTAGAACAAACATTTGATTCGTACCGTTTCTGAACTTCTCCCATTTTAGGGTTCAATGTATATTTTCATTAACCTTTGCTGTTATTTGTGCCCATTTCTGTGCTCGGTTATATCCTGTTATTGATTGTTGGGCAGAATGGAATTGAACAATCACCTCTTCAACCAGAACTTCCAACTCCACGTTTGAGAAATTATGGCGTCACCATGTGGGCACCCCTGCCGGGCACTCGGTGCTGGGTCCAGCTGCCTCCGATATTTAGCTATATAAAACAAAAGGAGGGTGTTTATTAGCAATGCAAACAGTCAGGTGCAATAAAATATTGTAGTCCACCCCACCCCCTTAAAGATTGCATTTGTCAGACACCAACCTATGTTTCAAGCACATGCACCTTAATCTAAAAAGCCTTGTTGTTTCTATATATACCCAACAGTCACTTCGCAAACTCTATATAAATATGAGTTGCCTAAAATAACTAATTCATCATTCTGCTAATACTACCACTCTCCACTTTGGAATTTAGTACATTGTTAATGACGTTGTCAGCACAGTTAACTCACCTATCTCCCATTCCAAATCCTGAGCAGGAACAAAACAATGTGATTGGAAATGTAAGGTGAATACAAAAGAAAGCCATCCACAGAATTAAGAGTGTAGACTATATAATTTAATTTATTTGGATTCATCCTAATAAGTGCATAGATACATTTGCAGTAATCTGACCATCAATGCTAAAATCATCTTAATAGTGTGTTTTGTAGGGAGAAACCCATTAGCAGAGTGTAGCAGTAAATTGTATACTTTGCCTGAACATTTTGAGTGAACGGTCACTCTTTGAATGTTGTAAGCGAAGTAACACTGATTTACAAGGTAGTTCCCTAATCAGAAGCTTATCACATCAAATAGTACTTACTGGATTACTGATAGACAAAACAAGTGAAATAGTCCAACAAATCTCACACTCATGAAAATCCTGCCCTGCTAAATAGCACATGAGCAGGAATGAAATAAGAGTCCAAGTGCGTTTAAATGCATGATTTCCTTAACAGGCCAGGTGTACACTGTCTTCCTAATTGCTGAGCACAGAGTACTCATCGCCCCTGCGACGGGCGCCATGTTTTTGAACCACAGGCGTCTGAAAGATCCGCATGACACGTGAGCGCGTCCATACGTGCTCAGAGAACCAATCAGAGTGCAAAGTACTGAGGAGAGTAAAAAATGAGGTTGCCGGTTTTCTTCAGGAGAGAGCTCAGAGTCCTGACCGAGGGCATGGATACCATGCCCTTGGGAAGGTACATAAGCAATGAGGTGAAGTTGAGGGCTTACCTGCGAGTCCATCGCCATATACGGCCTAGATTTAATCGCAGACGTACTCTTGTACAGCTCCAGCATCGCTGGAGCAGTCTCCACCGGCGTCAGGCTCAGATGCTCCGGGAGCTACGCAGGGAGATAATAAGAAGTGAGTTCTCTATTAATCGCCAAAAACACGTATACATATATTTTTGGGGTATATGTTTCAAAATATGTTCACCTTAATCACCTGACATGGCCTACATATCAATCTTCCAGCACACTATAAAGGTCATTGCCCTTCTAATGCACCCAGCCTGCTTTGGCTCCTGTCTCCTACATTTGTCTGCTGAACATTTACTTTCCTAAATGTTTTCTGCAGAAACTTCAGAACATTGATGGAGGTTTTTAATTCAAGCTTTCCAACTCTTGACCCAAGTGCTGTAACTTGCTGACCTAACCTTAAAAACTTTTTGCAGATTGGAGTGGCAGATGTTTTGTTATTATTGACAAAACATTTTAAAGGCCGGTTTGAAAACCAAAAGACCTTTGCTCTTTTTCAAATTATTTGAAGGTCCCATAAGGTGCAAACATATTACCTACTGTTCTATATATAGCTAATCAATCATTAATTAACTGGCTATTTTCAATGTGAGGTAGTCCCTACAAATGATGTTTTCAAAAGTATACTCATCATCCAAAGTATTTGATATCCCTCCACTAATTCAGTGGCCCTGTACAGAGAAAACTAATTCACATCATTGCGAGCCCCATGGGAGCTTGAAGACTTAAATTCCCTAACATTTCCACACAGACTACTGGAAATTTCTAAAATATCCAAATTACCCGCCCAGTAGTATGTTTTGGGAGTGTTGTAGTCAACACATGCAACTATGGAGCAAACATGCAAACTCCACACAGATAAGGTTATGGTCAGGACTCAAACTCCTTACCCCAGTGCTGTGAGAGCAAAGTGCTAACTACTAGACCACTGAGATATTCAATATCCCTTTACCAAAAACAAGCATTTGTGACAGGTCATGTGAAATGCTTTGTGTTTATCATGTTTAGCTCCTTACTTTCGTAGTAGCTAATATTTGTGTCTGCTGGCAATGAGAAGTTTCCAAAAAATGTCTGATCACATGATTATCGTAATACTATCGGTTTATTAAGCTAGTGAATGTGTTAACAATACCCTGGTTTTTTTTGGGTTGTTTCCAACAGACCGGGCACATTGGGAATGGCGGCAACACCGGCAGGCGGTGGTGGAGGATCAGGAGGAGAAGCAGGACCAGCTGCAGCAGCAGGTGCCAGTCCGGGGAGAGGGGAATGGCGACGCCAATGCCTAGGGCGAAGCCGACCCAGAATGGAGGCGGAGGAGCAGGGCGAGGGCCAGGACGAGGCGGAGGAGGAGTCTGTTAACTAATCTGAGGCCGAGTCTCAGCCTGAGCCCCAATCCTCCGCCTCCGCCTCTGGTGAGGCTGAGTGGTCTTTGGAGGTGACGGAGGCGGAGCCAGACCCCGAGGTCCAGCTGGACCAGGAGGGCGATGGCCAGCTGCTGGTGCCTCAAGTTGGTGAGGCATTAGGACATAGTAAGTCTTTACATGAAAGGGTTTCTTGATTTTAATACCACTGCAATGCCCATTAATATTTGTTACTAGCCCTGCTAGAACACATGTTGATTAAAAGGTGACATTTATGACACAGGTTGCAATGATAATGGGCATCCAAATGTGAGTTTGTGTAAACAAGAAAACAACAGCCAGAGCCATCTTAACACATGGCCACGCAGGGCAGTGGCAACACGAACAGACGGGCCTGATTAACTTGCCATAGATTGTAAGCTTGCAAGAAGGGTTCTCTTACCTCTCTGTCTGTATGTATTACCCAGTATTGTTTTATTAATGTTTGTTCCCAATTGTAAAGCGCTACGGAATTTGCTGGCGCTATATAAATAAATGATGATGATGATGACTTGACAACTTGTCAGTATATAATGCTATAGATTTTCCAGGCAATTATCAAACAATTCTCTTGCAATAAAGCGAGTTAACATTTGGTTCGAACACTTGGTTATTAAAAAATGTTTCCAAGCAATTTAGTACTGTGCCACCTCTGTCTATATGATTAAACAAATGAGTCGGTCTTTGGATTTGAACATCTTTGCTTTGCAAAATCAAGGGTCATGTTAGATTTGCCAAACGATTATAGATTAATGTCTGCTCTCCAGCAGACTTTTTAATTTGCAAACACTGAATTTGTGGGAGGTAGCAATAAGTATGAGCTTAATTTTCGTGCCAATTTTCCAAAAATTCCGGTGAGTGATTGTGTAGGTAGGGCCTCAGTGTAGTGCTTTGGCCTGGGGACTATAATGCGGTGAAGACAACCTTGTCCACGCCCCTCTCCCCGGGCCACACCAGAATGTAGTACATCTATCAAAATGCTACACCAAAGCCTTATCAACGTCTATTGTGCGGCCAAATGCATTTATATCTAGAGGCCTAACATTTGAAAGTAATGTAACAGTACACATCTCTAGTAAGTCCTGTCTGTTTGACATTATTAGGTTTGGATGTATATTTATTTTTGTTTTTTGGTTTCTTTCAGCACCCATGGATGAAGCACAAATGTGGCCTCCCCCACCACCAACTGTGGATGAAATGAGAGCACACATGGGCCAATTTGTGGAGGAGCTAGAAGCCCTCCGCAACCAACAGGCCCAATTAATTTAAAATTTTAGGTTCAAATTGGCCTACTGGGAATCATTGTCCCAATGATTTTTTTTTTATAAATTGTTATTTTATTGTAAATATGTTTTTGTTTTATGTAAATATTTTTGATTCATTCAAACATTTTATAATTATATAAGTTCTAAAAAAAAAATTCATTGGTGTGTGTGTCTTTATTCATCTAATTACCCAACATGTGGGTGTAAGGATAAAAGAGAAATTATATAATTATCCGAAAAGAGTAACATTTAGGAAAGATGGTTGGTTTAGAACTCCATCATCATTTCTATAGCCGAAAACATTTTTATTTGCTCTTTGCATGTCATTAAAAAGGAACATGTGCCCTCTACCAACAAGCCACACCTCTAAGAGGTATGGCATCTGTAGGCCCTGTGTGCAAGAAAAATTCCAAAAGGTCAAATACCCTAACTAGTTAACAATTTCCCCAAATCATGTCTCATTGTAGTGATAGTCCAAGGTTACGTTCAAGTGTCAGAGCAAAGCCAGTCACACATTGAAGAGAACATCGAAACTGTACCCAGAAGTGGCCTCAGTGGTGTAAGGCAGAAGTGCAAGCGATGCAAAGCACCATGGTACTGGACTGTGGTGATCGTACTGTTTGGATAAAGCTGAGTACATCACATAACCTGTACACCGTTGATCTAGATGAAAGTAGGTTTGCAGGCAATGTTGCATTTAACTCCAAGGAGCCTGTCCCCTCCAAATCCCCCCCCTCTTAGTCCATTCCTAGTAATAAATGACAGCATGCACATAATAATGTGCATGTGAACTGTGGGCCCTGACGCTTTTCGAAAGTTCCCCCAAAAAAATTAGTTTATTACAGTACAGGATAAATAGGAGGGCATATTTTACTTTACATTGTGGTTGAGCGTGTATAACAAATAAAAATTAAAAAATAAAAACTTTGTGTCAAGTTCCTGCGATTCTTCTTAGCAGAATGATTACAGTCCACAATGTGCACACAATTATTATGGGTATGCTTTGTATTTGAACTCACGCCTGCTGTGTTGTGAGTCAAAAGTGCTAACCACTGAGCTACCTGTGAGATTCCTATTTTGTGTGTAATTTGTGTGAATAATGAAGAGTACTATTAAGTGTCAGTTTCCTGTGTAGCACGCATGCTGTATTGTTGGTGTGCTTCATGTTTTTTCAAATATCAGGTTGTGATAGTTGTTAGCTCTCCCACTTTCCAGAAAGGTAGTTATGAGTTCTAATCCCGACACAAACCCTTTATCTGTGTGGAGGTTGTATACACTTTTGTGTTTGTGTGTTTCCTAACAAGCCAGATGGTTATATATTACAACATACATTTTCATAGATTCTTTATTCATGTGCTTTTAATGTAGCCATGTCCATGCATTTTGCGCACTATACGGCGACTTGAAGTCCAAAACACACAAAGCCCTTCAGCAATGTGTCTTTTAGGTAAAAGTGTGTATTACACTAATTAATCGCAAACGAGAAACATTGTTCACAGTGTACCACATCATTATTATTTGAGAATGATTAATTAGTGAAGAGCTATCCCGTGAAAATAACCCACAGGCATTGTGTTTTGTTATGTGTATACAAACTGTTCGGACCTCCCACATTGGGCGTGACGTATACATTTCCAAGCTTCACGTTAATTGCTTGGAATCCGTCGCTTGTGCTTCTACCTTGTGTAAAGATCCGCAGATGGGTGTGTTTTTCGAGTTTGAGGTTCTTCTTCCTCTTGCGTAAGTGTCTGCGTCGCTCAAAGTATGCACAGCAAATACGGATGCGTTTGCGTACGTTGATGAATCGGGCCGAGGTATTTTAGTATAGAGCTATCCATCGGTGAAGCTACAGATAAGCCCCCAATACTCAATAACGCCTATTTATGGCACAGGCTATAGAGCTAAAAACCTGTTGGAACCTTTTTTTAAGGTGACATCAATATCCTCAATAATATCCAAAAACAGACCCTTTTCATTCTTCGTGTTCTATGATATCTCAGGACATCTCTACTAGGTGAGTGAAGGCTGTGTATCTGGGATAAGTTTGAACATGGGAAATTACATATTTTCTCAAATATCCTATTTTCAGGAATCATGTCTTGTAGTAAATGAAGGGAACGTATAACTTGTTGTATGGAGGTAATATCATCTTTGTAAAACATTCTGGTGAGAATATAGGTCAGTGTAAACACCCTAACTTGGAATGCGTTTGAAAGTTCTTAAAAAACTAATTTGCATTTACATAGACTTTCTAGTTCTGACATCACAGGAAGGGGGCTGTGGGCATCTGAAGCATGTTTAAAATGTCTTGTAAATCAGATTTGTTCATTTTTGGAAATCAATTTCTTATTGAAAAGTGTTCGATCTCAACGCTCTCCCTGCAAGAAAAAAACTGATCATTTGTGAGTTTACCATTTTCTGCTGTTTATTCCTTTTTATTTTACAAATAACTTTTGTATGACATCTCTGTTTATCATTTTGCTAATTGTTTTTTATCTTAAGCATTGTGAATTTCTTTTCCATATTAAATTACACTTAATGGATTCATCAAGACGCACATTCTGAGCGCAACATGCGTTTGATTAAAAGCGAATATAAATCGACTCTGCATACTCCCAAATTCAATAAGGAGTGGATCTGAAGATACGGGCGCTGATGAGTTCGGGTGTAGGTCTGCTGTGCTCTTCTATACAAGACACTGCTTGATATGTCCATACCTATGTGGATTATAAATTTGCAAAAGAACACACAGAAATAAAATAAATAAGTGTATGTCACCTGTTAATAATATATTCATTAATCATAAAACAGTAAAAAAAATGTTAGAGTGTTTTTTTATATATATTTTTTTCCCATTAAATACATTTATTTGGATGTTTTTAAATGTATACTTAAAATAAAATACATTTTTACAGTTGCTCCTGATTTCAAACACATGTTCTAGCATGTATACACAGCTGTCATCACTACTGATCATGATGTAGACTAGACCTGTAGCTGGCGCAAGAGATATGGCAGAAAAACAAGTAACTTTGCGATGCCCAGAGCTGGATTGGCAGCATGGGCTTGAGTTTGGCAAGCCTTTACTGTAAATTGTCTATATCCCCTTCCAAGTCCTGTTCACTCCTTGAAATCGTAGGCTGTAGTAAGTGTCTTTTGCATACGTAGTTGGAGCAGACAGGGCTATGTTTACTGGCGTATGGTCCAGTTCTGGGAATGCGCAGACTGATTTTGCGTACGTATAATATGCTCAAAATCGGCAGGTTTCTGTATTCTTACACATTCACGTGTCGGACTTAGGCTGGTATTAGAATGCTATATAGGTGAAGCAGAGGGGATCATTTGATTTATGATAATTTTGGGCCAGAGGAGATGATTTGGGTTATGATAACTCTGATTAAAGTAAGCTGTAAGAGATTAGTCTAGATAAAGGGAGATCCTAAGGCTTCCAGAGTAATAGTGTTAGCTCTTCATACAAAACCTTGGTGGTGGCTTCATTGGTAAGACAAAGTAAGTATGTGGGATAGTCAGGATTTTAATCATATTTAAACAGACCAGGTGGTTGTTTTTGATTAACCCTTTGTCACACACATGTGACATAGGCTCAGGTGAGTGCTAGATCATGACAGCCCATTAATGAACAGGATGGGTATGTGGTGGGTTTCCTTGAATATCTGTTGATATTAAGATGGCATGCATACTGTTTGCATTTTAAAATTATTTATTTAAAAAAACTCAAAATGATAAAGTACACCTAGTTGTGTACACTGTTCTGGTACAGACTAAATTATTTGTGTCATGGATTCAACAAGGTGCTGGAGACATTCCTCAGAGATTCTGGTCCATGTTGACATGATACCATCACACAAATACTGCAGATAAGTCAACTGCAAATTCATGCTACAAATTGTCCACCACATCCCAAAGGTGCTCTGTTGGATTGAGATCTGGGGGTAAATGTATGAAGCTCCGGGTTCTTCAACACCCGCGAGTTCGGCGTCTTCAGCGCTTAAATTTAAAGCGGCACTGCCTTGTAAAGGGAAACTTCCCTTTACAAGGCAGCGCCGCTTTAAATTTAAGCGCTGAAGACGCCGAACTCGCGGGTGTTGAAGAACCCGGAGCTTCATACACTTACCCCCTGGTGACTCTGGAGGCCAGTGGAGTACATTGAACTTATTGTTATTTTCATGGAACTAGCTTGAAATGTGCTTTGTAATGTGGCACGTTATCTGGAAGTAGCAATTAGATGATGGGTTGTCTTTGGCCATAAAGGGATACACATTGTCAGCAACAATACTCGTAGGTTGTAGCATTTAAATGATGTTCATTTGGTATAATTAATATGTACCAAAAAACATTACTCACGAGACAGGATAGATCCAAGGTTAGCTGTTGGTGATGGTAAGGTCCTTGAGAGCATCTAATTATAAATGGTGCGGACCTTCTGCAATTTAATGTTGATAACATCCCAGTGTCCCAACTTCATACAAAGTACTGTTACTTCATGCTAACAGAACTTAGGTTCCAGCTTAGTGCCCCTAACACAAGACCCTCAAACTGTGCCGACAAGCGTCTCCCCCACCTGCATGTCGGACGTGTCGGACTTAGGCTGGTATTAGAATGCTATATAGGTGAAGCAGAGGGGATCATTTGATTTATGATAATTTTGGGCCAGAGGAGATGATTTGGGTTATGATAACTCTGATTAAAGTAAGCTGTAAGAGATTAGTCTAGATAAAGGGAGATCCTAAGGCTTCCAGAGTAATAGTGTTAGCTCTTCATACAAAACCTTGGTGGTGGCTTCATTGGTAAGACAAAGTAAGTATGTGGGATAGTCAGGATTTTAATCATATTTAAACAGACCAGGTGGTTGTTTTTGATTAACCCTTTGTCACACACATGTGACATAGGCTCAGGTGAGTGCTAGATCATGACAGCCCATTAATGAACAGGATGGGTATGTGGTGGGTTTCCTTGAATATCTGTTGATATTAAGATGGCATGCATACTGTTTGCATTTTAAAATTATTTATTTAAAAAAACTCAAAATGATAAAGTACACCTAGTTGTGTACACTGTTCTGGTACAGACTAAATTATTTGTGTCATGGATTCAACAAGGTGCTGGAGACATTCCTCAGAGATTCTGGTCCATGTTGACATGATACCATCACACAAATACTGCAGATAAGTCAACTGCAAATTCATGCTACAAATTGTCCACCACATCCCAAAGGTGCTCTGTTGGATTGAGATCTGGGGGTAAATGTATGAAGCTCCGGGTTCTTCAACACCCGCGAGTTCGGCGTCTTCAGCGCTTAAATTTAAAGCGGCACTGCCTTGTAAAGGGAAACTTCCCTTTACAAGGCAGCGCCGCTTTAAATTTAAGCGCTGAAGACGCCGAACTCGCGGGTGTTGAAGAACCCGGAGCTTCATACACTTACCCCCTGGTGACTCTGGAGGCCAGTGGAGTACATTGAACTTATTGTTATTTTCATGGAACTAGCTTGAAATGTGCTTTGTAATGTGGCACGTTATCTGGAAGTAGCAATTAGATGATGGGTTGTCTTTGGCCATAAAGGGATACACATTGTCAGCAACAATACTCGTAGGTTGTAGCATTTAAATGATGTTCATTTGGTATAATTAATATGTACCAAAAAACATTACTCACGAGACAGGATAGATCCAAGGTTAGCTGTTGGTGATGGTAAGGTCCTTGAGAGCATCTAATTATAAATGGTGCGGACCTTCTGCAATTTAATGTTGATAACATCCCAGTGTCCCAACTTCATACAAAGTACTGTTACTTCATGCTAACAGAACTTAGGTTCCAGCTTAGTGCCCCTAACACAAGACCCTCAAACTGTGCCGACAAGCGTCTCCCCCACCTGCATCAGATGTTCATCACTCCAGCTCTCTTACTCTAGATGTTACTTACTTATCACATTATATTCTTCCATTTATTCCTACATCACCTCCCCACAACAAATACATGACACTAAACTCAATCGCTGAGTAGGGCTACAACTAGTCTAGTGAGAACATGATAGAACAATGGATTTACCTGGATGGGAACAAATGGACAATAATACAATTGCCTATTTAACGTATAACTAGATGTGCAGACACTTGCTTGCCCTATAGTTAGCTAAATAAGCAAGAACAGAGAAGACAGAAGAAAAGAGAAGAGAGGAAAACAGCTAGGTAAGTAAAAAAAAAGGGAGAAAAGCACAGAGTAACAAGGAGGGGGGGAGACAAAGGCACACCATGAGGATAAAGGGGGGAGACGCACAGTATGAAGAAAAAGGGGGGGAGAGAGGCACAGTATGAAGAGAAAGGGGGGAAGAGAGGCACAGTATGAGGAAAAAAAAAGGGGGCAGCAGAAATACACCGAGTGATGGAGAGGGGGAGCAGGATGGCACAGTGATGGAGAGCGGGGGTAGCATGGCACAGTGATGGAGAGGGGGGGCAGCATGGCACAGTGATGGAGAGGGGGGGACAGGATGACACAGTGATGGAGTGGGGGGGGCAGGATGGCACAGTGTGATGAAGTCGGGGAGGGGGAACAGCATGGCACAGTGTGATGATGGGGGGGCAGATGAAGGGGGAAAATCAGCATGGAGGGCACAGTGTGATCACAAAGGGGCACAACATGGTGATGAAGGGGCACATTAATGTGTGTGTGATGACACAGGGGCTTGTGGCAATGTAGTGTGAGGAGGGAGGTGGCTAATTAATGGGTGCAATTTTGTTTGTGGGATAATGGTTAGGCAATTTTATAGTGTTAACTATTAATTTAAGATGGGGTGGTTTGGGGGCTACTGAATGTGTGGGAGAATGAGGTCTCTTTATTAAATGTGCCTATGAATTATTTAATGTCAGTGATGGTTGCGGGAAATAGGTATATTTCTGAAATGTAAATACTATTAATTTATTGCTGGGGCTGTTTGTAGAGAGGGAAATAGGTTTATTTATTAAATGTGAATACTATTATTTTAATGTTGGGGCTGGAGGAAGGCCTAATTATTAATCGTGGGTGCTATAGATTTAACGCCGGGGCTGGCTGTAATTTTCAAAATGTACTCATTTTTTTTTCAAAATAGGGCCCCCAACATTCCAGGATCCAGACAAGCCGCAACTAAGGAAACCTGCAGCCACAGGTGGTGAAAGTGAGAAAAACGGGTAGGAGAGAGCAGGAGAGCGTGTGAAATGTTTTGATTCTAGTGGGACAATCCCAATTTTTGGTGACCGTTCAATGGTGTACACAACAATGCAAGTTTTTTTTTTGTAAGATGGCTTCCTGGGAACACCAAGTGATTCATAGCCACACCCCCAATTGTATGACCACACCCACATTTTTGTGGATGTGGTCGTACAAATATTTTGTGCTGCACAAAAATTTTTGGGTCGTACCAATTTTTATTTTTTGTGCCGCACAAATTTTTTTTTATTCTCAGCTATAATGGGGGCCCCATGAAGTTGTTGTACCGGGGCCATGAATTCCTCTTGGCAGCCCTGCTCACATTACCAGACATGACTAGAAAGATGAGAGAAGATAAAGAGGACAGCTGCAGTGCACAAAACCAGGAGGATATGAAACTGCAAAACAGACAACTGCAGAGCAAACGAAAAAACCTACACACTACACCGACCCTCACACACACTACACCGACCCTCACACACACTACACCGACCCTCACACACACTACACCGACCTCACACACACTACACCGACCCTCACACACACTACACCGACCCTCACACACACTACACCGACCCTCACACACACTACACCGACCCTCACAAACACTACATCGACCCTCACACACACTACACCGACCCTCACACACACTACACCGACCTCACACACACTACACCGACCTCACACACACTACTTACCAGCATATGGCAAAGGTAGAAGGAGCGGAAGAAGATAACTGCTGACTGTGCGGTTGTCTCTTCTTGGTGTGCTTACCACAGTGATGGAAGCCCACAAAGGAGGAGGGATAAGAATATCACCGCCTTCTAGGGCCCAGCCTTAATGTGCCTAGTGTGGGGCTTCCATGACAGGTAGTTCCCACCTGATTTTCCCCCCAAACATCCGGATCCTACACCAAATCCTTCTGTATAGGCCGCAGTGTGAGACAATTCCCATCTCCAGGAGGATAGGGAAGACACTTACCTTATAGCCTCTCCTCCGTTGTGTGTTCTGGTGCTGGTGTGTGGTCTGGTGCCTGTGCCCATGTCTCCACTGGTGCTGGAGACATAGAGAAGCCAAACACTACCTGTGGCAGCAGTGACCAGGTTTCCCCAGAGGGCAGTCCTAAATCAGAAGGGGGCAGGCAGCAGGAAGAGATATCGGCAGTTTATGTACCTATATGTTATATGGAAAGGTATAAAATATTTCTGAAATATTCATATAAATCTCATCCACAGCATGTAAGATCCTAAACAGGAAAAACACAGATAATATAGTTTTATAGGATTACTGTAATCTTCCTAGAATGCTTCAATGTAAACAAAAAGTGCTTATGAAATAGGATTGACTTATTGTAAAAATGAACATATAAAATGTGAACTTAAAAAGCCTATAAATTAATTTGTAAAGTAAACATTCAGGGCCTTATATAGAATTGGACGCAATAAAGAGAACAATGTAGACATTTCCAGCACATCTGGGAGCACAATGTGTCATTAGTGTGATGTTTCTTATATAGAGAAATACACAAATAATTTGAAAATAACACATTACAATATTGACGAGCCTGTAAGAGCCAGAGAATAGATTGTTTACATGGGTTAATAAACATTTGCACTTTCCACCATATAACGTTCCCTATGTAATATTGAATCAACTTTAGAAGGTTTTGGTTCTATACAGTTTGTCTATTACAACACATTATTGGACTTTTCACTCAAATCTTCAGTTTATAGCTGTAAGAATACTGATTCCTTGTATTACTGGTACATTGATATGGTCGCAGTAGAGGGAGTGATGATCACTATTTCTTCTGTTGATTACCACAAAAATATACATCACCATATCTGTTCTGTGATAATCAACAAGCACCGTAATAGTAACTAGAATAACACATCTGTCAGATAAGCAGCTTGTATTGTATCTTATGCTCACACTGTGCACATACACTGATCAGTGTGTCAGTGACTGTGATCTGATTCCTGCCGTCCCTTCTAATAGTCTGATATAAGAGCTGAGACGTCTTCCATCGAACTGACCACACATGGAAGAGAAAATATCTGAAAATTAAACATATAGAAATTTTTAAACAGTGTATTTTTTGGTGAAAAAAAAAATAAAACTTACCTCAAACAAATGTGTTGAGTGACACTTCTATATCTCTTTATGTAATGCATAAAATAGTTGACACTGAGAACTCCTCCGATAACGATGTCGCCATCTTTAAAATATTCATAATCCTCAAATGATCCTGTTAGTTGCAGATTACAGGCTGGTAACAGAGTCTGGGTCACAGGTATCACACACAGAGATAACACACATAACAGCATTGTACATATGTGAGATGAGACTGTACGTCTGGACATGGCTCCCCCAGATAGCGCTATGTACCCCAATATAACGCAGAACATCACCTGGTGTCTGTAGATGTCAGTGAAGCATAATAAAGACCCTGCAATCTCCTATATCTGAATGACAGTGTAATAGAAGTGATCATCTTCCCTCCTTTTATACAGTACAATGTGATACAAGTCTCTGTGTTCTGGATTTAGCTACAGGTGTTTGTGCCGGTGACTATTCTGTTCTGTGCTTAAAATATAGTTCGTCAACAGCAGGATAATCACTAGTTTCCCTGACAGACAAACAGGACGATGAGAATAATAATATTTCACTATTTCAGAACTGTCTCATCCTCTAAAGAATAGCACAAACCTGTTTGAAACTAGAAGTTAAATACATTGAATTGCAAAAAAAGTTTTGTGTTGTCCAAGGTGTTGCCTCAAATGTCACACAATGATAAGGGGCAGTGTTATGAGCCGCTGTAGTGTCCATAGCCGCCGCGGCTCGCTCTCTTCGCTGCATGGCGTCCCAGCCGTCTCCTTGGCGACCGAGATGTCCCTTCCTGTTTCAGGGCCGACCGTTGCTAGGGCAATGCCCGGACGCCGAGACGCCAAGCACCGCGTCCCGGCAATGCAGGACAGGCGGGTGCGTTCGCAGAAACTCACACAGCCTGCCGGCTAATTAATATTGTACTAATTTGTTAGGCAACACCTGGGCATAGTTTTAAGGCTGGGTCTTGATTGGCTATCTTCTGTATTTAAGGCAGGGAGTGCTTAGCCTCCCTGCCGGTTATAGAGTTCCAGTCCTGTGCTGTGCTGACCTGCTCTTGGATTCTTATTGGCCTGATCTGCTTTTGTGACCCTTGCCTATCTGCCTGTGACCCTGACCTTTTTGCTAGTATTCTGGACTTCGGTGTTTGCCTGTGACCCTGACCTTTTGGCATTGTATTCTGGATTTTGTTGTTTTGCTATGGACCTCTGACCTCGACCTGCCTCTGACCACCCACTCCAGTCTGATTTAGCACCCTGGTTCCATCTGCACTGCGGCCATCTTGGATGAGCTTTTGCTACTCTGAGCCTAAGACCTGGGGGCATCTGAGTACCTGTGAGCACATAAAGCTCTACGGGGAAAGCGGCTGCTGAAGGTGAAGATCTCTACACTACTGTTCTAAAAGCTCATCCTTGGTGGTTGTGGGCCATAACATTATAATCGGCCAGTGGAATTACTTGAAAGGAATGTTCATGGAAGAAAATGGGACGGACCCCTCTCCAACCCAAGTCTTAGCAGGGCAGATTCAAACCCTGTCCCAGACTGTCCAAGCACTATCACACCATTTATCTGCATAAAAGGAAGCCTCTTGGACTTTGCAAGCCCAGCAAGGTCCCCTGGCACCTGCTCTTGAACCTGAGTTGAACCTGCCAGACCGTTTCTCTGGAGAGAGAGCCTTATTTCGCAATTTCAAAGAAAGTTGTAAACTTTATTTCCGGCTAAAACCCCGTTCTTCAGGTATGGAGCTGCAAAGGGTCGGTATTATTATATACCTTCTCCAAGGTGACTACCTGTCCTGGGCATCTGGCTCCTGCAAGTCCTTCATTACGGTCGGCTCTCTGCTGAGGAATACAGTGCCGAGTTCAGGCGATGGTCTACTGACAGCGAGAGGAACGGTCCTGCATTACCCAGTCAATTTCGCTTAGGTTTGTCGGAGCAAATCAAAGATGCTTTGGTACAATACCCTTCTCCAACAACATTGGAGAGTCTTATGCAGCTCGCCATCAAAATCGACAGATGGATCAAAGAGAGAAAGACGGTGAAAGAGGCACCTTTCTGTTCATTATCTGAATTTGTTTCTGCATCATTGGACATGGAAGAACCTTTGCAATTAGGAGCCTACCGTCTTTCTGCAGAAGAAAAAAACAGAAGACGGACCCAAGGTCTGTGCCTTTACTGTGGCATCAAAGGACATTTTTCTCATTCCTGCCCTAACAAGTCAGGAAAAGAGTTGGTCTTTGAGATAAAGAGGAGGATCACCTAGGTCTGCAGATTATCTGCTCTAAAAATGCATTTTTGTTTCCCGCGTACATCACTGATTGTACTCATTCTGTTGATATCTCAGCCTTCATTGATAGTAGTGTTGCTGAAACTTTTCTGGACACTGGATTCACCAAATCTTCTGGAATTCCCTTCAAGAGTATCAGTACGGTTATTACTGTATGTGGTCTAGATTTAGGATCACTCCCAGACGGCAAGGTCTTGTATGAAACTCCCCCGCTACACCTGACAGTGGTAACCCTTCATTCAGAAACACTGTATTTCTAACTTATTATTTGCCCATCTGTACGGGTGATATTGGGGCATCCCTGGCTGCGCCTTCATAACCCTGTAATTGATTGGGCACAAGGGCACATTACCCAGTAGAGTTCCTTGTGTTCTTAGACTTGTTTGCGCTTGCCTCTTCGGATGCTACAGTCTGCTTCTGAATTACTTCCCCTCAGTACTGTGAATTCTGGGATGTATTCTCTAAAAAAGCGGCTGACATTCTGCCTCCACATCGGGATTTCACTTGTGCCATAGAATTAATTCCAGTTTCTAAATTACCAAAAGGAAGACTGTATTTACTCGTCGGTCCTGATACCAAGGCCATGCAGGAATACGTTGAGGAAAATTTACAAAAAGGCTTTCTTAGGCCTTCAAAATCTCCGGTGGGAGCTGGTTGTTTCTTTGTCTCCAAGAAGGATGGTGGACTACGTCCCTGTATTGATTTCAGAGGTCTTAACAAAATCACTATTAAAAACACCTACCCACTTCCTCTCATCTCGGTTCTCTTTGACCAGCTTAGAGGTTCTACCATCTTCACCAAAATTGACCTTCACGGAACATACAATCTCATCCGTATCAGAGGTGAAGATGAGTGGAAAATGGCTTTCAATACCCATTCCGGCCACTACGAGTATTTGGTTATGCCATTCTGTCTCTGTAACGCACCAGCGGTCTTCCAAGATCTCATTAATGAAGTTCTTCGGGAAATCCTTGATCAGTTCATTGTTGTGTACTTGGATGACATACTAATATACTCCCATTCTCTGTCTCAGCATCGGTTCCATGTTCAGCAAGTTCTCCATAAATTACGGGACCATCATTTGTTTTCCAAGCTTGAGAAATGCGAGTTTGAAGTTCGGAGTGTATCATTTCTTTGATATATTACATCCTCTACCGGTTTTTCTATGGACCCAAGTAAAGTTCAAGCTATTCTAGATCGGGTGCGGCCCAATAATCTGAAAGCTGTGCAAAGGTTTTTGGGCTTCGCCAATTACTACCGAATATTTATTCAAGGTTTTTCCGATTTGGTGACTCCCATTTTTGCCTTCACCCAAAAGGGGGCAGATCCTGGTAATTGGTCCTCTGAAGCTATTAATTCCTTTGAGGCTCTAAAAAAGGCATTTATTTTCGCCCCTGTCTTAAGACATCCTAATCCTGAGCTGCCTTTTATTCTGGAGGTTGATGCCTCTGACATTGGTGCGGGCAGTGTGCTCTCTCAAAAAGATCCTGGTAATCACCGACTGCTCCTTTGCTCATTCTTCTCACGCAAGTTTTGAGATGTGATGTTGATAATCGGAAACTCTAAGCCATCAAATGGGACTTTGAAGAATGGCGTCACTGGCTGGAAGGAGCCATCCATGTCATCCCAGTCATCACTGACCATGAGAACCTCCAATACATTGAATCTGCAAAATGACTGAATCCAAGGCAAGTCCGTTGGTCATTGTTCTTTACCTGCTTTCGTTTTGTTATCAGTTATAGACCAGGATCTAAGAACACCAAGGTTGATGTTTTACCCAGAAGCTTTGTCTCTCATCATGCACCAGTTCCGAAACTGCTGCCAATTATACCACCTTCAATTATTCACGCAGGTCTAGCCCAAGACTTGGGTATAACCCTTTGCATATTCCAAAAGTTGGCATCCTCTGAGACACCCACAAACTGCTTATTTGTGCCAGTTTACCTTCGAAAGGCTGTCCTCACTGAGGCCCCCGACCATAAAACCGCCAGACATCCCATTATCTGTAAAACCACAGAAAATCTCTCACACTCTGTTTGGTGGCCCACCATGTCTTCAGATGTTCAAGACTTAGTTATGTCCTGTGAAATTTGTGCCAAAAACAAAACTCCTAGGAACCGCCCTTCTGGTCAGCTCATGCTGTTATCTGTTCCTGAAAGACCCTGGACACATTTGTCTATGGATTTTATTGTGGAGCTCCCTTCTTCAGCAGGCCACAATACTATCTGGGTAGTGGTTGACCGTTTCAGTAAAATGTCTCATTTCATACCTTTAACCAGACTTCCTAGTGCACAGACTTTGGCCTCACTTTTTGTCCAGCATATTTTTCAGCTCCATGGGTTACCTGTAGATATTGTTTCTGACCGTGGCTCTCAGTTTATTGCTCAATTCTGGAAATCCTTTTGTGCACTCCTTGGGACAAACATCAGCCTCTCCTCAGAATACCATCCACAATCCAATGGACAAACTGAAAGGGTTAATCAATCCTTGGAACAATTTTGACTTTTGTACACTTCCGAATTCCACAACAACTGGTCAGCTTTGTTATCTTGGGCAGAGTTTGCATACAACAACTCTGCCACTCCTTCACTTGTATCTCTCCGTTCTTTTGAAATCTTGGTTATCATCCTCATTGGCTTCGCTTAACCCTTCTGGTCTCCCTGGAATTCGATCCATGGCTTCTAGTCTTAAGAATATCTGGAAGAGATTTTATTCTGCCTTAAAGCAAGCCTTGCTTCAATCCAAAAAATTTGCAGATCAACAGCGTAGGAGCTGCTCTTTGAAAGTGGGTCCGAAGGTTTCGCTCTCCACCCATAATATCAGGATCAGACAGCCCTGTAAAAAACTCGGACCTAGATTCATTGGCCCCTTTTCCATCATCAAACAAGTTAATCCTGTGGTCTTTATGTTAAAGCTCACCCCCTCTCTGAAAATCCATGTTTTATTGCTAACACATTTCATTGCTCCTTGTTTAAACCTGCCATTTTTTCTAGTAAATTTAAACATTTTCAGTTTCGGAGGCCACACTCAGTTAATGTGGATAGACACCGGCAATTTTTGATAGAAAAAATACTTGATTCCAAAAGAGTTAAGGGGAAGATTCACTTTTTGGTCCACTGGAAGGGCCATGGTTTGGAAGAGCATGCCTGGGTTCCACGGAAGCATCTCCATGCTGATAGATTTTTTAAAGACTTCTTCAAACAATTCGTCAAGGAAGCCAGGGTGTCACGGTTTCTTAATCCCTCCTCAAGGGGGTTTTACTGTTATGAGCCGCGGTACTGTTATGAGCCTGGCGTCCTGGTCATCTCCTTGACGACCGGGACGTCACTTCTGGTTTCCGGGCTTAGCCTCCCTGCCGGTTATAGCGTTCCAGTCCTGTGCTGACCTGCTCTTGGATTATTATTGGCCTGATCTAATGTTGTGTCCCTTGCCTGTACCTTGGACCTTGCCTGTTTGCCTGTGATCCTGACCTTTTGGCTAGTATTCTGGACTTCGGTGTTTGCCTGTGACTCTGATCTTTTGGCATTGTATTCTGAACTTAGTTGTTTTGCTATGGACCTCTGACCTCGGCCTGCCTCTGACCACCCACTCCAGTCTGGGCTAGCACCCCCGGTTCCATCTGCGTTGTGGCCATCTTTGATGAGCTTTTACTACTCTGAGCCTAAGATCTGGGGGCATCTGAGTACCTGTGAGCACATAAAGCTCTACGGGGAAGGCGGCTGCTAAAAGTGAAGATTTCTAAACTACTGTTCTAGAAGCTCATCCTTGGTGATCGTGGGCCATAACAGGCAGTAGGATGATTCAGGCGTCATAATGTCTTTCTATAAATGGCGGTCACCATTTTCCATACTGTTTCATTGTAGTTAATTTGAAATGAATTTATTTGTAGACAGGGCATGGATAACAGGGCTCAACATGGTTTATTCTCTACTGGATAAATTACATACTAGAACCTTCTCCATTAGTATCTGTGAATAGAAGGACTCTAGAGCTACCACCTCCCCCATAATTATCTGGGAGTATGAAGACTTTAGAGGTGCCACTTTTCCCACTATGTAGTATTAGGAGGACTCTAGAAATACCAATTTCCCCATTAATATTTTGGAGCAGAATGGCTATCATGTTGTAACAGATTCTGGATACTATATTACTAATCTTGATTAGCGCTGGCTTACCTGAGGTGCGGAGTCTAACGATCTCCCCGGTGTTCACCAAGAACCACCGCAAGGCGGGGTGGGCTTCGCTGCCAGGAGTCGCAGGTCGCGGTCCCCAGGTTCGCCCCAAGATGTAGTACAGCGGAGTGAAGCAGAGGTAGCGGAGTCAAACAAGCCGGTTCGGTACACAGGAATGGAGTCAGGCAGAATCAGAAGGCAACTCGGAGTCAACAAGCCAGGTTCGGTACACGGGTCACAAGAATAGGAGAATGGTCAGCAAGCCGGGTCGGTACACATGGATAGGAGAACCAGGGAAGTCAAACAGGCAGAGATCAGCACACAGGAAGACACTGGAAACTGGAAGACACTGCAATCCACGAAGAACAGGAGCCAGGAACAGGTAAGTGTTGCTCTGACACTCAGCGAGTGCCAGAGTGAGGTTTTTATGCTGAAGGGGATTCAAAATCCCCACCTCTGGGTTGTGGTCATGTGACCGCCTCCGGGTGCGGTCACGTGGTCCTGGATGCGGAAGTGCGGCTTCTGGACGGAGCGGCGGGGATCAGGTAAGTCCGTTACAGTACCCCCTGCCATAAAAGTGGACTCCGAACACCTAATAGGGTTTCAAAGGAAATTTCTTATGGAAGGATTTAAGCAGACGGGGAGCATGCAGATCAATGGCTCTAACCCATGAGCGCTCCTCAGGGCCGTAACCCTTCCAATCCACCAAGAACTGTATGGCACCTTGAACTTTACGAGAATCTAGGATAGTTTTAATCTCGTATTTGACTTGATCCCGATCCACAACAGGAGGAGGAGTTCTGGACGAGGTGGAGAATCTGTTGGTTACCATCGGTTTTAACAAGGAGACATGAAAGACATTGGGTATACGTAAAGAGGGAGGCAGACTCAATCTAAAGGCTACGGGATTAATAATCTCAGAAATAGCGAATGGCCCAATAAACTTGGGAGCAAATTTTTCACTGGGAACCTTTAAACGAATGTTCTGAGTGGATAGCCATACCCTGTCACCGACTGAAAAACTTGGAGTCATTCTTCTCCTTTTATCATAGAATTTCTTGGAACGAGTGGTTGCTTTCTTTAAATTTATATTGGTCTGTTCACAAATAGCGGAGAAGTTACGAAACCGAGAGTCCACCGACGGAACTTCCGAAGATGAGATTTGAGAGAAGGTGGGTAGTCTAGGATGGCAGCCATAAAGAACAAAAAAGGGGGAGTTAGAGATGGCCTCATGGAAATGGTTGTTATGGGTGAACTCGGCCCAAGGGAGAAGGTCCACCCAGTTGTCTTGGTTACTTGAGATAAATATTCTTAGAAATTTCTCTAATTCTTGGTTGGTTCTCTCAGTAGCCCCATTGGACTGGGGATGATATGCGGAAGAGAAGTCAAGCTTAATCCCGGATTTATTGCAAAAAGACCGCCAAAATTTTGATATGAATTGTGATCCCCTATCGGAGACAATATGTAGAGGACAGCCGTGGAGGCGAAATATTCCTTTGATAAAAATATCGGCTAAGAAGGAGGAAGAAGGAAGGCCTTTAAGAGCAATAAAATGAGCTGTTTTAGAGAAGCGATCCGTGACCACAAGCACCACAGTACAGGATTTGGAAGGAGGAAGGTCCGTGATAAAATCCATGGAGATCTGTGACCACGGGTAATCAGGAATGGGTAATGGGAGCAAGCATCCATAAGGCTTCTTCCTAGAGGTCTTGTGTTGAGCACATTTCGAACAAGCAGCAACAAATCTCTTCACATCTTCCAGCAAGGAAGGCCACCAGTAACTTCGGGACAATAAGTCCCAGGTCTTGCGAATGCTGGCATGCCCAGAGAAGAGTGAGTGATAAGCCCAGTTAAGGAGCCGGGTGCGTAGATGTGGCAAGATGAATGTTTTGCCCGGAGGACAACTCTTTTTCAGGTGTGTAGCTGCCAATACTTGACATGGATTTACAATGAATTTATTATCTTCCGAGGATTCCATGTCAGCTGGATCAAAAGAGCGAGATAAGGCGTCTGCCTTCGTATTCTTGGATCCCGAGTGAAAAGTGATGTTGAAATTAAAACGTGAGAAGAATAAGGACCACCTTTCTTGTCGAGGGTTTAGACATCGAGCAGTGTGTAAGTAAAGCAAATTCTTATGGTCGGTATATATGGTGATAGGAAATTGCGCTCCTTCTAATAGATGTCTCCATTCGGAGAGAGACAACTTGATGGCCAGGAGCTCTTTGTCGCCAATCCCATAATTCCTCTCAGCAGGTAAAAAGCGACGGGAAAAGAATCCGCAGGGATAAAGTTTTCCAGAAGGGTTTCGCTGTGATAGTACAGCTCCTGTGCCAACAGAAGAGGCATCTACCTCCAGGACAAAAGGACGTGAACAATCTGGCTGTTGAAGAATGGGTGCAGATGAAAAAAGAGACTTTAATAATATAAAGGCTTGGATAGCCTCAGTGAACCAAATACCAGCATCAGCAGATTTACGGGTCAATGCTGTGATGGGAGCCACGAGAGAAGAGTACCCTTTGATAAATTGACGATAATAGTTGGAGAATCCTAGGAAGCGTTGAGTGGCCTTAAGGCCTGAAGGTTGAGGCCAGTCAAGTATGGCTTTCAATTTTGTGGGATTCATCTGTAGACCGGTGCCCGAAATAATATATCCCAGGAAGGGAATTCGTTTCTGCTCGAAGGTGCATTTCTCCAATTTGCAAAATAGATGATTTTCTCGGATACGAGAGAGGACCTCCAATACATGAGTGCGATGGGATACTAGATCTTGAGAAAAGATGAGAATGTCGTCCAAGTAGATGACTACGGATTGGTACAAGAGGTCTTGAAACAGCTTATTCATAAAGCCCTGAAAGATGGCCGGGGCATTGCATAACCCGAAGGGCATGACCAGGTATTCGAAGTGGCCATCTCGGGTGTTGAACGCCGTCTTCCATTCATCCCCCTCCTTAATGCGTATGAGGTTATACGCTCCTCTGAGGTCAAGTTTAGAAAAGATGGTGGCACCCTTAATCCGGTCAAATAATTCGGAAATCAGTGGCAGTGGATACCGATTTTTAACGATAATGGCATTCAGGCCTCTGTAATCAATGCAAGGGCGGAGGCCCCATCTTTCTTTTTTACGAATAAGAAGCCAGCCCCAGCTGGGGAGGCAGACTTGCGGATGAAGCCCCTTTTTAGATTTTCTTGGACGTACTCCTCCATAGCCTTAGACTCCGGGAGGGAAAGGGGGTAAACACGGCCCCTGGGAATGGGTTTACCAGGTATAAGGTCAATGCCAAAATCCCAGATTCTGTGAGGGGGAAGTCTAGTGGCTTCATGTTGACAAAAAACATCAGAGAAGGTTTGGTATGGTTCAGGCAAAAGAGTCACAGGAAATTCTTGGGAACGTCTGGGACTATTCGGAGGAACCACTCTCTGTAGGCAGTGAGAGAAGCAGGACTGTCCCCAGGACAATATGTGACCTGATTTCCAGTCCAAGGTGGGGGAGTGGAGACGAAGCCATGGAAGTCCTAGGATGACTGGGTTGGTAGATCTTTGAATTACTAGGAAAGAAATCTTCTCCCAATGAAGCGCTCCTATCTGAAGCAGTAGGGGAATAGTGCGTACCAGAATGGACCCATCAGGAATTCTTTCCCCGTCAATGGCCATTAGAGAGATGGGTTGTTCCAAAGCTTGTGAGGGAATAGCAAATTGTTTAACTACCGCGGCAGAGATGAAATTTCCTGGAATCAAGAAGAGCTGACTGCGGGAAAGTCTTTTGGGGGCCAAGCGAATCATACTACGCCAAGACTGTCCCTTCTCGGAATTACGTTCCTTGAAACGCAAATCAACTTTTACACAGAGGGAGATAATATCGTCCAAAGACGTAGGGAGTTCCTGAGATACCAGCTCGTCTTTGATTCGGTCTAAAAGGCCCTGCCAGAACGTAGCTACTAGGGCTTCATCGTTCCAGCTAAGTTCAGAGGCCATAGTTCTGAAGTGGACCGCATACTGTCCCACAGACTGGTTTCCCTGGCGGAGACGTAATAAGCCGGAAGCGGCATTGGACACCCTTCCTTGCTCATCAAATATTTTCTTGAAAGTGGACAAAAAGACGCTGAAGTTATGTAGAATGGGGTCATCCCTCTCCCATAAGGGGGAGCCCATGCTAAGGCTTGACCGGACAATAACGAAATCACATAGGCCACTTTCGTTTTTTCGGAAGGGAAGTTCCCTGGTAAAAGCTCGAATTGTATGGAGCATTGATTTCAAAATCCTCTGCAATACTTGGGATCTCCATCTAACTTGGGTGGGTTAGGTAACCGTAACTGTGAGGAAGAAGCTGCTGCTGCGGCCTGAGTTACAGGGGCCACTGCCGGCCCAGGTGATCCACCAGCCACTAGGGTGTTCTGGACAACACTCAACCGAGTAGATAAACTATTGAGGAATTTTAAAAGTTGCTCTTGGTTAGCTTCTTGCTTATCCATCCTTCCTACTAAATGCTCCAACAGATCTTTAGCTGTGGTATCCATGGTCAGAGCAAACTGTAACAGATTCTGGATACTATATTACTAATCTTGATTAGCGCTGGCTTACCTGAGGTGCGGAGTCTAACGATCTCCCCGGTGTTCACCAAGAACCGCCGCAAGGCGGGGTGGGCTTTGCTGCCAGGAGTCGCAGGTCGCGGTCCCCAGGTTCACCCCAAGATGTAGTACAGCGGAGTAAAACGGAGGTAGCGGAGTCAAACAAGCCGGTTCGGTACACAGGAATGGAGTCAGGCAGAATCAGAAGGCAACTCGGAGTCAACAAGCCAGGTTCGGTACACGGGTCACAAGAATAGGAGAATGGTCAGCAAGCCATGTCGGTACACAGGGATAGGAGAACCAGGGAAGTCAAACAGGCAGAGATCAGCATACAGGAAGACACTGGAAACTGGAAGACACTGCAATCCACGAAGAACAGGAGCCAGGAACAGGTAAGTGTTGCTCTGACACTCAGAGAGTGCCAGAGTGAGGTTTTTATGCTGAAGGGGATTCAAAATCCCCGCCTCTGGGTTGTGGTCATGTGACTGCCTCCGGGTGCGGTCACGTGGTCCTGGATGCGGAAGTGCGGCTTCTGGATGGAGCGGCGGGGATCAGGTAAGTCCGTTACACATGTTTGTGATATCTCCATCTTCTCCAGTTCTGTTTTCCTGTTCTGACCATAATCTCCTTTTCATTACCTTCTTTTTACCCTCGACTCCTTCACTCCCACCAAAATATATGTACACAGCATCCCCTCAAAAGCATTGACCTTATCCTCTTGAACCCCACCTCGTTCCCATTTCTTCCATGTCTTGTCCTAACGCTGTAGTGACACTTTATAACTCTACACTATCCGATGACCTTGATACTACAGCCCCAGCCACCCCACTTCTTCTCTGCCAATCAAAACCCCAACTTTGGCACTCCCCTCTTACTCGCTACCTCCAAATGTACTCCCACTCTTCTGAACACTAATAAAAGAAATCCTGTTCTGACTCCGACTTCAACCACTTTAAGATTAACCTTTTCTCCTACTATTATGCCCTCTCTCTTGCCAAACATAACTATTTCACATTCTTCATCTCCTCCCTCTCCAACAACCCCGGCATCTCTTTCCTGATTCTTTTCTGTACCTTCACTCTACTTCTCCCCCCTCATTTATCACTGCTTTTGACTTTGCCACTTACCTTAAGGACAAAATTGATTCTATGCACAGCGAGATATGTTCTCACCAGACTCGCCTCCCCATTTCTACCCTTCCCTCTGCCACACTCAGCTCCTACCCTCTCATAACTGTGTCTGAAATTCTCACTGTTCTCTATTCCTCTACATCCTGCCCACTTGACCCGGCTCCCTCCAATCTTTTCAGCTCCTTCTTCTCCAACACCTGTCATCACCTTGCTCACCTCTTTAATCTCTCTTCACTGGTGTCTTCATCTCTGTCTTCAAGCATTCTCTCATCTTCTCTATTCTCAAAAAACCCTTCTGTGATGGAACAAAGTGTTGATGTCAACCTAACCAGCCTGCACCTCGTTTCTCACAAACTGTGGACTATAATGGCACATATTTTAATAGCCCCTTTTAGTTTTTCCCAGATCCTCAGAGTGCAATTGCAGTCTTCCATTACTTGGGGGTAACGATACCCCATGTTTATCATGTGGTAATATATGTGTGTTACAATTTTGATGCCTTAGTCAGTATTAGCACAGGCTTACCTAGGGCGCGGAGTCTAACGGCCTTCCGGTCTTCACCAAGAACCACCGCAAGGTAGTGTGGGCTTAGCTGCCGAAGAACCGCAGGTCACGGCCCCCAGATTAGCCTACTGACGTAAGGGAGAAAGTTCTAAGTGATGGCAGGCAGACAAGAAAATAGACAATGCGGTGCAAGTACAGGCACTAACCGTTAATTCCAGGCGTAGTAGGTCTGGAACAGTAACCGGTAGATGCACGGAGGCAATGGGTGCGTGGCAGGATCCAGAGAATAGTTGGTAACACAGCCGGGTCGGTACACAGAAGGTATCAGGTATACGGTGCCAGAGGGAGATCCAGAGAATAGTTGGTAACACAGCCGGGTCGGTACACAGAAGGTATCAGGTATACGGTGCCAGAGGGAGATCCAGAGAATAGTTGGTAACACAGCCGAGTCGGTACACAGAAGGTATCAGGTATGCGGTGCCAGAGGGAGATCCAGAGAATAGTTGGTAACACAGCCGAGTCGGTACACAGAAGATAGTCCAGTTGCGTAGTGCCAGGGATAAGCCAAAGAATAGTCAGGTCACAGCCAGGTAGGTACACAGGAGTAGGAGGAATAGAGGGGTTAACAGGGAGCAGGTTCACAGGAGTCAGGACACAGGAACTGTAGCCAGGAACAGGAAACACATTGCTCTGACACAGGCAGCGTGTCAGAGCAGGGAAGATATAGGAGTTTGAATTCCCCGCCCAGGAGTCACATGATCAGCAGCAGAGAGAACCCGGAAGTGCGGCAGCGCTAACAGAAGAAGCGCTGAAGAGATGGACACCGCTGTCAGCTCCCGCTGACAGCGCAGCGGAACGGGAACAAGGTAAGTTCCTAACAGTACCCCCCCCTTCAGTGGTGGCCTCCGGACAACCTATAAGGCTTTAGAGGGAACTTGGTATGGAATTTCTTCAACAAACTCGGAGCATGAAGGTCTCGTGCAGGAATCCAAGAACGCTCTTCAGGACCGTAACCTTTCCAGTCAACCAGGAACTGCAAGGAACCTCTGGAAATCCGAGAATCTAGAATCTCCTTCACCTCAAATTCCTGATCTGGTGCAGAAATAGCAGCAGGAGGTCTTCTTGAAGAGAAGAATTTGTTAACAACAAGTGGTTTGAGAAGGGAAATGTGGAAGACTTTGGGAATCCTCAAGGTAGGGGGTAATTTTAATCTAAAGGCCACCGGATTAATGACCTCAATGATCTTGAAGGGACCGATAAATCGGGGAGCGAATTTCCTAGAAGGAACCAACAAGCGAAGATTCTTTGTAGACAACCACACTTTGTCACCAGGAGTAAGTAGTGGAGACGGTCTTCTTCTTTTGTCAAATGCTTTTTTACTGATGGCAGAGGTGTGAAGTAATTTGCGTTTGATAAGATCCCACCTAGACGAGAAGTCCGATAGAAGGGAATCCACTGCAGGAACCCCAGAAGCGGTTAACTCTTTAAGGGTGGAACTTTAGGATGAAATCCCTGAAGAGCAAAAAAGGGAGAAATGGAGGTAGAGTCGTGTGAATTATTATTGTGGGCGAATTCTGCCCAAGGTAATAAATCAACCCAATCATCATGTTTAGCTGAAATGAAACATCTGAGGAATTTCTCCAATTCTTGATTCGTCCTTTCCGTGAGACCTTACTTTGCGGATGATATGCAGAAGAGAAATTTAACTTAATTCCACAAGGACGAGAAAAGGCCCTCCAAAATCTTGCCACGAACTGAGTTCCTCGATCAGAAACGATAATATCTGGACAGCCATGTAGGCGGAAAATTTCTTTAATGAAAAGTTGAGCCAGAATAGGAGCAGAAGGGAGACCTTTTAATGCCACAAAATGAGCGGCTCGGGAAAGGCGATCGGTGACCACCCACACTACTGAGAACCCCCTGGAGGAGGGTAAATCTGTGATAAAATCCATGGAGAGATGACTCCAAGGTCGATCCGGAATTGGCAGAGGCTGCAGCAGACCGTATGGAGCTTGACGAGGAACTTTATTCTGAGCGCAAGTGGAACACGCCGTCACAAACTGTCGAACGTCCGAACGGATAGCCGGCCACCAATAACTACGGGAGATAAATTCCAAGGTCTTCTTTATACCGGCATGACCAGAAAAACGGGAGGCATGAGCCCATTTAAGGAGTTTAGTTTGGAGATGTGGAGGAACCAAAGTCTTCCCGTGAGGAATGATCACCCGAGTAGGAGTAGTAGCCAAAATACATTCTGGATCTAGAATAGACCTAACACTCTCTTCTTCGGTATCCATAGAATCAAAGGAACGAGAGAGAGCATCAGCCTTCTTGTTTTTGGACCCTGGTCTGAAGGTAATGATCATATTGAATCGTGAAAAAAAATAAAGACCATCTGGCCTGACGGGGATTGAGGCAGGATGCAGTTTGTAGATAAAGCAGGTTCTTGTGATCCGTAAAAATAATAACAGGAAATCTGGCTCCCTCCAAATGATGTCTCCAGGCCTCCAAGGCCAATTTGATAGCAAGTAGTTCTCTGTCTCCAATGCCGTAGTTTTTTTCGGTGGATGAGAATTTACGAGAAAAGAAGCCACAGGGAGAAAACTTTCCAGTAGAATTCTTCTGAGACAAAATAGCTCCTACTCCAGTGGAGGATGCGTCAACTTCGAGAAAAAAGGGGAAGGAAGAATCTGGCTGTTGAAGAATAGGTGCCGATATGAAGGCTTCTTTAAGATACTTGAAGGCCTCTACCGCCTCTGGTGGCCAGGTCTTAGCGTTGGCAGATTTCTTGGTCAGGGAAGTGATGGGTGCAATAACAGACGAAAACCCTTTGATAAAGTGGCGGTAATAATTAGAGAACCCAATAAAACGCTGGATGGCCTTAAGTCCAAGCGGTTGGGGCCAATCAGAAATCGCCTTTAATTTCTCAGGGTCCATACGTAATCCGGAGCCAGAAACCACGTGACCAAGAAAAGGAAGATGCGTTTTTTCAAAGACACACTTGTCCACATTACAGTACAGATGATGCGACCGAAGGCGTTGAAGAATCAAGGAGACATGATGGCGATGAGTAATAATATCAGGTGAAAAAATAAGAATATCGTCTAGGTAGATGACAACAAATTGATACAGGAAATCCTGAAAAACTTCGTTAATGAAATTTTGAAAAACCGCAGGAGCGTTACAAAGTCCAAATGGCATGACAAGATACTCAAAATGCCCATCGTGCGTATTGAACGCCGTCTTCCATTTCATCCCCTTGTTTAATACGGATAAGGTTGTAGGCCCCTTTCAAATCCAGTTTAGAAAAAATTGAAGCTCCCTTGATCCTATCAAAGAGTTCAGAGATTAATGGTAAGGGGTACCTATTCTTTTTCGTTATGGCGTTGAGGCCACGGTAGTCTATGCAAGGACGCAATCCGCCGTCCTTCTTTTTTACGAAAAAGAAACCTGCTCCTGCTGGTGACGAGGATTTCTGGATAAAACCCCTGTTTAAATTCTCCTTAATATATAGGGACATGGCCTCTGATTCGGGTAGAGATAATGAAAATACCCGTCCTCTAGGTGGTATCTTATCCGGCAACAATTCAATGGAGCAATCCCAAGGTCTATGAGGGGGTAACTTGGAAGCCTCCTTTTCACAAAAGACATCAGAAAACGAATGATATTGAGGAGGAATACCGGAGGGTGTTGGAAGACAGCCCATAGCGGGTCTATGAATCCTGGGAAGACATCGGGAATTGACTCAGGACATGACCGGGTTCCCCGCAATAAAGGCATAAACGATTCTTGAACCGCCTCTCTCTTTCCTCCTGGGATAAACGTGCTCTTCCCAACTGCATAGGCTCTTCCTCCGGTGTAATAGGACTTTGGAAGCGAGGAGCCAAACGGAAAGTAGATCGACGGGAACTCTCTCTCTCCTGAGTGCGTTCACGGAAACGTATATCAATCTGGTTACAGAGAGAGATCAAAGCATCCAGGGTAGTGGGTAACTCTCGGGCTGCTAGCTCGTCCTTAATACGATCGGACAAGCCTTGCCAAAATGTGGCCACTAAAGCTTCATTGTTCCAACGAAGTTCGGCCGCCATAGTGCGAAATTGAAGGGCATACTGGCCCAGAGTAAGGGTACCCTGGCGCAGACGGAGGAGTCCAGAAGCTGCACTGGAGACTCGTCCGGGTTCATCAAAGATGCGTCTGAAGGTTTCCAAGAAAGTGGCACAATTATGGAGAATGGGGTCATCATGTTCCCAGAGAGGAGAAGCCCAGGCAAGCGCTTGACCAGACATTAAGGAAATAATATAAGCGACTTTAGTTTTCTGTGTGGGAAAGTTTCCGGGCAAAAGTTCGAATTGAATAGCACACTGGTTCAAGAAACCTCGGCATTCCTTAGGATCCCCATTGAACTTGGGTGGGTTAGGTATGCGGAGTTGAGAGGTGGTGGGAGCAGATACAGCTGAACCGCTTGGAGCGGGGGCAGGCTGTGGGGCCGGAGCAGGTGGAGGATTAGGAGCTGCCACCTGAGCTGCTTGGAGCGTATCCAACCTGTTAGACAGAGTCTGCAGAATCTGTAATAACTGTTCTTGATTTTTCCCCTGTTCCTCAACCTGAGCCGCTAAGTTATCCAGTAGTACTCTCGCAGTGGGATTCCCTGTCGCTTCCATCAGTTAGATAAGGGTCAGAGCAAACTGTTACGATTTTGATGCCTTAGTCAGTATTAGCACAGGCTTACGTAGGGCGCGGAGTCTAACGGCCTTCCGGTCTTCACCAAGAACCACCGCAAGGTAGTGTGGGCTTAGCTGCCGAAGAACCGCAGGTCGCGGCCCCCAGATTAGCCTACTGACGTAAGGGAGAAAGTTCTAAGTGATGGCAGGCAGACAAGAAAATAGACAATGCGGTGCAAGTACAGGCACTAACCGTTAATTCCAGGCGTAGTAGGTCTGGAACAGTAACCGGTAGATGCACGGAGGCAATGGGTGCGTGGCAGGATCCAGAGAATAGTTGGTAACACAGCCGGGTCGGTACACAGAAGGTATCAGGTATACGGTGCCAGAGGGAGATCCAGAGAATAGTTGGTAACACAGCCGGGTCGGTACACAGAAGGTATCAGGTATACGGTGCCAGAGGGAGATCCAGAGAATAGTTGGTAACACAGCCGAGTCGGTACACAGAAGATAGTCCAGTTGCGTAGTGCCAGGGATAAGCCAAAGAATAGTCAGGTCACAGCCAGGTAGGTACACAGGAGTAGGAGGAATAGAGGGGTTAACAGGGAGCAGGTTCACAGGAGTCAGGACACAGGAACTGTAGCCAGGAACAGGAAACACATTGCTCTGACACAGGCAGCGTGTCAGAGCAGGGAAGATATAGGAGTTTGAATTCCCCGCCCAGGAGTCACATGATCAGCAGCAGAGAGAACCCGGAAGTGCGGCAGCGCTAACAGAAGAAGCGCTGAAGAGATGGACACCGCTGTCAGCTCCCGCTGACAGCGCAGCGGAACGGGAACAAGGTAAGTTCCTAACAATGTGATAAGTTGTATGAGTGTGTATGATGATGTTATAGCATTGCTACAATTACTAAATGTGTATATGTATTTCTTAAAGGTGAGTTATGTGTAAGTATTACTGGTGGTCTGCTTACTGAACTCAGAAAAGGGGACTATAGCTGTTGTCCTTCACCCTTCTTTCTCTACAGGAAGCCTTGATTAGCTAGAAGCTAGTTCTCCCTTGAAAAACTTGTAAGGGGTTAATATTGGGAGTGTCACTTAATTATCCAGGCCTAGCGCTCTAATCTGAGTATGACCCCATTGTTTCAGGTTGTGGCCAGCCAGACACATTATACTCAAAAATTGTGCAGGACCAGATTGTGTATTGGTATGAGAAATTACAGATCTGTAACAGTATTTTATGACAGATACCAAATCCCTGAGGATTTATATATCTATGGGCTAGTCCCAGGAGCATGGGAAATCTAAATGTGTTTAAATGAAGGGAGCCAGCGCTGGGGCAGTTGGTCCAGAGCGGAGAAAAATAAAGAGGGTGCAATGGTTGCTGTGTTGGAGGGTTCAAGTGTTGTAGTTTTTGACTTCTACTTGACTAGTGCTTGTGTGAGGTGGTCCACCCCAGAGCCTGTGAAGCAGAAAAAGAAAGAAAACAAAGAAGACTTACCTGTCCAGGGATCAGGCACCGGTAAGTTCCTTTTCTTCCTTTTGTTTCTGGGTTCTGGGAACATTTCGCTGACAGCCAATCAGTGGGTGGAACGGAGAGCCAATTTGGGCTCACAGACGGCAATTAGAATTTTTGTGTCACGGTGAGCAAATCAGTGCTCGCTGCATCACCAATCTATGCCCACGCGATGCCACCAGTTTCAGTTTGACAGCAGAGAGATGTCCTTGTGGAAGAAAGAAAACACCGGAAAGAAGCCGGTGGCATCAACAAAGAAGATGCTGAATAGAAGAGAGAGAATGTCGGAGAAGCAAAGTGAAGAAAGAAGATACCGACAGTCAGTACATAGCCGTAGAGCGGAGTAAGCAAGAAAGAAGACAGCTAACGTCCCCTTCAAGAAGAAGCAGCAGGGTGAAGCAAAAGAGCTTTCACGGTTCACCCCTTATGCCAACGAAAGCTGTTAAAGTCACGTAAGGCCCTTTAGGCATCCATCTTCCAGGCTCTCGCCTGCACTTTATCATTCTTCCAATTGGGCTCAAAGCTTTGGGTATATTTTGGGCACTAGGCCCATGCAGCAGCTGTGGGCATAAGTCCCTGGAGAACTAGGAATGTTCAGGGAATTGTATTTATCTGCGGGTGCATTTGTTCCCTTTCAGGCTTAGTTTGTGCCACCAGCAATTACAGGATTAGCCTGTGGCACCAGTAAAGTCAGAATTAGCCTGTGTCCCTATTTAATTCAGGTACTATGCCTGTGATTTCTCATTGTCAGTAGACCCGGTAGCAGTTAGGGGGTACCCTGCCATTTGAGACCTCGCCCAGTCTGACCTCAATGTATTGCATTGTATTTAGGTGACCATTGTGTGGTGGTTCCTCTCACTGTACTTTATTGCATCGTTTTGTACTCTATTTTTGTATAGTATTTTCCCTTCCAGCATCCAGAAAGCCAGGCCCCATTAAAGGTAGGCTTTTGGTATATATTTTTCCCTGTCGTCTGTATTTTGATATTTGTGTTTGTGAACTGCGGGTTTGAGTTAGGGTAGTGCATGGCATCTAGTGCTAGGAGTTTATCTTTGTGCAGTATCTGGTCACATAGTTTGGCTGTTAGGACCAGGGAGCTCTCTTGTGTCGCCCCTTTTTCTAGATGCCGGTCCCGGAAGTGCAGTCAACCATCAAGAGGAGTCAATGATTACCCACTAAATATCATTTTTCCATTTTGTCTCTTCCTTTTTGTAGGCGCCCTCACCAGTACATAGATGATTAGGATATTCGGTCAGGATACTTCCCTGTCCCGAATATCCATAGTCCCATGCCCAGGCCCAGGCCCAGATCAAATATAGGTGTCAGCGACAGGGGTAGAATGCACGGTCTCTACTCTACTCCAGGCCGTTACCTCATTCACCCCCTTCCTTCCACTCTGTATCCATACTCTTAAGGATCCTGGACTCTCAGCTAATGTTCACTATCAGCATGATAGGGATCTGAAAACAGTCTTCCTGCTCCAGCAGGCCGACTAGGTGAAAAGACCCACCAGCAACTCCGGATAGAGCAGAGTTCCTGGGCAGAAAGAGGGATGAAGTAGTTGGAGGATCAGAAGCAGGAATGACGATAGAGCTGATGAGAGACAAAACTGTACATCAAGCTCTAGAAATCCTCAAACACCAGTAATCCCCCCTACAATCTCTTTTAAAATGTTCAATTTTGCTGCTGGTGGTATTCCATGCTGCATGGGTAGACTTAAGCAAGTTTGGTTTAAGATTGACTGGGATGGAAAGATGGGTTGGTGGTGGGCTCTCCATTGCTGTGCTGATGCCTCCAAGTCTACTAGAGTCCAGGGGAGAATGTATAATGAAATGAAGTGCTCTTAATTCAGGATCAGGTAAGACAGGAGGATGGCATTGACGCTGTGTTCCTTTCTGTCATACTATCTCTATTGGGTACCTGAAGGCTCTGTCTTTGGCCCTCTGTTCTTCTCTCTCGACACCATCACTCTCAGCGAATTTATTCAAATCTTTGGAATGCAATACCACTTCTATATTGATGACACACAAATCTTTCTTTCCTCCCCTGACCTCTTTCCCTCCTTCCTATTACAAGTATCTAGCTGTTTCTATGTTGCCACTTCCTGAACACACTTCATATTTGAGCACTGGATCATGGAGCTGCCTGAAGCTTCCTCAGAGGGCTGTCTATGGAGTCAGGTTAGCCTCATGCATTTAAAAATGTATGAGATAAATAACTGTCTCAAGTGGTAGGTGCCGAGGGAACCTGCATGCTGAGAAAAGGCCCCCATCTTGGTCAACAGAGATGAGGGACTGTCTGGAAGGTAAGAACATCAGCACCGGGCCCTACCCACATTTTGCTATGGGTCCCCGTGATGCACTGTTTTGCCCTTGTTAGCTGCCAATACTAAACAGCAACAGATTGGCGACTCGCATTTCTGTGCATCTACTGGTACTGTGGTACAAATGAAATGAGGCGAGACAGTGGAAGGTGTCATGAAAGATAAACCAGTGACTGTAGAAACATCAAGACAGTCAGTTATTTGCACAGGCTCATTATATAGTCTAAATACAACACAACAGACAACAGCGCTGATAACTGATGTACACAATCAATACACAACCAGTCCGTGGGTAAGAGAATGCATATGAACACTTTATTAAAATAAACCATAAAATGTGAAACACTGGCCAGTGGATAGCAGCTGAACATATAGAAGGTCAAATGAACCGACTACATAGACCAACACTAAAATAGGTAAATACTCTGATCGGTCACTAAAGAGGTAACCGGCTGTATATCCCACATGAATGAAATTCTAACGTCCAATGACCCAGTAGAAGAGCTAGAAGTGGAGCAATAGGATGAGTGTGGCCACACTGTTGATGAGAAATAATTGGCACCGTAATAGTAATGGCCACCACTTCAATAATTCTTGCACATATATTGCAGAGGAGATTATGCCATTAATGCCACAATGAAAAACAGCCACTCTGGAATAGGAATCAAAGTCGCTAAACTGCTTGAGCAGAAAGCGCAATACAGACCTGGTCCGATACTCCGTCCCGTAATATGGTCTGTATGCGCACGCACCTCATACCCAGGAAAAAGCTCTGTGACATCCGTATTGAATCTGTAGCTGAAAACGGCAATGCGGGTGAGGAATAAAATAGCGGCTGACACAATCGTGGCACCAGGTAAGTAGCAATGAAATGGCTTGCAGAAATGGCAACCTCCAAAAATCCACTAGGGATGTAAGCTGGGTCATGGAGCGGTGATATCCAGCGGCTCAGTGAGAATCCAAGTCAGCTGACGCGTTTCTTCACCTGCCTGGTGATTTCTTCAGAGGAAGTGCTCTGTTGTACTCCAGCGCCTCTTTAAATATCCTTGATATAATTAATCAGTCTACAGCTGATTCACAACGGGCACTTTATACCTGTATCATACTTGTAGTGGGATACAAAGATACGGTTGGCTCAATTGCAGATATTAAAATTTCTTATATACAAAGATATTCCGATTAATTAGAATTCATATTGAGCAAAAACAGAACACTATTGAAAATCACTAGAACACCATTGGTCTATTCAGAACTAGCAAAAATCATGAATATATGTAACTCATTATAGAAATATATCAATTTGAATTTAGGTAACCGCCCAAGTACCTTTCCAGGGTACTAAAGATACACAAAAAGGAGTATAGGTATATATATCGATCAAGAAAACTAGTTGGTCCTATGAATATCATAAGCAGAGATCGTGAATTATACAGAAAAAGATCTAAACAATCACATTAGCCCCACCGTTAGGACTTATATATCATATGAGCACCCAAGATTAATTCATAAAGACTCATAAATGGAAAATATAGCTTCAAGAATCAGGATCAAGACAACACCTCATTGAGATCAAGTGCTTCATTTAATCCTCTAGGACTTAAGGCATCCAATTGATGGATCCAAAAGACCTCTTGTTTACATAATCTTTTGAAACGATCCCCTCCTCTTGTGGTCACTTTAACATGCTCTAGACCACATATGGATAAACCTTCTAATCTCTCATTATGAACCGCATTAAAGTGGCGGGGAACACTATGATTGGTCTTCCTGTTTAGGATATTCCACCTATGTTCCAAAAACCTCAATTTCAGAGATCTGGTCGTTCTTCCAACATAGATAAGGTCACAACTACAGTTTAATAGATAAATGACGTAACAGTTGCTACAGTTGATAAATCCCCTCACTCTAAAAAAATTTCCTGAATGGATGATCTCAGTCACTCTATTACTGATAAAAGAACAAGTTAAACATCTATTTGAACCACATTTGAAACAACCTTCTGTTTGTTTAGAAAGCCAACTACCTCTTGCGGATGTCATATCCACCTTAGTCAGTGGATCCTGGACCAGACTGGGCGCTAATATATTTTTTAGATTGTTGTTCCTCTTAAAAATAATCTTAGGATCTTGTGGTAATATTTGTCGAAGTGACTCGTCTTGTTGGAGAATAGGATAATTCCTAGTAAAAATCTTCCTGATTTCCCCCGACTTATTGTTATATTTGGATATAAAGGCAACCAGCCCTTTTATATCAACTTGTTCCCCATTTTGATTCTTAGGCCTATGAGTATCATCTTTCTGGAGCAGAGTATTTCTATCTAGTGAGGACACCTCTTTCAAAGCATTATTCAGAATATACTCGGGGTAACCTTTCTTTCTAAAGTCCCCCAACATAGACTCTGCTTGTGAATTGAATGTTTCTAGTGAAGAACAATTTCTTTTAAGTTGCATTAGCTGACCTTTTGGTATGTTGTCTCTCCATTTCCTATAATGTGAGCTTTTATAGTGCAAATAACTCACAACATCAACTTTCTTCTTATAAGTGGAAGTCACCAACTTCCCATTCTCAATATTCATCTGTATATCCAAAAAATCCATACTAGATGCATGAAAACGACCAGAATATAAAACACTTCCTGAGCTAATAGACATCACTGCTTTAGGAACCTGCTTTGATGCCTACTTACCTGCTGCAAGTCCTGTGACCACAGATTAGACCAATCTAATCTCTTATTCTGATTTTTTGAGGTTGGGACACAGCATTCCAGTACCAACGCTCTGACCGCTACCCTACAGCTCTGGCCATTGTGATAGACCAGGGGGAACCATCCACAGCTACCCTGATCTGAAGGCAAGAGGTCAGGTGTACCAACCCAGATGTACTAGCAAGGGGGTACACTAGCAGTAACAGTTATCCAAAAGGATGCAGTTCTAGGTACCGCTAAGGAGCCTAGTGGTGGCAGCAGCAAAGCCCCTTCTACTTCGATTAGAGGGCACATTTGGGATAAAGAATAGGGGACAGTGGCAAGGCAAGCTCAGCGTGTCCACAATAACACTAGTACAGGGTGGCATAGGAGGTCTATCCTGTCACATATTTCTGTAGCAAGCGTTGGGATAACCTAATGCGGCTTTTCATGCACCAGTCAGGAGAGCCAAGTTATTCAGGGGAGGAATAACTGCAGCCAGGACAATGCAGAGGATGTCAGATTATGCCAACATGTCCAGGGCGGACCTTTAGACTGAGATTGTGGGATGTTCTGATAGAACAAGGGAGATCATTCCAATGGAGGAGGGCAGCGAGGGAGAAGTCTTGAATATGGGAGTGAGAAGTGGTAATCAGAGGGGAGGAGAGTCACCAATCATTGGCCGATTGCAGTGGGCGGGATGGAGTGTGAATAGAGATGAGGTTGGAGATGTAGAGAGCAGTGGAGTTGGCCTTGTATGTGAGGGTGAGGAGCTTGAAAAGGATTCTGTAGGGGAAGGGGAGCCAGTGAAGGGCTTGATAGAGGGGGGAGATGTGGAGCACCAAGAAAGGAAGATAAGTCTAGCAGAGGCATTGAGTATAGATCGAAGAGGAGGGATAGGACAGTGGAGGAGGCCAGTAACGAGAAGGTTACAGTAGTCCACCTGAGAGATAATCAGGAAGTAGATGAGAGATTTGGTGACGTCCTGGGAGAGGAAAGGCCGAATGCAAGCAATATTGCACAGCTGGTAGTGGCAGCATTTAGCAAGAGATTAAATGTGGGGTGCAAAGATGAGAGAGGAATCGAGGATGACACCCAGGAACAAAGTTATGAATAATATGAGATAATGGAATTGTCAACAGTGATAGAGAGGTCAAAAGGGGGTGGTTCAAGATGGAGGGCATTCACCAAAGAGGGAAGAGATGGGAGCGGCACTGAGAGAATGGCACCTATAGCATAGTACCCAGTCAGAGGAAACTGATGGTGAAAATGGCCTAGGCAGCGGCACACTTGAAAACTGGGAAAATGTAAACCAGACCCCCCAGAGAGCAGAGACCTCTTCTCAACAGTCTGTAACGGACAAGGCAACAGAAGCTGAGTAGGCATAGGTCATTGGGGCATGACACCAAGAGGGAAGGGCACCAGTCATGCAGCCCAGGAGGAAGGACTGTCATCTTTAGCTTGCCCTAAATTTGAGTACTGTGTTGGGAATATTGATGAGCACCTGCAGCTATTTGAAAGGACCTGCAGGCTACATGCTGTACCCAGAGTAGAATGGGTTAAGTATTTGGTGCCCACACTGCAAGAACGTGCAGTGTGGTCTACCTTTAGGTGCCCTCAGAGGACTGTGTGGACTATGATATAGTAAAAAGAACTCTCTTTAATCGGTACACTGTTAACCCAGAAACCTATCCTCAGAAGTTCCAGGGACCTTGCCAAGCACCTCTACGCTACCCATGAGGACCCACCTGCTGCAGGAGTAGGCCATAAAGTGGGTGCGTGCAGCAGGCGCCCAGACCATGGAGGAGGTAATAGACATCACTGCTTAAGGATCTTGCTTTGACGCTGTCAAAGTAATAATTAACAAAAACCCTATATTACCAATTCGTTCAATAGAATGAACCAATGAACTTGAATTTGTTTCTGTGCTTTAAGAATACGGAAAATTATAGAATTGCATAGAAAGAGACATGTTTTTAGTAAAGTTCCATTATTGCACAATATCTGGATATTGCCAAAGAAATATTGGCACCATAAAAGGTCATGATGACCGTCCAGGATGAACATGTAATTTTAATTATAGAGACTTAGAGTGCCAGCAGTGATGTAAGCTGTGAATTTGTGTTTTGAAGTAATAAGGAGTTTCATATTCTTTAAAAGAATAAATTAATCAAATATAGGGTGTCAATTGGCATTTGAGACCCTGGGCGTATGTCTTCTTCGTCCAGTATGGCTGTATCTATGTATAATATCATTTTAATAATAAACTATAGAAATATTATATTTTGGAAACCTGCTCATCTTATTTATTATTTAAAGAAATGGAAAGAGAATATCTTATACAATGCCTACTTACCTTCTGTCATTCCTGTGACCTACAGCTTAGACCAATCTAATCCATTATCCAGCTGTTCTAAGGTTGAGACCCAGTGTCTACTAACAGCGTTCTGCCAGCTACCCTGCAGCTCTGGCCGGTGTGGTAGGCCAGGGGGAGCCATTCACAACAACCTTGATCTGATGGAAGAGGTCAGGGGTACCAGCCCAGGCACCCAGCAACAGGGTACAGTAACAGCGATATATACCTAGAAGAAGTGGTTCTAGGTGCCTGTGAAGGAGGCTAGTGGTGGCAACAGAACCTGTCGTACTGCAGGGACAAAGAAGGGGCACAATTGGGATAAAGAAATGAGACGGTGGCAAGGCAAACCCAGTTAGTCCCCAGAAACATGACAGGGTGGCATAGGAGGATGATCCTGTCACACTTCATATACAGCTCTTGGAACATTAACAGAACAAATTAAAGAGAATGATAACTCATAGTTTACCAAATCAGTGTACTGTATGTCAGAATGGGGATTTGAAGGGATTAAAGTGAAGACATTTGAACAGATCCATCTGAGAAAGCAAGTGATCGTTTAATCTTTTGTGTAAAAGGGAGGCTTATTGGATCTTTATGCTGAAGACCCTTGTTCCACAAGGTCTTAATGATATTATTATTATTATTATTATTATTATCTTTAATTTATAAGGCGCCACAAAGCTGCCATACATGACATACAGTAAACAGTGAGCCATGACACAACATGATACAGAAAGAACAAAAAAAGAACAAAAATATATACACACACACAGGTAACATGGCAATGCAAATCAAATTATTACTGGAACAATGAGTGAAAGTGATGCTAGAAATCAGTGAGAAGTAGGCCGAAGCTTAAGAAAATAGGATTATGGAAGCAGGCCAAGAGGTACAGAGGGTGATGGAATAGTAGAAGGAGCACACAATAAAAGAGGGCCCTGCTCCAGAAAGCTTGCATCCTAAAGGAAAGGGGAAGACACAAATAGGGTAGTACTAACTGGGGAAAAGAGCCGGGACAAGGGAGTTAGGAGGAGGACTGATAGAGGACTGATAGACTTGAATAAAGAAATGAGTCTTAAAAGCAGACTTGAAGCCTTTGAGAGTAGATGCTAACCTGATGGAACGTGGAAGATCGTTCCACAGCTGGAGAGTAGCCAAGGCAAAGTCCTGAAGTCGGGAGTGAGAAGAGGTGATCAGTGAAGTAGTGAGGCGGCGGTCAGAGGCAGAGCGGAGGGGGCGGGAAGGAGTGTATGTAGAGATGAGATTGGAGATGTAGGGAGGGGAGGATTGATTAAGGGCTTTAAAGTTGAGGGTGAGAAGTTTAAATTTAATTCTGTAGGCCATGGGGAGCCAATGTAGTGACTGTTGGATATGGTAGAACTTAACAATATCTAATGGACCAGTTATGCCTTACCAGTTTATTAATTATACTAAACTACGGTCAGGTTAATTTAGACCCTATTTTGGGCTATAAATGTAGATGAGAACCTTCGTTTCTAATATTGGACATCTGTTTATGGCTTACTATTTATTATATCATGTTAAAGTTAAGAGGTAACTTTTCCCTAATTTCCATCATATTTGTAGAGGATATTGTCTTCATAATATAAGAATTAAAGGAAAGTTTAAAAACAATTTCCTGTTTATGTCGGGGACCCTGCACCCCTGTCAAGAATCATAAACATTTATTTAATATACTTTTATTTGTAAGATTATTACATACATTATATTTCTTATTGAAAGTATTCTACTTTAATCAGATCTAATATTTATATTGTTTTATGAATTAAATGATGATATGTTATGAAATTATTTTATTTTTCCACACATCTCTATGGATAATCTTTGTGAAGTTCTTTATTCACTGTCTGTTTATTCATGCTAATATGACTACTGAATCTATAGTACATGGATTGTTATATGTGGACCAACAGCTTAATATATGGGATATTTACCAATGGTATCATTAGGAATAATGACTGTTGCAATTGTACTGATATTGTTTTTATCGATAAGGTTTATGCCTTCATCATATAATTCTAAGATTCAATGTTCTGATCATCAGTTTGCTTAGATGGACGGAGTTATGATAACGGTTCTTCTCTCCATTCATAGGATTGCAAGTGTATACTAACGTGTGTATCCAGCCAGATGAATGATAAATATTGCCACTAAATACATTGAAAGCTTACCTCTGATGAAAGCGCCAATCACAAAAGGGGTTAGATAGGATACACTGACAAAGAAGTTAATGCCCGTTTGTCTTCACAAACATTTGTTAAGAGCATTTTGTCGCTATCCAATAACGATTGTCGAATCTCGATTTGTGTTTCCAACGCACAAATATTTATTCTCAAAAAGGAGCAGAATTATTCAAGCGAAATAATAATAAGTACAGCCGTTACTTATCGCAGGCGCTCTGGATCCAGTGTACAGTCATTCAGTTCTGAAGTCTGTGGTCAAGGTGACTGAACACTACATGAGAGCTACTGCTTATATGCAAACAGAGATACAATGAAACAATGCAGATGGTATAGCTTGCTTCTATTGGTCCAGGCTTCAGGAGGGTCCAGGGAGTTGCACATCATAGGCTGATTCAATCTAAGGAATCCAAAGGTGGGGGTCATCTCTCCAGGGGAAGAGCTCTGTTCTTCCCGCCAAAACTCCAATTACAATCAGTCCATTAGCATTTCACAGTCAATATAATATTAAAGGTTTATTCCCTAACATCAATAACTAGAGTATGCAATGTGCGATCTCTTCGCCGAATTCACCGGACAGCTGCTGATGTAAAGGGGATTAATATGATATCAGACATGACACATTTCCCTTAACCTGAACTGTTGGTTTCACTAGTATGCATATACCTCCTTTATTAAACATGAATTCTACTATATTTCGACATAAATGACTATGTGTTACAACTACAACTAATGTGTACTATTTACAAATGTTTATGTTTGTGGGAATGTATGTAAAAGTGTAGAGACTGTTTATTGCCACATGTTGCGGCTGGATACGCCCTTTTATGCCGTAGCGTGCTCTACGCATAATTTCAGACTAAGACAATCAAGTTTGCTCGATATTAATTGAAATGACTTTATCCAATTTGCTGACTTCGACACATTTTTTCTCATTGCGGCTACGGATCGTATTATTTATTACTATTGCCACTTGTTTGACTAATGGAATTAGATTTCCTGCTTTCTGGAGGGACAGACACCATTTTATTGCTGCGTTGAGGCTCACTCTGCATCCCATCTGATTGGTTACCTGCCCCTTTACAAGTGGAGGATTGATTTTTACAACTCAGTTCTTAATGACTGATTACAATCTTATATTGGGAATCTTTCAATGTCATATACCTTTAATACAGAAATAATTTGTCCCAAAACTTGGTGATATGTATACATACACAAGCATACGTGGGATGGAAAAGTAATCATATGAAACTAAAAAGCGGATAGCAGATATCTCTGGAAAGGAACATTAATTGCCACTTGAGAGTATCATATTCATATTAGCAAATAACAACAATAAAGGGGCGCTTGTGAACCTAGAATACAATGGTTAAGTTGCAGCTATCACAACAGGCTCTGGAACCTGTAGAGAACAATATAAATATCACAAAAAAACAAGAAAGAGCACAAACTTAAAACCAATACATTACAATTTAATATTCAGTAAAATATTTAAACATTTATTCAAATGTAAGTGGGTGAAGAATCACGACCTAAAAATAAAACAATAAGTACAGTCCAGATTCCTAGTGTTGCTGATATGGAATCAGTTAATGATAAGACGAACTCAACATATCAAACAGATTGGATGTAGATAATAAAATAGCAAATGTATATCATCATCATCATCATCATTTATTTATATAGCGCCACTAATTCCGCAGCGCTACACAGAGAACTCACTCACATCAGTCCCTGCCCCATTGGGGCTTACAGTCTAAAGGTATATCTGCAGGCTCAAGTGACAGTCTGCACAGCTATGTGCGCATATCAACTTCAAGATAAATTGAAACAGGGTATAGCTGAGAAATAATTTCCATACAGCATGTACGGTACTCATCCGTTCCTCTAACCTGTGTGATGAATCGAAGAGATGGCAATCCGACCGTGAGCCAACGAGTAAGTCTTGGAACACCTGGAACATATTCACATTATCTTTTGTGATCTCATGTTTTCATCTGTCATAAGTGTTTGGATAGGTATCCATATTATATGGGCATCTGTTGTACAATTTGTCAGCTTAGATCAGTGTCACGATTGTTTTTATTATTTTATTATTAATACATTTGTAATATTTTCTGTATCAGCACTCTCTGATTTGTATTTATATTACATTATACACAGGTTTCACTACCCTGTCTTTGAGAGAAGTATATTAGATTAAATTAGGCTCTAATTTAATAATATTGATTTTATGTTATTATTTCTATTGAAAAAGCCCTGAATAATAATCTGTAACTGGCCTAGAGAGAGAGGCTTCTAACGTTGGATGTTTTGAGTTTGTGGCTTTCACTGCTCCGTCTATTCTGCCCAGCATGTGACTTCCAGCACCGGGATTTCCTTTTGGCTGATCAATCACTATTTTCAGTAAATGTTTTAAAAATTCTAGAGGAACAAGACATATAAACATTTGGCTGCGTCTTAATTAACCAACATTACTATTCTTTTATTGTTTGCTAAGTGTTCCCGGCTGTTCTTCTCTGGTCTCAGAAGGATAATGTAGCATTTGGGAAGAAATATACAGGTGAGAAGTCCAGCGCTGGAGGCCAGGATGGTGAATATCTGCACCGCCACGGTGTACTTACCGCTGGTGCTCAGATAGGCTGGGATGAAAGAGATCCAGACACTGCAGAAGACCAGCATGCTGAATGCGATCAGTTTGGCCTCATTGAAGCTTCCTGGAAGGTTCCTTGCCAGGAAAGCTGCTAAGAAACTTACCATAGCCAAGAAGCCCAGGAAACCCAAAGCCATATAGAAAAATACTTTATGTCCCTCATTACACTCAATTATTATCTTATTACTTTTCAAGTCGGTGTTCAGTGTTGGGAAAGGGGGATAATTGCAAAGCCAAAGTGAGCAAATTATAATTTGTAGAGTCAAAGAAAGTCCTACAATGTTTCGTGGGATGGTAGGACCCAACCACCTCCTCAAGGGGCTGTTAAGTCTGGTGGCTTTAAATGCCAGGATCACCATGATAGTCTTAGCCAGGACAGAGGAGATGCTGATGGAGAAGACCACACTGAAGAGAATTTGTCGCCAGAGGCAACTGAAAGTGGATGGTTGACCGATGAAAACCAGGCAACAGAGGAAACAAAGAATGAGAGACACCAGCAGGCTGTAGCTCAGCTCCCGGTTGGTGGCTTTGACAATTGGTGTTTCCTGGTGTTTAATGAATATGACTAAGATGCAGAGAGTGAGTGCTGAGAACGTAATGACCATCGTCACCAAAATAATTCCCAATGGCTCTTCGTATGAAAGGAATTCTATCACCCTTGCGACACATCTGTCTTTTTCCTCACTGGACCACTGGTCAGAGGGGCATCTAAGGCACTTATCAGCATCTAAACAATAAAATAACAGTTATTCAATAAAACCCATAATCACTTATATAGTTATTGTATAGATAAGATGGATTCTATTTTATTTTGTAAGTGGAATATGCTAAGTAATAATATTAATGTTTTAGCAGTCATTGTGACAAAACAAGGGGTTAATTTTCGCTCAACCAATCTGCCCTTCAATTCTCACAAAGTGTGGAGTATAAAAACATGTACTTTTCTAGCACTTAGTTTCCCTAGTTTTCCCGATTATTATGTTGATATTTAACCAGGTATGTACTGTATTTTTAAGTTAACATGTCTGAAAGAACACGGCTTTGTAAACTTGTGTACATATGCAAAGTAGACCATTATGTCAGCAGAGTGTCACAAGCAGCCACGTTAGTCGCGATGACTCAGCTGTTTTCTCTTCTGGCTGTTTCCTGACTGTTTCCCTGGCAGCCAGGACATCACTTACAGTCAATGCGCCCCGGCCATTGCTAGGGCGACCGGGACACACCTGTCAGTTCGCCACGCCCCAGAAGATGACCTGACAGCTGGGGCACATGCTCAGGGCATAGTTAATCACTAGCTAACTGTGTCTAATTATGGGGCTTGTTTCTGACACCTTCTCATTGCCTATCAGTACTATTAAAGGCAGGGATGGCTTAGTCTCTTTGCCGGTTATAGTGTATGTGCACCACACTTGCTGACCATTTCCAGGTTTCCTGTGGATACTCTGCCCTAATTTTGAATTTTGATATTTACTGTGACCTTTGGCTTGTTCTGGTTCCTGTTCATTTGCGGATTGCCCCTGACCTCTGCCAGTCTACTGGATTCTCCCTGCTTGTAACCTGCCCTGACCTTTGGCCTGAACCTCATTATCCTGTTCACAGTTGTAGACTGTAGCGTGAGCTATTTCCGTTCATTATTAAATGTTATTATTGCTGTTTAGAGCTACCCTTCTGTTAAATAAATCTAATTATTGATACTTTGGATATTTGCCTGTTTGATTCTGAACCTTGTATGGGTACTGGGTATGACAGTTGTGCAGCACAGACATATACACTAATCCCAGTGTTTTCACAGTCATTATGATATATTTAATAATGTAGTCAAAATGGAATTGACTGGTGATATATAATATATTTTAGTTTAACATTTTGCTAGGTTTTATCTAGGTTTTATCTAGGTATTGCATGTTATAATATTCCTATTTGCATAACTATGTGAATGAAAGGACAAAAGTAAAAGACAAAAATAAACATTTGTAAAATGTTCAAACAATTAAGTAGGAATTTACAACATGAGAATGGAAAACATGAAAAAAAGGCAGTGTCCAAAAACTTTAATAGAGATTTTTGGGACTACAACAATACCAATTATTTATCATTTATTAATGTAAAAAAATGCTGTAGTTTCTAAATACAATATAAATATGTGTACAAACTGCTCCACACTGAACAAGTAAATGACAGTAAAAAATCTAATATCAATATCAAAATATGTACAATACATATCATAATACATACATAAGAACATAAACATCCAAGCTGACGTTTATGAAATTACAATTACATAAAACCATTCTCCATTAAATCAAAAAGACAAAATGTCCATGAGAAATTATTTACACTCTTTAGAATTATAGAAAACAATTTAGATATCAAATAAATTTAGTCTACAATGATTTAAGTTTGAGTTTTAATTTCAGTAATAACAGAGTGAAATCTGAATATAAACAGATATAACAATTTAGAGATCTACCAGTGTGAAGGCTGAAATGGGAAACAGTTCCAGCCAAGGTTTCCGGTGGCGGATCAGAGGTGTGAGGTATAAAGCCCCCCCCCCCCAGTTGTCAGCAGGGACCCCCACAAGGAGGTTCTGGCTTTGCAGCCAAGAGTCCACAGATTGCAGTGCTCTGCTCTGCCCCTTGGTGTAACAAGCTGGTAGTATAAAATGGAGTGCCCAGAAGGTATGGAGAAGACAGTTCATGTCAGGCAGCCAAGGTCTGGTACACTTGATAGCAGAGAAAGTAAATTCAGAATCAATAGAGGAGTCAGGAGAAGCCAACACCAGAAACCAAACAAAATTGTTTCTAAGAAGGGTAGTCTGAAGCCAAGCCAGTATACACTGGTACTGAATAGTGTTCAGAGTCAGGTTTAAATAGCCTGGGTCATTTGAGTCACCCACCACCAGTGACATCAGCTATCACCTGAGCACATGATATAAATAAACCAGAAATCCGTGCACCCACAGCTAGGAAGGAAAGGTAGAATACAGCAGGGAGGATGGATTGCTGAGTGCTAATTCTGTTAAACAAGTGACACAAGGACCCTGGTGTCACCTTGTGATAGTACCCCCCTCTTAAGTGTGGACAACGAACACCCAAAAAAGGGTTTGTCCAGGAATCTCTTGTAAAAAACCTTGAGAAGATGGGAAGAATGAATATAAGACTTGACCCAAAAATGCTCCCCAGGACCATATCCTTTGCCAGTCTAAAAGAAATTGCAAGATACCCCCAGAGATACGTGACTTTACAATCTGATAGAATTTATATTTTTCTTCTTGTTCTACCAGGATGGAGGGAGGAGGAGAATTAGGAGAAAAAACGGTTGATGATAAAATATTTTTTATCATCCAAAAAATATCCAAATACCTCTACAGAAGTGGATCCATTGCAGGTTGCAGGAACTTCAGATGATAGAATGGGTGATAAAGTGGCAAGATAAGGATGATATCACAAGGGTGATAAGCCATACTGAACAAATAAGAGAGACATAGTGGTAGTCTCATGAAGGTAATTCATTTAGGCAAACTCTGCCCAGGACAATAAGTCTATCCAGTCATCCTGATTCGCTGAAATATACATATTACGAAAGTCTCAAGATCCTGATTAACTCTCTCAGTCTGTCCATTGGATTGCAGATGATAAGCTGTGCAAAAGTTGAGCTTGATATTAGTACTCATGCAGAATGCGTTTCAGAATTTAGATAATATAAATGAAAAGGGTGCTCATAGAATAGTATTTTAAATACCTTTAATCATAATCAGAAAAAGCAGCGTACATGTTATATGAAATAATTATGCTTATCTGTCAATAACTTCTTTGGAGCTGATCTTTCTCAGTCGGATCCAGTACAGTCAGATAGCAATAGTCTTCCACTAAAGATAGATAGAAGCACAGAGAGGCAAAACCCAGATGAGAGCTGTCTGGAAAATAGAGAGATGACATGGGCCACTATCGCATTTTTGAAGGAAAAATTCTATATAAAGAGCTGGAACTGCATTGAACACTGGTTCAACAATCCTTTGCAGGGCTTAAGATCCCTTGCAACATCCAAGGTTTGCGCTGGCAGGACAGTGATACAGAGTCTATTGGACCCCGATTTTTAACCAAACCCCCCACACATTTTAACCAGGGATCCCCACAAGGATGTTTGGGCTTTACTTCCAGGAACCTGTAGTTCAGTATAGAAAACACAAGTCAGACAGTCAAGGTCTGGTAAATTTACAAGAAAAGAACAACAATTTGGAAACAAAAGAGAAGGGAGCTATGAGAAACTGGGGTCAGGGACCAGGAAGACAGAGGGGAGTCATGTAACAAAATTAGTATCAATGAGGGTAGTCTGAACCCAAGTCAAAGTCAATGCTGGAAGATCTCATGAGAAAGCAGTGGTCAGCAAGAGAGACACTGGAGATGCAAGGGGCAGGAATACCTGCTACTCTGGCACTGATTAGTGCTCAGAGTCAGGATTAAATAGGCTGGATAATTTGAATTATCTGCCCCAGGGACATCAGCGGTCACCTGATTACAAGCTGCATGCACACTGCTAGGAATCACAATGGGTGGCACAGCAGGGAGGGTGGATCACAGAGCGTCTTGTCTTGTAAGGAACAAGTGGACCCTGGAGCTGTCATGTGATAACCAGGCACTAACAATCTTTATAAATGCTGTGATCATTGCTATGCTTCATTTACTAATCTCTGCATGTGAATTGTTGTACATATCTTCTATATATAGTATGGATATGTGTCTGTCAATCAAAGTTAAACTGCTGAAAAATATACCTGTCATTATAGCTAGTGTAGGCTGACTGGAACATCCCTTTAGCAAGCAATACATATAAGAATGACAGAAGCTAAAAGACTATAACAAGTGACGATTGTTAGATATAGGACATATCCTGCAACACAAAGGACATATCATAAATGCTTAATCAGTCCTCACCATGTATCTGTTACCTTTAATCCTCGGTTGTCCTAGATTCTCACAGATACTCACAATTCATCAATAATTGATCAATATTATTGACTGTATTATGTAATTGAATAGTGATTGTCCTGTCAAATGTTATCCATTCGATGGGTCATCAGTGGCCTCTTCAGAAATAGATTCTTAATCATTCTAACTTATTCTATGATGATCTATCTAATTACCGCCATTTGGACTTGTCAATGAGCAAGTTTTACCCTTGTTGACTGAAACCCATCTCTGAGGTTATCAATATATTTCTTTATTACACCTCAGACAAATATTCCACCAAATGTCAGTAGTTACTGCTACTTGCCCAGCTAGTTGTCTAATTGTTTATTCAAATGGAAGTGTTTATAAAGCAACTTCTAGCCAAATAAATAACATATTGTTGGAGAACCCACCTGTGTCATTGGCCATCTCACCAACTGAACAAGGAACACAGTCATAGCAGCAAATTGGTTCTCCTTGCCGAAGAGCTCTCCTGTGCCCAGGATGGCAGCTGTTACTGCAGACAGCGACTGGCACCTGTTAAACAAGGGTTAAACACAAGTCACTGACTTGACAAGAACATGGATAAAGGGTGTTAACTGTTCTTTGATGTCTCACTAAGCATCATTTACAAATCAAGTGAAATGTAGTTTATTGCCCTAATGTGACATTGATTTCTGTGAATTAGCAAATATTTATAGTATTAAGAACATAACGCATCAAGATGTGGAGACTTCAAATGGAAGGATTTGCACAGATGTGAGAGCTCTTTCCTGGATACACGGTAGATACATTAATGTTCTTGGCACTGTGATTTCATATTGTGGTATGGGAACGAGCTTCAAGAGCTGGAGAGCGCCAGAGATCTGCCAACACTTTATGCTCCATCCAGGTACTACTTATACAAGAAAGTGGTGCATTTGTCTTGAGGTTAAGAAGGAAGCTGAACCAACAGGAACTGAAATACGTCACACTAATTATACATCACCAATAATACTAACAAAAATATGTGCAAATGACAGATTCAGGAGATCTTCCTAAAGAAATGGGAAATGAGCAGTCACCTGTGAAACTTCTGTAAATTATTGTTTGGAAGTGACAATAAAATTCAAACTATATTTTGTGTGTCCTGGAGACCTCATTTATCAATTATAATTAGCAAACAAGTGTGTAGCATTGACAGCACTCACATGTGAGAAGTGATCGTTCCACAGAACAGCGCTGATATTCAGGGTGAGTTTGTCACCCCACTTGGACTCCGGGTCGAATCTCCCCACTTTCACCAGATTGAATCTATTATCGAGAATCTGAATGTTGATGATGTCATAGGAGACAGGGACGTCCCCGTCAGTATTAAACTTTACTGTTTCCTCTGACTTGGTGTGGAAACTGGTTTTCTTGAGGTACTGAAGCACCTGAGTAAATTGCAAAATGACATTAATTAACAAAGCATCAATAACAATGACTTTTAATCCAATTTAGATAATATTAATCTGTGGATATTTTAACTTGGTTTTATTTTCATTTACAATGTAATTATATTCTTCAACAGGACTCTCCAGGTTCCAAGTTATACTCGCAATGAGTCATACAGGAATTTTAAACCTTCAATCCCAATTAAAGATGGATGACAGAGGGTTAAATTGTGCTACCAATGAGTTACATCCATAGGTTGTCTTCTAGTCCAGTGGGCTATTTGTATTAGGAATTACAGGGCATATACCCTCTATAAATTCTGATATTTTGCAGACTTATTAAGCTTGTTTAATTAGAGGCTCTAAATTGATTATGATATAATTACAAACTAAACTTTCAATCTGTTACGTTTAAAAATTGCAACTAACAATTCTACTGGAATTTAAACTGGTTATCGCTTCGCACATTCACTGTTCCCTACTTGGGAAACTGCTATTGATGAATGTATTGACCTATCCACAAATAGAGCAATTATTCTAAACAGACATCATTCATGTATTTTGATTTTACTGCACTGATCCCAAGGTATCAACTAACCAATGGACAATATCTATGTAAGTAGAACCCTTAACTCCTGAATATAAAACTAAGGTCGGTCTTTAATGTATACTTTTTATCCTTACTGAAATTACTACATGATCTTTAGGATTTAAGTAATATAGTATATTTTGCAATAAGTACGTTATAAATGCCACATTTGAATAAAAGTTAGGTAAGTTTGCCTTTGTTGGTCCATCCTGTTGTGCTATATACTCCCTGAAGATAATATATATTCTATTAATAGGTGTTATTATAGAATGAATCACTCGTCACTTACTTTCCAGGGTCGTACATCCCTAATATTTGCACAGGCACCATTATTAGAATAGTCCTTTTCTTTAGTAAGACAACCAAGAAGTGAGTGCAGTGTATGTGCATAGGCATATACAGCCAAGTAAACATGATAGGTATAACTAAGGTCATTTGTCTCAAATAACAATGAAATTGTCTCTCCAAAATTTTCTGCCCCTGTGCACAACACATTCTCCTTTATATCTGGGGCAATTGAGGTATTATGTTCTATATCTCCACTAGACCATCTGCAGTTGAATGCCGTCTCCCAGAAAAGCCTTATAAATGGATAGGTAGAGTTGCCAATTGGGTGAAGCTTATGGAGAACTTCATCAAATCCAGGCATAGCTCCAGTTTTAGCAATAAACCCAATAGTCCCATTCAAAACTTTCCAGGCTTTTTTGGAGAAGAGGCCAGGAGACAATCCAAAGGAAGCCGAAGAAATTAAATTTTTTTCAGTCACCCCCTCATCAAACATGGCATCTAGCAGAGCTCTCACGTGTACTTCAGGGCTGTGGAGAATGATCACATTGACCGAACTTTCCTTAATGGTTTGTACCACTCTCTTAACCTGCCTTATCGAATAACTCAGGTGGATTTTCTCCAAAAATGCTACACAACCTCCACTTCTCTCTATGCCAGCTTGGATAGCCTGTCCACCCTGCTGGCCTACGTCATTGTCTACAACCAGCATTCCCACCCATGTCCATCCAAACTGGTCAATGAGTTGAGTAAAAGCAACACTCTGAAACCTGTTGCTGGGTACTGTTCGCAAAAATGATGGAAAATTGATTTTATTGCTAAGAGCTGACAGAGTTGCTCCATGGCTGATCTGGAAAAGGAACATATATTTATTATTTTTTGTGCGAAATATATTAGTAGAAAATTAAATAATGTTATGTAAGGTAAATATTTATACTGTGTTCAATAGTAATCACTTCTATAATTTATATTCTTGAGACAATATTAATTTGTAAGACTTAAATGATGTATCTATCAGTAATTAAAACCACACAAAGAGATAAAAATTTATTGAAGTAAAAAAAAAAAACACACAAAGAGTGATTGTGACTGTATAATACCTGTGGGTAATGGAGGACACCAAGGATCTGAGCAATGGGAAGAGATAAAGCAGACACACGTTCTCCTACAATCCCAACCATCAAAGAGTGGATGTGACAATCGAATCCTGGAAAGGAGCTTCTAACCCCTGATAGCAGGGACAGAGATCCTCCAACAGCTCTGGGTTCAGACATGCATGAATCCAGAAGACTGAAGCCCAGAGTGACATTAGGCAAGAGGTCCAGGGAATTGTTAATTTCATCAATTGCAAAGATGAATCCTAGAACATCCCGATAATAGCGAATGTGGAACCTGTGAAAAATGATGTGATAATGGAGAAATTAAGTTTTCCCTTTTTTAAAGTTACATGAATGATGTGGATTTGAGCTGAAAGGTGACAGCTTTTACAAAGGATCATCCCATTTTTAGTCTGGATGATAGGTGTATAGGGCTGTGTAGGGCTGTTCTCATGCATGACTATCTAGTCACAATTAAGAATGTGTTTGCTTTTTAAATATGTGTCACACATTTCAAGAAAGATTTTTACCACCATATATTTCAGGTTAGAAGATGCAGTGAGAGACCATAGAAACCGACCATCTTCAATTATGACAAAAATGCCCATGGCACTTACCCAGTGCATAGAGCTGGCTTTGGCACCTCTTGGAAAGTTGGTGTTTGAATCTCAAAGCCAGAGTGGACAACAACAACTGCCCCAAGGAGGATATCCCCATGTTGAGTGAAGGGCTCCATTGGCCAACTCTGGAGGCTGCAGCTAGGCCGTGACTGTCCGTCACCCAGTGAAGAGAGCAGTAGAAGAAGCTGTAGAAATCTCTTCATGGAGTCTATATGATGGTTCTAGATGAATAAATGGAGCATATTTTTCACCATTATGGATGGAATCATGGGCTTTGGCCTGAGGAGAGCAAAGCAAAAAAAGGAGTAACTTTGCACCTTGGCAAAACCATGTTGCATTGGAGGGGGAGGTAAATTTAAAATGTGGGGACAAATTCATAGTTGGGGTAGGGCATGTCTTAGATCAACTTAAAATTTCAATGTAAAAATAAAGTTATCAAGTATTTGTGTGCTACATGAAAAAACAGCCAGTATTTACCTGATGTGCAAATAATAAATTAATGTACACCCCTTGCATTGTAACATGGTTTAGTCCAGGATCAAATTTACTCCTTTTTTTGTCTTGCTCTCCTTAATGACTCAGGCCCCTTGTGTGGCTGGAGTAGGAAGTGGGACACAGAATAGACCATCTCCTATATACTTACACTAAGGTCTTGGTCTTCAAGTATAGAAGCTTAAACTATATTTTCAGCAAATCGATTTATAACACCGTTACCATGGTTCAGACTAAAAAAAGTAAATATAATACAAGTTAGTAATATAAAAATATCTATAATGTAAATTTGTTCAATTTGTCATTATTCTTCTATTAGAATGTACTGATAAAACTAAATTTTCATTCTTAAGTTTTTGATTTTAATTTCAATATTTTTGGCAGTGCAATTCGCAGTCCGAACAAAAAACATAGATATGTGGAACAAGCTCCCAAACAATGTAGAGTTATATTGACAGTATATATAAGTGTATAACTATAAGTACATACCCACGAAGGGTAAGAGAAATCAGGTAGGCTATTAAAAATTGGACAATTGGTATAAAATCAATAGGTAAAAATCAAATTAAACAAAGGCACTAAAGTCAGGGAAGGCAGCAAGAAACAATTGTCAGGAAAATTAGGGAAACCAAAATCTAGACCTGGGGATAAATTTATCAAGCTGCAGGTTTGAAAAAGTGGAGATGTTGCCTATAGCAACCGGTCATGTGCAAGCTAACTTATAGGCATGTAAATCTGCAAATATGTGTTTGTGAATTAATTCCTCAAAATAGTGTGACATGGCTCAGAGGAGCTGTTTAAATAAATGTGTTTGATTATGTTAAACTACCCAGAGGGGGGCTGGTAGATAAGAGCCCAGATCCATTGTAGCACCTTGTATCATTTATGGGGGGTCTCAAAAGTAAAAGCCTTTGAAAATAACTGTTTCAGGACAATGAAATCAAACACAGCTCTGGGAAGCCTCAGACATGCCGACTGCAGAGACAGGGTTATATGTGAATGACAAATTCATGCTGAATATGGTCACAGGAAAATATCTTATCCTTTTCACCAATATCATACTTACCAGAGGAATGTGTGGCAAGCAGATAAAGGGGAACTTATGACATGTTGTGTGGAGGTAAAATCATGTTTGTAAGTCATACTGGTGAAAAGTTAGGACAGGGTAACAAAAACCTGATTTAGAAGGTGTTATGACTCCAACAGAATCTTAAAACCTTAATTTGCATTAGCACTTTCAGTTCGGACATCACAGGAAGGGGGGTTGTGGACCCTGCAGATGGTTTTAAAACTGCACTGTGACTCTTAAGTTTTTGTTCACTTTTGGGAGTCAATCTGATATTGAAGAATGTCCCATTTTTCTGCTTCTCCCAGCACCAGAAATTTGATTATACGTGAGTTATCACTTCTGTATTTTATCCTTTTTATTTTATAAGAGACCATTGCATTATATTTGTATTTCATTTTATTAACTGTTTTATCTTAAGCATTGTGGATGTATTTCCCATATTAAATTACACTTAATAAGTTCAAGTCTCTGTTCTTACGAATTCACTCAACAGTTTGGTCAAAACGCTACATAATTGAAAACCGGGGGGAACATTGTGGTCAATGTTATCTCTGATCAAAGAAAATTGTGATAGATTAGTTCTAAGGGAGAACCGAAGGCTTCCTAAATAAGAGTGTCAGCTGTTCAGAAAAAACTTGGTGGTGGAATAGTTGATAGGGCAAATCTAGTGTGTGGCATAGATAGGGAAGGATTTAATCATTTTAGACAGACCAAGTGGTTGTTTTTGATTAACCCTTTGTCACAAATACGTCACACAGGCTCAGGTAAGTGCTGTTCGGGACGCAACCAATAAGATTCTAGCTGTCATTTTGTAGAATGTACTAAATAAATGATAACTAGAATCTGATTGGTTGCTATAGGCAACATTTCCACTTTTTCAAACCCGCAGCTTGATAAATTTATCCAAAACACCACAAGAAGGGGCTCCAGGACCCTTAGCTTTGGGCATTTTTGTTTTAAATCAAGTAATTTTGTATTTAAATTATTTTACTGGTAATAAACACGAACATACAATATAAACACAAACAACACAAAACAGAAAGAATTTCAAACTAAGAACTAAAAACTAACTGTTTGATTAACCTAACTAGTTTAAGGTACCAATATTTGAATCCACCAACCTCCACAGCAATAATTTTAGAAACACATAATAAAGACTAATCCTCAATCAGCAATACAATACATATCAGAATCTTTATTCATGAGTCTGATATAGTGATTTATGCAGATATGGTGAATAAGTCAGTTCCACATAGGTAATCTATTGTCATGATACAAGTGAAATATTGAGTTTAGATGGCGCTACCCCTTGCATACTGACATACATGTAATAAATCGTAAAATAGAATGAAGTGATTATAGAGACATGGAATAGACACATGGATCATCCAATACGTATACCTAACAGTACAACAGTTTATTACATAAACTATACATGGTTTGTACAGGACTAAACAAGGCCTCTAAAACTGGCTCATCCTTCTGAGACTGGAGCGCATACCTTGAGTTAACCAGATTTTATATATTTAAATATATGTTTACCTAGACTCTCTTCCAAAGAAATCCCAAATAAACACACCCTAGGGGGTAAATGCAACAAGCTGCGAGTTTCCATCGGCTTTGAAAAGTGGAATGAAAAGAGAAAATGAAGTACCAATAGTGCATTACCTCTTATTATAAAAAGGATTTTATTTCACACTTCATTTCATGTAAAAAATAATTACACACATAAAAAACATTCCTCTAGGAGTCTCACTCAAGATGGACTCCGCGGATGTCTGCACAGGATTGCTCTATCCCGATCACAAGTACCTTGCATTGCTGTGTGTTTCTTTAGGGGCTGTGTATGGAGGGAATCGTTTGCTGCAGATTCACATCCATCATATCCATACATTGGTTATTTCTGATGTCTGCTTCACCAATTCCTACTATTTGGGTACAACGGTGAAAAGAATCTTTCCCTTGCTAATCGACAGGATCGACATACTGACTTTCACATATTTTTATCAAGGAGATACGGAGCTTTTACAGCCTTTTGGAGAAGAGACTATATCCCTTTTTGATCAAACTTTTGTTGATATATATTTTTTTATCTTTAAAGATTTGCTTATTGGATCACTAGCCCCAAACCTATGTTGTATATGTAAAAAAAAAATTATATTTTAATATTAATTGTTTAGCCACTTTCATTTTGCACTCTATAATGAACATTATATTTGCTGTATTACAGAAGTTGTTAGTGTTTATTTTAATCAAACCTAATAGTGATGTGTTTTTTTATATCAGCACAAACATTACAACATTCTTTCTCAAAATCATGACCTGGTTGGGTGTAAGTCTAACTGGGGCATGCTGCCGACAGCTTCACACTGTGCAGGTCCGCTCGGCAGTGACAGTATGCTGCCCGGCTGCTCTGATTGTGTTTTAAACACAATCAGAGCAGCGGGGCAGCACACTGCCACTGCCGAGCGGACCTGCACATACTATGCAGCCGCCGGCAGCCTTAGACATCACAAAGGGGGCGGGGCCTAAATCGGCCCTTCCCCCCTAAAATTGCCCGGGTAGGACAAATTTCTAGATACGCCCCTGATCTGTGTGTAAGTTCACATGATGTAAACCTGATGCATTTGCTACTGGTACAGATCTGGGTGCATCTTAAAATGCCTATGACCCAGCATTTGGGGTAAATACGCTCATTTTACACGTGGATTTGTAGAGATTATTTTTGAATCCTTTCACCTCTATACATCTATATGCTTGACAGTGATGTGTTTGCATCTTTTTTTCCTCTGTTAATGCTAAAATGCCATGATTTAGAATATGTTTTATTTATTTGTTTGAGGTATTGTTTAGGGTTTGAAATAAAATGTTTTTTATAAACAAGCCAGTTTTTTATTCTTTTACATAAATTCTGCTGATAGAAATAATATATCTTTTTAAAAAATATTGTAATACCATTTAGTGCTCTTTTTCTTATTTTTGTTCTGTTGCTTTTAACTTATGTTGCTTTAACAAGTCACTTTTTGTTACTTTTATACATTTCTGAACTTCATAAAGGATTAGTCCCTCGTTTTTCCTTTTAAATATGATGTACTTGTGAATGGTCTTGTGTTAGTTCCTCTCTTGTCTCATAGCTGATCCGCACCTCCTGTGATTCTGAAGAACAGATGACGGATACAATAACAGGGACACACACATATAGCTACCAACATTGCGAAGGACTCCCAGGGATTCACTGGTGCTGAGCCGGAGCCGGGCTATTCTGTCTCCAGGAGAAGCGTTATAATCTCCATCACTTCATGTTTACAGAATTTAAATATAAAATATATTTTCTTCCATGAATATTAACATGTAAAGACCAGCGGATGAGGTTCCATAGTAAGAACAGCATCTACGATAAAACAAGGATTTTTATGCATTTGGTCAATACTGAAAAACATGGATCGTAATTGTGAAACTAGCGACCGATGGCCACTGAGCATGTTCCACACAGACACGGACATGTGTGCTGACCTGGATGCTGTATAAAGACTTTGTAGTTTATAAGAATATTCTCTTTTCTACAAATATTCTTTACTGTAAATATTTTACTGTATTATACAGCACAATGTGGGAAATAATATCCAGGGGCAAGCTGGGCTGGGGACTGGGGGCATCTGCCCACTCGGCCGGTCCCGTAATGGGCTACCTTTGGCTAGGTCACCTGCAATTTATTTTTTTCTTTAAAATGTTTCTACTAGGCTGTTGGGTTGAGTCTTGGCTCCCAAGGCTAAAATTTGACAGCCCTCCCCTTATAATAACACAATGATCTATCTTAATTAGGAATATAATGTGCGATTGCTGTGTGTCGTACAGCCAAGTGCTTCCACCAATCTATCAAGTGATCTATTAAGCCCATGCATATCGGACACCATTCATAGAAATTGGTGCATCGTAAAAATTGTGCTGTTGTCATGACAACCAATCTCATCTGTCATTTTTCTGGTGCAATTTAAATGAAATCATATAAAGCATCTGATTGGTTGTGCGTTAGTGTTCATATATGTCCTCAATAACAACGTCACATCATTGGGTACGGATATTTCTTTTGCATTTATAATTCACTCCCATATTTACAAGCAGAAACAATACTGAATAGAGTGATGTATGTAACAGAAGGAATGCACATGTTTATATAATGACACCTTTGTTTTATGTGTCCTGCTAAATATATTCCAGAAATGTAATATGTGTCACAAATTGATAAATAGACAACAAGAACGTGCACTTACCTGGCGTCATGTAACGTACAATACTGCATAGCAGATGGCTAAATCCTCCTCTGTGTTCAGCTGCTTGAAGAGTGGGGTCTATAGCACAAGATCTATAGGATATGTCAGAAAATCTTGGGAACCTTACTTAGTGATCTTTTACATAAAATATTTTTTCCTGGTATTTTTGATAAAATTACCCCAGATCCAGTAGGAATTCAGTCTGAAGGATTAATAACTTGATTGTAACAAGTTATTTTTAAGGGTCCTTGCACTGTATCGGTATATAAGGAAATTATATCTATATATATGTATATATACTGTATGTGTACATAGACAATGTGAATAGCCCCTGAATTCTGCACTAATATATATGAAGATGTATTGAGTAATTAATAATAATTACTGCTGGTGAACAGATGGGGACTTCACACTCAGGGGGCATCAAAGTTTCTTCTCTGAATTCCAGTGTGCGTCTTGAAGACCCAACACATCCGCACAGCGGTACTTTCTGTAATGAAAGATAATAACAGTCTCTGTGTCATTTAATGTAATTATCCGTCCTTGGTGACCCTGGGAATTCAATAAGAGGCTTGTTACAAAATCACTGTGGAATCGCATGATTTGGGGAGAGCATGTGATATACGGAGAAGCTTATTGTAAATCTTACAACTTATCTTATTACTGATAATTCATTCTAAGAAAAGGACTTCAGATGCCTCAGGATCACTTAGAGGCACATCCATCTTCATAGATGTGTTTTTCTTCTGTAGAATCAGATGTAATAAACCTATAGGGAGAGATGTATAAATTGATTTGTCCAAATTATAATTGTATGCATTTTCTAAATTTAGACAAACTAGATTCATTTGTGAGCTGACAAATAAACACACCCTCTGTAGGTTCAGATAAAGTTAATGGACAAGAGGAGCCAATATAATAATATTCAGCATCACATGAACAAACCCCTATAACAGCATCATGTGACCAGTTCCTGAATCACACCCCCCCCTTCTGTAAGAGGGGGAATGGCTATGAGTGAATGTATAGACAATATTCATTGTTCTCATTGTTCTACATAGCTCACTGTCCTCACTATCCTACATTACACTGCTCACTATACTACACAGCTCACTATCCTACATTACACTGCTCACTATACTACACAGCTCACTATCGTCGCCATCCTACATTACACTGCTCACTATACTACACAGCTCATTGTCCTCACTATCCTAAATTACACTGCTCACTGTACTACACAGTTCACTATCCTCACTATGCTGTAGAGCTCACTATCCTCACTATCCTACATTACACTGCTCACTATACTACACAGCTCACTATCCTCACTATCCTACATTACACTGCTCACTATACTACACAGCTCACTATCCTCACTATCCTACATTACACTGCTCACTGTACTACACAGCTCACTATCCTCACTATCATACATTACACTGCTCACTATACTACACAGCTCACTGTCCTCACTATCCTACATTACACTGCTCACTGTACTACACAGCTCACTATCCTACATTACACTGATCACTATACTACACAGCTCACTGTCCTCACTATCCTACATTACACTGCTCACTGTACTACACAGCTCACTATCCTCACTATGCTGTAGAGCTCACTATCCTCACTATCCTACATTACACTGATCACTATACTACACAGCTCACTGTCGTCACTATCCTACATTACACTACCCACTATATTACACAGCTCACTATCCTTCTGTACCTGTAGAGCTCACTATCCTCACTATCCTCCATTACACCGCTAACTATCTCCCCTGTCCTGTAGAGCTCACTATCCTCAATATCCTACCCAGCTCAGTGTCCTGTCCTACAGGGGCAGATTGGCCATAGGTCTTATTAGGAACCCTTCCGGTAGGCTAGTAGTCTATTGAGACCATCCTTAGACCCCCTCATGTTTTGTTTCTTCCACATATATATTTTGTCAAATCACCGGGCACCCGGATCTCCTTAATACGTCCAACCCAGCACAGCACTGAATTAGGGTCAGGAGCACCAGGGGCACATGAGGAGAGCACAGTGTCCTCACTGTCCTGTACAGTCCTCTGTCCTCAAGGTTCTACACAGCTCACTGTCCTACTGTACTACACAACTCAATTTCCTCACTGTCCTGTACATCTCATTGACCGCACTGTCTTGAAGCACTCACAGTCTTCACTGTATAGCCACTCTTCATTGTTCTAATTGTTCTACATAGCTCACTGTCCTCGCTATCCTGCACAGATCACTATATTTTATTATTATTATTATTATTATTATTATTAATTTTTATTTATAGGGCACCACAAAGTATCCGTAGCGCCGTTCAAGAACAAACAATGGCACAGTACAGGTGAAACAACACAGTACAAGTAACAGTAAGCACTATAACTCTGGGGGCCCAGGCACAGCATGAAAGAGAGGTAGGGAGGGGAAAAGTGAGTATAGGCAGGTAACTATGGCCCAAGAGGGTGGGCACGGATGACAGGTTGAGAGTCACTGAGGGGAGTGGAGAGAAGCGAGAGGAGACAGAGGGCAGAGGGACTGAGAGGAGGTGAGCTGAGTAGCTGGAGAGCGCAGTTAAAAGTGATGGAAACAGAAGGTAGGAGAGCCCTGCTCAAAGGAGCGTACAATCTAAAGGGAGGGGAAGACAGACAGACACATGGATGAGACGGAGAGATGGGAGAAACGGAGACGGAGTCGAGGAAGGGGGAGAAGGGAAGAAGGGATGAGAAAGAGAGGTAGCCGACCGGTGGGAGTTTAGGCATGAGACTGGAAGGCTTTAAGGAAAAGGTGGGTTTTTAATGTTCGTTTGAAAAAGGACAGATTAGGGGAAGTTCTGATGGAGCGGGGGAGCTTGTTCCAATGGAGGGGAGCGGCGCGGGAGAAGTCTTGGATACGTGCATGAGAGGAGGTAATCAGAGGGGAAGAGAGGCGACGATCGTTGGACGATCGCAGTGAGCGGGAGGGAGTATGAATAGAGATAAGGTTAGAGATGTAGGGAGCAGTGGAGTTGGCGAGGGCCTTGTAAGTCAGAGTGAGGAGCTTGAAAAAAGGATTCTGTAGGGGAAGGGGAGCCAGTGAAGGGCTTGGTAGAGTGGGGATACAGAGGTGGAACGGCGAGAGAGGAAAATAAGCCTAGCAGCGGCGTTAAGTAAAGATCTAAGGGGACTATACTCTGCATCTAACTGTTTTCCATGTACTGCTGGACTCACCATCCTCAATGTCCTGTGCAGCTCACTGTCATACACTGTTCACTGTATTACAGAGCTCACTGACCTCTCTATCCTATACAGTTCATTGTCCTTACTGTCCTTGCAGTCCTGCACAACTCACCTCACTGTCCTGCACAGATCAGTGTCATCAATGTCCTGCACAGCTGAATGTCATCACCAGGCCCGGTGCCCCCATTAGGCAAGGTTAGGCAGTTGCTTAGGGTGCCGGTCTCTGGAGGGCGCCACAGAAGTAGGGTACTTAATTACCATTGTACTTTAATACTGTGCGGCGACCACTGAGCATACCTTCCTCGGCCGCCGCACAGCTTACGATGAATCCACAGGGAGGGGCAAGGGGCCATGGATCGCGACCGCCCCCCTCCCCTCCAACAGCTGATGGGGCGGACATTCCCTCCGATTCCTCCCCCTTCCCCTCACTGACTGTCGGGTGTGACATCATCATCACGGCCCGATAGTGTCAGTGAGGGACGGGACTCAGCAGCAGCAGCAGCGAGGAGCGCCTTTAAGGTAAGGAAAAAGAGGGGAGGGGAACATTTAGACCATGGGGGGATAGGGGGGCGCATTGAGACTCAGGGGGCGGGATTTTGAAATTGTGCCTAGGGCGCGCGAGGACCCTAGCACCGGCCCTGGTCCTCACTGCCCTAAAGCACTTACCTAGCTCACTGTTAATATTTTCACACTGTCTTAACTTTCCTACACAGCTTACCGTCCTACACTGTCCACACCTTCCAGCTCAGCTCACTGTCCTCACTGTCTTCACTGCGTGCAGTACGCAGCTCACTGTCCTTTCCTGTTATGTAGTAGGTAGCTCATTATTCTTAAATGCTCTCTGTCTCTTTCGTACAGTATACAGCTCAGTCATTTCATCAGTGTTACAGCAACAGCACAAATTTTATCATTTAGAAATACTCTGTTCTACTACAAACAAATAGGGGTGAGAGATCAAACGTGATATTGTGATAAAACGTTGCTGTTAAAACTTTTTTTTGCTTATATACAGCAGGCAAGTTACACAATAATCAGATGATATATATTTTTGTCAAATTGATAGCAAAGTAGGCATTTTACAAATAACCTTATTCTTCATCAAGTAAATTCAATGATAAGTGACAGGGTGTTTGCCAAGAGCACATTAAAACACATATCCCCTCATAGAGCAAGAAAGGGAATTATGTCAAAGAAAAAATGTAAATCTACAGTAAGAAACCTTCATAAATTCCATCAAAAGAAAACGGAATAGTACCGAAAATGGTGGATGACTATGTGATATACAACAATATTTATTGTGATAGGATGGACCTCCTATGCCATCCTGTCTGTTGTGTTTCTGGGGTCCGCTAGGCTTGCCTTGCACTGTCCCCTTTACTTTCTCCAAAATGCGCCCTCTAACTGCAGTAGGAGGGGCTTAGACCAATCTAATCTGTGGTCACAGGAATTACAACACTTAAGAAGTTCTACAATCACTGGAGGTTATGTGGTGAAGCTCATCAGGCATTCAACTAGCAGCTCCAGGTCAGCGGTACTTCACATTCAAGCTTGTAACCTGCCATGTTCTCCTCTCACCTAATTGGATATTGGTTAATGGGAACATTTTTTCTGCCAGCATACAAGTTAGAGGGGTTGAAAAATACAATTAGGAGTCTGCGCTTCCCTATTGTTTTGAAAAACAAATGCTGCCGTTGGGAAAGTCAAGGGCAATTTTTTTTTCCCTTTAAAATGTTTCTACTAGACTGTTGAGCTGAGTCTTGCCCCCCAGGCTAACATTAGACAGCCCTCCCCTTATAATACCAAGAATTTATCTTACTTAAGAGTATAATGTGCGATTGCTGTGTGTCGTGCAGCCAAGTGCTTCCACGTACTCCATGGTGAGAGAGGCTGGCAAGACAACTGTCTAGATAGCTCTAGTGGCGCGACGAGGCTTGGAGTCTGGTTCCTGCTGATGGGACAGGCCATTCACTTTTACAGGCTGCAGGTGTCCCTTCATATTTGAAGCTGGTCTCAATACAGAGAATGGTCTTTCTTCCCGTGGGTAATTTCTTTGTATGTGTGACTTGTTGTTGGCAAGTGTAGCACCTCCTAGGGTCTGATACTGCTGGACCACGAGCTCTGGGTGCACTAGAGTGCACAGCTGGGGTACGGGGCGACATGGGGCGTGATGTAGCCAGTGGTGTATCTCGATCGGATGGGGTCCTTCAAATAGTTGTCCATTCATCTTCACTCGGTACCCTCCATCAGGGATGGATTGCCATGAAATTCATTGCGAATGCTGCTGCTTTCTCTGGAGTAGTGGGATTTCTGTCCACCACCCACTCTCTAATTTCTGGAGCCATTTTATGCATTAGCTGCTCCAATATAAAGATGTTTTTAATGTCCTTTGCGGTTGTGGCTTGTTTCCCTTATAGTCACCGATTACAGTTTCTTTACAATAAACTGCTAAATTCCGTATAAGAAGAGTCACTGCTTCTTACCATGGTACTGAACTTAGTGCGGTAGAATTCAGGGGTGACCGCACATTGACCCAACAATACTTTCCGAATCTCCTGGTAGTCTCTTCCTCGCTCTGGGCTCAGGGCATGGTATGCCTCCTGCGCTTGGCCCATCAAACTAGGTATCAAATATTTTGACCACTCTGCCACATGTATATCATGCATTGCCATCGTGGACTCAAGTAACTGTAGGTGAGTGTCAATGTCCGTGGCTGACTCCACAAAGCGTGGTACATCATGATATGCCAATCACAGCGTCTGTCTTCCTTCCAATACTGACACTGATACCATTGCAGGTACCACGACCGGTCTACCCAGCGCTGCTCTCAATACTGCTGCCCTCCTGGTCCAAATACATCCAACCAAATTTGCAGCTGTTCCGTGTTGCTGATGGTTATTGCAGCTGCCTGGGTTGTCATCCCCCCGGTTCCATTAATGGGTTCCCCTGACGGGTCCTGAACAACGTCCTCCTCCTCAATGCTTTTCCACATTTTCTACAGGTTTTTCTACATCCCACTGCTGCCACCAAATGTGAAGATACTTGTTTTGCAAATCAAATCACGGTATTAGAGGAAAAATAGAAGGATGATTTATTTTGCAAAACAAGATTGAATACAGCACGGCCCCTTAACGATAGCAGGTCCAACAAGTGAGGAAATCAGTTCAAATAAATCCAGTGAGATATGTTCCACCAGCACATTTCTGACAGAGCATCACCTCTTGGCCAAAGTCAGTCACATACATGTCTAGCTCCCAGTGTAGCCTCTTTTATCACCTCATAATCCCACCTTGGGAGCTGCCTGCCCAGGGGAGTTGCAAAAGGTCCTGATTGGTGGACTTCTCACACTATCCATCCCCCTCCCCTACCTCCCCAGGTGTCTTCCCTAAGGTGATTCCTGCTGAGTCCAGTTCCTGGCTGGCTGTAGAGCTCACTAGTGGACAATAGGGAGCATACAGAAATAACAATGATAGCTTAATTCACTTAACTCCTGAATGTTCCCTGTGGAGGTGAAATTTAAACCCTGAAGTACTTTTCCAAGGAGATGTTATAGTTCCATCACTGATGCTTCCTGGTAACAACATGGCTAAAAAGTGCACTCCTGGTATGTTATGATTAAGGGGTTGTAATACTGGTCCCATACACCATGCCTGTTTCTTTACACAGGCCTTATCCCAACTATAAATTTGTTCCCATATTTTGAATTTACCTCCTTCTCCAATGCAATATGGTTTGACCAGGTGTAAAGTTACTCCTTTTTTATGTTTTGCTCTCCTTAATGACTCTGGCCCAATAGTTTTTTTTCCTTGAGTGGGGTATATTAGGTCACAACCACATTGCAGGCCAGAGAGAGTACTCATTTGTTTTAAGTGTTATTCCCTAGGGTGACTTGGATCAACATTGTATAGTAATAAAGTACCTATGCTCATTCATGTTCACTTCTTCACATTGTATATTTATCAGTATATTATCTTTTATTTAATGAAAAGCAAAGGAGTTGAGACATTGTAATTTTAAGTAGCTAGGCCTATTTTTATCTATGGACCTATATTTAAGGAATCTTTCAATTTGAACCGCAAAGGAGTTTATTTCAATAAAGTGATCTGTTCTATCATCATCTGCTTATATAGCGCCACTAATTCCGCAGCGCTGTACAGAAAACCCACTCATATCAGTACCTGCCCTATTGGAGCTTACAGTCTACATTCCCTAACATACACAGACACACAGACAGAGAGAGACTGGGGTCAATTTGATGGCAGCCAATTAAGTATATTTTTGGAGTGTGGGAGGAAACCGGAGCACCCGAAAAAACCCACACAAACATGGGGAGAACATACAAACTCCACACAGATAAGGCCATGGTTGGGAATCAAACTCATGACCCCAGTGCTGAGAGGCAGAAGTTGTAACCACTGATCCACCCTGTTGTGAAAATGCTACAATCAGCAGTAATATCGGGCCTGATTCATTAAGGATCTCAAATGAAGAGGATACTCATTTCAGTCTCCTGGACAAAACCATGTTACAATGGAAGGGGTGCAAATCAGTGTTCTGTTTTACACATAAGTTAAATACTGCCTGTTTTTTCATGTAACACACAAATACTTGATAGCTTATTTGTGCACTGAAATTTAAAGTTGATATTTGTGTGTTACATGAAAAAACAGGCAGTATTTACCTTATGTGCAAAACAGAACACTTATTTGCACCCCTTCCATTGTAACATGGTTTTGTCCAGGAGACTGAAATGAGTATCCTCTTCATTTGAGATCCTTAATGAATCAGGCCCATCATCACCGCTTTGTTTATTGTAAGAAGTCTCCACTTTATACGGCTAATTAGACTAACACTCTTGGGGCTAGATTTACTAAGCTGCGGGTTTGAAAAAGTGGGGATGTTGCCTATAGCAACCAATCAGATTCTAGCTGTCATTTTGTAGAAGGTACAAAATAAATGAAAGCTAGAATCTGATTGGTTGCTATAGGCAACATCACCACTTTTTCAAACCCGCAGCTTAGTAAATCTAGCCCTTGGAGTTGTTCATCAACCCATTGTGAATACTAAGAAGGGCTCAGTACAGGGTGTACATACTGTGTGACTACTAAACCTGAAACTCCATTTGGAATACATTGAGTACTCGTTAAAATCAAGATGTCACATTACATCTGAGCATTAGAAATAAAGCCGAAAGTATATATTGTTATAGAGCTGCCACGAAGAGCCACCTCTAGAAAATCCCTAATTTAATATCTTATCATATACTCACACAGTCAAACAATATATCACCTCTAATTTGTCAGGAAACCTCTCCTGAACCCCTTTGTCTGTCACAAACCGCACTCATGATTTGAAATATTCCTGTAAGGGAACACACAGGATTTCAGCTTAAACCTCACTCTCACCTCTCTCTTAGGCTACAGATTTAGCTGATCCCTTTCCCAATACAGACACATGCTTCCACACCTCTCCGCAACTGCCACCAGCTACATATAAGGCCTGTAGCAAACCTATGACTTTATTATCCAATTGTGCACACTCTGGTAGCTAAACAGATGACACTTCACACACTGGGATCTAAAGGGATAACCCAGCCCGGCAATCTCTCTCTTCTAAACAGGCAGTGAATTCGTTTAGAGCAATAAGGACAGCACTTCATCATCATCATCATCATCTTCATCACCATTTATTTATATAGCGCCACTAATTCCGCAGCGCTGTACAGAGAACTTATTCACATCAGTCCCTGCCCCATTGGAGCTTACAGTCCAAATTTCCTAACACACACACACACACACACACACACTCAGACAGACTATTTGTCTAATATAAACATTAAAGGATGAATCTATAAAAATATATATATTTTTTAATGCATTGACCTAGACTCTAGTACAGTAGTAGTAGGTCTGCGTGAACAGCTCACCAATTAGTAAATTGTCATTGTTTGACTCCTCATCCCTATAATCCCTTTATCTTCTGCCAGAGATCTCCTGTCAATTTTATTCAGGTGTGATAACCATCTCACAATAAAATAATTTTGGGGCTTAACCTAGTGGCAGGAGATATGTGTGACATCATCATCATTGGGGGTGGGGCATGACATAACTGTGGGTGTGGCCAAGTCCAGAACATACATATAAATATAAATGCGAGAGCAGATAAAGAGGGGTAGACGCAACTCCTTAAGTTTGTTCATAGCCCTCATAGAAGAATAACATAGTGTATACACATTCCCATAACCAGGCACAATTAAACAAAGAATAGTTTTGAAGTTCTAGCATAGTTGGCTACGTTATTAAAATGCCCAAGAGACCAATAAATTAGTGAGAGATATCCAGGCCTCCTTAGAAAAAAGGAAATTCTCAAGGGCAGCACTGACATGTAGTAAGTGGGCGGGGACATAATGCAAATAACATCATCAAGCCCCACCCACCTTATTATACACTGAGTGGCTAGGCGTGATGATATGAATTACTTTTGTGTTTACTGAGGTGGGCGTGGTTTGATGCCTCTTCAAGCCCCTCCTCTTTCCCACCTTGCTTCCGCATCTCCTGGGAGCTAGGTAGGAAAAGTAGACACGTATGTGTTACAGTCCCTGCAACACGACACAAAATAGGTACAGGAAATCACATGAATGCCGAATTACCCATGCACAGTACAGCAGGTTTAGGCAACCTATAGCTCTTATTCATTTTAAGATTTAATATACAAAAAGTACAATGCTTACAGGATATAAAAACAACCAAGATGGCATGACATACATATCAAAACAGATTTAAAAATAAAAAGACAAAGTTTCAGTATATAGACTTATATGAGTTGTATAATCTGCGCCATGGGAAATTGGCTTGGAAAATGGACAGCTTAACAATGATGATTAATTTCCCAAAAGACTGAGTTTGTCCCTTCACAAGACAGGTTTTTAAGCAAAATCAAATGGGACGGCATTCATAGGGGCAGTGTGGATGCTAATGTGGAGGCGGAAATGTCTACTGGGTGTCACCTAGTGTTTGTTCCAAACTATATCTAAGATTCGACCTGTCTTAACTTTTCTCAAATATATCCCAGAGACATAACTCCCCTGTCAATAAATCGGTCATAATCTCCAGCACATTTAAATACCAAACATGATGGAATTATAACAATATGACATACCTTTCCCAAAGACATGTGACTGCAGCTGTTCCCTGGTACCGCTAGTACCTGTAATTCACAACCCTGGTGTGGTTTTTGCCCTTTAGTATGGAGTGGCACATGGATTTCACAAAATATGAAAAGTGAAGGCGTTTTCTTTGAAGTTCATATTTCTACTTACTTGCATAGATAGCCTTCATATGTTGCCTTTGTCTACAAGGGTCTCACCCAAGCACATGGCTTTCCCTAATTTATACCTAGTGGCTATTTTGTTTTACAATATCTATGGATGTCTGTGATCTGCATATCTTAAGTTGGTTTCCTCACAGAGGGTCTGCTCAACCTAATTACTGGGGCGAATTGACCAACTGTTTTAAAAAGGAAACAAAACTTTTATCTGAGTAAAAATCCCGTTCATTTATATTTATCCATTTTATATATTATTTGGGGCACTCATCCTGAAAAGAACTATAAAATACATTGATGTGTTTTTAATATTTTTTTCCTTACAGCGGTTCCAACATGACTGCTTATCGATATCAGGATGTGAATTAAATTTAGAACTTAGTGACTACAATTTGATCATTATAATAAACATCACAGACTGACCACACACCCCCTTAAGATATAGGAGCGGCTTCAACATTAATATCACTGTGATCTGGCAGGTAACTTGGTTGTACCGTAGACTGCTTCAAATACATGTAATACCTAATGATACAATAGGTGTGCCTGCACTGCTGCCCTTCATGTATTTAATCATGTCTGTAGAAGAAGTCTGTTAATGTTATTTTTTATGATTCATTTTTTTGATTTATTTTTGCATTTGTTTTATTTTCTGGATGTATTTATATGTTTTTAGTCAAATAAATTGTTACTGCAGTGATTTGTGGATTCAATTGAATTTTGTATAATCTATATGATTTTGGCCAATAGCTCTGGAAATCTTTTCTTGTGTGTTTCTACGTTAAGTAATAGAACTACTTGGTGACCCTACCCATCTGTCATGGTACAAGGTGATCCCATCAGGACACAATGGGATGTGCTACCTGTGCTGTGACCGATGGCTAAACAGAAAGTGAAGACAGTTCTACTGTGTATCGTAACAGTCGTTGACTCATTTTTAATTTCTGTAACATAAAGTCAATTTTATAGATATTAGGTTAATACAGAGAACTGTCTCAATAGACAAAAATGATCTTCCTATTTCTTATTCTTGGAAACAACACAAATTATTTAGTAATCCAATCCCTCTTATCTTCTCACACGGCCCCTCAGAGTTTACCACAGTGGTAATAGAATCACTCTGGTCTATGGCTTATAAAAGCCATAAATCCTCCCAGGGGTGGGGCTATCAAACTCCCTATAGACTTAACCCCTTCCACACATGTAGATTCCACAGCTTCAATTCAGCATTATTTTCCTATCAGCCCTATTACAGTAATGACATCCCAATGTCTAGATTTTTGGGAACACCACTCACAGCCAGGACTTTGGGGCCACTCAAAAGGAGTGACAACCCTAGTACTGTTGTTTTTCCCAGCTATGGGGCTTTTTTTTTGCCCTATATACAGAGGGGGTTACCATCATTGCTCTGACAAAGTCAACCAGATCAGGTATTTATCAAGTATTGCGATACCTGTTCTGTTAACATTTATTGATTAAATTATTATTTTCAGTCTGTATCATCTTGAATTGAATAGAGATTCTGCTGCCCCCAGTGTTATTTTTTGTGCCGTTGGAGAGAGGGAGATTTGGGTTGGGGTAGAGTGTAGATGAAATGTTACATATATTATATCTACTGCTATTTCTTATTAAATAAAATGTGTGTTATAATTGCAGATACTGCTGGAAAGCATGACTCCCTACATACTGCTATGTAATGTAGACCAGTGTGACGAGATGGGGGTGTCAAAGCAACTGAAACTAGGGGCTTAACCTGCTGGACAATCCTTTTCATCCAAACTGTGTTTTACATTGCTGCAACTGTGCTGTGTTAACCATGTATGTGTGTGTTTTATGTCTATTGTGCAACTCTTAAATGTTACCAAGTGATGTTGCACACACTGCTGCTATTATGTAAGCATGCCTTGTGTTTGTGTATTGTTAAGTTGTGTAATATGCCTCCTGGTTTCAATCCACTGAGTCGAAATCCTACTTTCGCAGACATGCTGGAGCCACACACCGCAGGGAGTCTTTAAATGAGCTGATAACTGGGGGAGGTCCTCTGGTCAGTGGAAACCCAATACCAGGTGGGTGTTTGAGCTACGGTAACGACCATCTGAAGACACATCATCATGGGTAATAGGAAAGATTTACAAATGCAGACCCAGAGAGATAAAGGGGGGATTCTCTCTCTATGACAGTGCTCCTCACTCCTCTAGCCACATGGTAGGGACAGAGCTCAATGTCCTAATCCTTTTAGCAGGTCTGCAAAGAAAGCATTGTCCGCTGTGGCTTTGATGTCAACACAGTATAGTGCCTGTGGACCATACACCAGTAACTGCAGCCATGACCACTCTGTCTTCCTACACAAAGGACACTTACTAGAGTCTACAATTTTGGGAAGGGAACAGGGTGGGGAAGGAGCATTTGGCTGTAGTCAATGTACAGTAAGGGTGTGCCAAACTTAAGTGAATTTATAATCCACGTAGGTATTGGTCGTATCCTGCAGGGACTTGCACAGTAGAGCAGAGCAGACCTACACCCAGAGCCGCCGAGAGGGGGGAAAAGCGAGTACTATTTTCCCAGGCCCGGCCATGTCAGTCACACCCAACATTCAGTGAGGAGCGCCGCAGAGAGGACCAAGCAGGAAGAATGAAGAGAAGAGAAGACAGAAGAGTACAAAGAAGATAACAAAAGGTAAGTAAAGGAACGGAGAGGCAAGGGGAGGAAAGCAGAAAGGGACATTGTGATAAGGAAGGGGGGGAAGGGGGGGCACAGAGTGATAAAGAAGGGGAGGGAGAGAGGCACAGAGTGATAAAGAAGGGGGAGAGAAAGGCACAGAGTGATAAAGAAGGGGGGAGAGAGGCACAGAGTGATAAGGAAGGGGAGGGAGAGAGGCACAGAGGCACAGAGTAATAAAGAAGGGGGGAGAGAGAGAGGCACAGAGTGATAAAGAAGGGGAGGGAGAGAGGCACAGAGGAAAAGAGTGATAAAGAAGGGGGGGAGGCACAGAGTGATAAAGAAAAGGGGGAGAGAGGCACATAGTGATAAAGAAGGGGGGAGAGAGGCACAGAGTGATAAAGAAGTGCCAAGACTGTGAACAGTTTATGTACACACTGCATTCTTTCTATACTACACTATGGTGCTAGATGTCCTGAAAGTCAGGAGTGCTGGAACATATGTGACGCTCCGGCAAGCGGGCACTGCACCCTTGTGTCAATGATGTACACAACAATGCAGGTTTTTTTGTGTAGGAAGGTGGCCTAGCACTTTTCAACTGCTAGCCACGACCCAATGATGCATAGCTACGCCCCAATTGTATGACCACAAACACATAAAATGGGGCAATTTTTTTTAGCATGCTCCACTATAAGGGGAGCCCCATGAAATTGTTGTACCGGGCCCTGAATTCCTCTTGGCAGCCCTGCCTACACCCGAATTCATCAGCACACGTATCTTCAGATCCGTTCCTTGTTGAATTCGGGAGTGTACAGAACTGATTTTGGCGCATTTTGAAACAAATGCACGTTGCGCTCTGTAGACATGACTTGATGAATCAGGCTCAATGTGTCTGGGGGGTGTTTTGATGTGTCTGGGGGTTTCATGATGGGTCTGTGGAGGGTGTGATGTGGCTGGTGGGTGGGGTGATGTGGTTGGGGAGGGAGTAATGTGGCTGGGGTGTGGTGTAATGTGACTGGAGAGGTTGTGATGTGTCTGGGGAGGGTGTGATGTGGTTGGAGAGGTTGTGATGTGTCTGGGAAGGGTGTGATGTGGCTGGAGAGGTTGTGATGTGGCTGGGGGGTGCTGTGATGTGACTGGAGAGGTTGTGATGTGTCTGGGGAGGGTGTGATGTGGTTGGAGAGGTTGTGATGTGTCTGGGAAGGGTGTGATGTGGCTGGAGAGGTTTTGATGTGGCTGGGGGGTGCTGTGATGTGGCTGGAGAGGCTATGATGTGGCTGGTGGGTGGTGTGATGTGGTTGGGGAGGGCATGATGTGGCTGGAGAGGTTGTGATGTGGCTGGGGGGTGGTGTGATTTGGCTGGAAAGGTTGTGATATGGCTGGGGGTTGTGTGATGTGGTTGGGGAGGGTGTGATGTGGCTGGGGTGTGGTGTGATGTGGCTGGGGAGGGAGTGAAGTGCTGGCTTGATAAATATAATGTTTTATTATAATGTATATATTAAATACTGCTTGATCTGTGTTATGTACTGTGGTCACTTATTGCTCATCTTTCCATATTTCATGTATCTATACATTTTCCAAACAGGTTCCAACATTCCAGGATCCAGTCAAGAATCTAGTAGCAGGTTGTGGAAGCTGCAATAACAGGTAGGAGAAATCAACACAGTTTTAATACAGAACATGTCATGCCCAAAGAGGTGCAGCCACGCCCCATGTTGACCACTCCCCCAACACTATGTGGCCACACCCTCTTCAACAGCGCGACACGCAGTGGTTGCATCCCTTACCCTGCTCATCTACAGAGGGGGGCCACAAATATTTGCAGCCCAATACCTCTTGGCGGCACTGGTGAGAATACAGTGGCTGAAAACAATGCTATTGCCACTGTCTAGTAGAATTGGATCCTAGGTCTGCCCAGTTTAGCTCTACCTCCAGGAGAGGCGGAATCAAGGAGTTGTTTGGTAGAAGAAACACTGTAAAGTTAGAGGATACAATGTGTAATGGTCTGCGGTTAACACAAGAATACTAATTAAGACAAGTGGTGAAATAGTCTGCGGATGGCAGATTTACCACTAGAGTGGTAGAGGATACACAGGGGCGTAATGGTCTGCGGACGGCAGATAAGACAGGAATGCTGATTAACATAGGCTGTGAAATAGTCTCCGGACGGCATATTTACTACTGGAATGGTGGAGGATACACGCAGGTGTAATGGTCTGCGGACAGCAGATAAGACAAGAATGCTGATTAACAAAGGCAGTGAAATAATCTGCAAATGGCAGATTTACCACTGGAATGGTGAAGGATACACGCAGGTGTAATGGTCTGCGGACAGCAGATAAGCCAAGAATGCTGATTAACAAAGGCAGTGAAATAATCTGCAAATGGCAGATTTACCACTGGAATGGTGGAGGATACATGGAGGTGTAATGGTCTGCAGACAGCAGCCATCACAGGAATGCAGATTAACACAGGAGGTGTAAGGAGCCAGGTCCAGCACAATGGAATAGGTGACCAAAAGAACAGGCACTGAGCTGTGGAAGGAAGTGCCTTTTAAAATAGGAGCCCAAATTGGCCAGCCTGGAGTGTGACAGTACCCCCCACTTTAAAGGTGGGCACCGAACACCTGGAGCTGGGTTTTGTGGGGAGCTACTTGAGAAACATCTTCAGCAACAAAGGTGCAGTGTTGACGGAGGCGTGGACCCAGGAGCGCTCTTCAGGGCCGAAGCCCTTCCAATCGACCAAATATATTAGGCCTCCCTTGTAGTACTTGAAATCCAAAATTTGTTTGAGTTCAAATTCTTCCTCTTGGTGAACTTTGGGAATAGTGGATGTGGAAGAGACGAGGAAAATTGATTAATAATTAGCAGTTTCAACAGGGAGATATGAAAGGCATTGGAGATACGGTGGGAAGCTGGTAACAATAATTTAAAAACAAACAGGATTGATGACACAGAAGTTTCTATAAGGACCAATAAAACAAGAATCAAGTTTCATACAAGCTACTTTGAGGCGTATATTTTTGGTGGACAGCCAGACCCTATCTCCAACTTTAAAGACAGGAGCTGCTTGACGGTTCTTATCTGCAGAAGACTTGTAACGATTAGAAGACTTTTGAAAACAACTCCTCATTTGACTCCAAATGGTAGAGAGACTGCTGCAGAGAATTTACAGCGGGGACCTGGGTGGGACGGAGGAAAAAAAAGTGTAAGAGAAGGATGAAGTTCCTTCTTGAGTCTCTCAGCATGGAAACGCTTCTGTGGTATCCAAGTTTGCTCTTCTGGGCCGTAACCCTTCCAGTGCACTAAGAACTGGACCTAACCCTGCACTTTTCTTGAGTCCATGATTCTCTCCACGATGAACTCATGTTTACCTTTCACAAGCAGAGGCCTAGGTCTATTTGCAGAGTGAGGATGGAACTTGCTGGGAGGAACCGCCTTTTTCAGGAGGGAACAGTGAAAGGTACTAGGAATCTTTAAGGATGGTGGACGTTGGAGTCTGAACGCCACCGAATTGATTTTTTTCCACGATAGAGAACGGTCCGATAAACCAAGGTCTTAGTTTCTTACAGGGTTTAATAGACAAGGACCACGGTGACGATCAGCGAGGACTTTGGACCTGCAAGAGGCTTGACGTAGAGCAGAGTGTACTTTTTTCCAGATGGACTTTAGCCGAGATGTAAAGGCATGGTCAGAGTAGAGGAAATTCGCCTTTGGATGAAACCCGTAGTTACATAAGAAAGGGGATGTACCAGTTGCAGAATGGCAAGAGTTGTTATATGCAAATTCTGCCCAAGGCAAAAGAGAAGACCAGTTGTCATGAAACTTCGATACATAGATGCGTAAAAATTGCTCAAGAGTTTGGTTAGTTCTCTCCGTCTGACCATTCGACTGAGGGTGATAGGCTTACTTTAATTCCAAGTGAATTGCAAAATACCCTCCAAAACTGCGCAATGAACTGGGACCCTCGATCTGAAACAATGTCATCCGGGAGGCCGTGTTGACGGAAGATATGTGAAATGAACAATGTGGCCAAAAGTTTTGCATCCGGCAATTTGGGTAATGGAACAAAGTGGGCCATATTGCTGAAACGGTCAACAACTACCCAAATGGTGTTATGACCGGAAGACCGTGGGAGATCGACTATGATGGGTCCACAGTTTACCTGGGGTAGGTAGAGGCATTCAATAGACCAGAAGGACGAATCCTAGAAGATTTGTTTCTAGTACATTCTGAGCAAACACGGACATAGTTCTCTACATCCGAAGATAAAGTAGGCCACCAAACCCAGCGAGACAAAACTTCAATGGTCCTTTGGATTCCTGGGTGACCTGCCGAGCTAATGGAGTGCAGACAAAGCCCAATTCTCAAAAAGCACAAACAGAATTGTCAAGTTCATCGACCAAGTCTCTAGATGTATCAATCTCAGACTCAAAGTCTGAGTCCCATTCTAGAGTCGGAACAGGACTGTTAATTTTATGAGAAGATGGTGAAATGCCCATGAAGCCGATAACCAAGGTTTGTTGTTTGTGATTGTTCTTTTTATTTTTTTAAGATATAGGTTGACCAACGGAAGCAACGGACATCGATGATTTGTGAATAAGCATAGGAGCTGAAACACAGGCGGGAATAGAAAAATTATGACAAGGAAACTCAACTGTTGATGGAGAGTATTTCTTGCACACAGCGTTAACAAAGTCCATGGTATTATGGATAATGGGGTTATCGGAATGTAGAAGGGAGAAGGCCCAGGTCTGTGGCTCCCCTCTAAAACTCATGATTATAGAACCCACTTGGTTAGATTGGTTGGCAAAGTAAGCTGGAGAGTCTTGAAATTGTTTTATGGAAAGCTGAATAACCGAAATAAACTGTTTGGTGTCTCCATCAAAGAAGACTGGAGGAGGATCTGATGACTTGGAAGAGGCATCTGGGCATTCTGTCTCACTAGGAAACTCTGAGTCCTCAACTTGAGCAGCAGTCTCTGGAGAATCACTCACTGGGATAGCAGAGCATAAGTCCCCGACTGGGACGGCAGAGCAGGAGTCCCCCACTGGGATGGCAGAGCACGAGTACCCCACTGGGACAGCAGAGCAGGAGTCCCCCACTGGGACAGCAAGCTGGGCACATTGGACGGATTGCCCACACTGAGCACACCACTCAGACTGGACAGCACTATAAGGAGCCGCAGAGCAGACAGTACTGTGAGGAGCCGCAGAGCAGACAGCACTGTGAGGAGCCGCAGAGCAGACAGCACTGTGAGGAGCCACAGAGCAGACAGCACTGTGAGGAGCCGCAGAGCAGACAGCACCAAGTGGTAACTCGGGCAGAACCGCATAGAGTGGCAACTCGGGCTGAACCGCATGGACTGGCAACTCGGGCTGAACCGCATGGGACAGGGCCCTCTCTGGAGCAGACTGGAGGGACAGGGCCCTCTCTGGAGCAGACTGGAGGGACAGGGCCCTCTCTGGAGCAGACTGGAGGGACAGGGCCCCTCTAGAGCAGACTGGAAGGGCAGCGCCCCCTCTGGAGCAGATGGGAAGGGCAGCGCCCCCTCTGGAGCAGACTGGAAGGGCAGCGGCCCCTCTGGAGCAGACTGTAGCTCAGGAACAAAGACAGCGGCTGAAGACTCGGAACTGGAGGCAGCGGCTGAAGACGCGGAACTGGAGGCAGCGGCTGAAGACTCGGAACTGGAGGCAGCAGCTGAAGACTCGGAACTGGAGGCAGCGGCTGAAGACTCGGAACTGGAGGCAGCGGCTGAAGACTCGGAACTGGGCAGCACGGTAACAGGAGACTCGGGTGCAGAGGCTGCGGGAGACTCGGGACCGGACACAGTGGCAAAAGGCTCCAAGCTACAGGAAGATGATGACACCTCAGAGCTGGAGGCGGATGATGACACCCTCGGAGCTGGAGGCAGATGATGGCACCTCGGAACAGGAGACAGAGGCTAGCACCTTGGAGCTGGAGGCAGATGATGGCACCTCGGAACAGGAGGCAGATGATGGCACCTCGGAACAGGAGACAGAGGCTGGCACCTCGGAACAGGAGACAGAGGTTGGCACCCCGGAACAGGAGACAGAGGCTGGCACACCAGAACAGGAGACAGAGGCTGGCACCTCAGAACAGGAGACAGAGGCTGGCACCTCAGAACAGGAGACAAAGGCTGGCACATTAGAACAGGAGACAGAGGCTGGCGCCTTGGGACAGGCAGCTGGAGCTGGCGCCTCCGGACAGGCGGCTGGAGATGGTGCTTCAGGACAGGTGGCTGGAGCTGGCGCCTCAGGACAGGCGCCTGGAGCTGGTGCCTCAGGACAGGTGGCTGGAGCTGGTGCCTCAGAGCTGGTAACTGGGATTCACAGATTAGGTCTCATCCCAGGGAGCAGAACAGGTGAAGTGTAAACAAATCCGGAATGCGGAGAGGAAACAAAAGATGGTTTGGTAGGCTGTCGTGGTCTGCAGAGAGGACAGACTTGTAAGAAGTGTATATTACTGGCACAGTAGAGACACAGTTTGTTGGTTATTCTGCGCCGTCACTCCGCTTCGGTCAGATGGGGGCGTGGACCACCTGTAAACCGGGCATTTGTTAAACTGTAGTTGTTAGTTAAATGCAAATTTGTCATGGTATTATTAAGAGGTGTTAGCAGCACAGATTCAGCAGTAGAAAGAGTTGGCTGAAGCAAATCAATGGTATTGGATTTCAGAGAAACAGATTCTGATTCTCCTGAGTGGGTCCAAAAGTATAGCAGAAAATTGAGCCAGCTGAGAGAGTAACAGAATTATGTCCGTTTGTAGACACTGTAGCAGAGGCTGTTCAGCCATTTGTAGAGCAGACATGTTTGCAGGGAAAAAAACAAATTAAATCAATTGCAATGAGAGTTCCAGGAGAAATCTGAAGCAGGGTTTTTCCACATGACTCCAAGACTTTCTTTTTGGCTGGTCATTCTGTTAGGGTTCTGTTCAAAACCAATTCCTTAGTTACAGCCATGGAGCCAGACACGTCATGTAAACATTTTAAACTGTTTATTGCAGAAAAGTATAGTCCAGGATAGGCAAAATATACAGTAAACAGTTCAGGCTGGAACAATGGATTTCCAGATCTTGGCAAAAAACAGGTAAATAATAATGAAATGGAGAAAATAACTTGACTGAAACCAGCAACAGAGACACATGCAGGTAATCCAGGCACAGAGACACATGAGCAGGCCAGGAACTTCAATGACCAGCAAAGGATTCTGGAATAGGCAGGCATATATAGGCCACAGACAAGTGTGGATGATTAACTTAGCAGTGCTAGTTAACCCCTGATAGAAGGAAAGGCGAACAGCAGCATCTCTGGAGGATCACCGGTACTGCAGGGTAATATGCGCACAGGGAAACAAGGCAAATCATAACACAGGGTAAAATGCACACAAACATACAAGGCAGATCATAACAGATTTTGGCGCAACCTGGAGAGGACCTCTGCCACATGGACACGGTGAGAGGAGGTAAAGGTAAACGACCGCACAGACATAGAGGAGATCTCTGAAGACTTTGTTCACCAAGCTTTGGAACACAGCGGGAGCATTACATAAACCAGATGGCATTACCAGCTATTCGTAATGGCCACTGCGAGTAATAAATGACATTTTCCACTCATCTCCTGATCTGACACTAATAAGATTATAGGATCCACAAAGGTCTAGTTTAGTGAAAATCTTGGCTCCTTTAATACGGTCAAAGAGCTCTGTGATGAGCGGAATGGGATAATGGTTCTTGATAGTTATGGCACTAAGCCCACAATAGTCTATACATGGCCGTAATGCCCGTATTTCTTTTTTACGAAGAAGAAGCCCACTCCGGCCAGAGAGGTGGAAGGTCTGGAGAAGCCACGCTGGAGATTTTCTTTGATATACTCAGACATGGCCAGTGTCTCAGGTAGAGATAACGGATAAACCCGTCCTCGAGGAGGAGTTTTACCAGGCTGCAGGTTAATGGGGCAGTCCCACGGTCGATGGGGAGAAAGAAGTTCAGAGCAAATTTTACCAAAAACATCGAGAAAAGAAGAATACTGATGAGGGAGTGTCATGAGCCTTGAATCCGAAGAGGTTGAGGTGGTACATGAGGGAGACATTTCTGGAAACAGGTGGGACCCCAAGACAGAATCTGGGAGGTGGACCAATCCATTCGGGGAGAATACTACTGGAGCCATGACAGGGAGCAGAGATGAATGTTGCATTTTCTGCGAGGAGTGTGTCATCACGCTCCCAGAGGGGAGATGCCCAGGCCAGAGCCTGACCAGACAATAACAAAATTAAGTATGCCATCTTGGAACTCTAAGTTGGGAAGTTGTGTGGCTGTGACTCAAATTGTATTGAGCATTGGTTCAGAAAGCCCCAACAAGATTTGGGATCTCCATCAAATTTGGAGGGAGAAGGTATCCGTAGCATAGAGGAAGAAGCAGAAGGAGCCTCGGGCGCTGGAGGGACCCCCTCAGGTGCAGAAGTAGGTGCTGCAGGTGCAGGAGCCTGCAAGGAATCTATACAAGCGGTTAGGGTTTAGAAACACTGCAAGAGTTGGCGTTGAACGGCATCTTGCTGTTCCACTTTGTTAACTAGATGCTGGAGCATATCTTTGGCTGATGGTTCTCCGGCAGGATCCAACATTGCTTGTTCTTACTGTCATGGTCCAGTAGAATTGGATCCTAGGTCTGCTCAGTTTAGCTCTACTCCCAGCGAAGCGCGGAATCTAACAGGCAGATGGTTTTCACCAGGAACCACCGCAAGGTGGTGTGGTCTTAGCCCTCACTAAAAGTACCAGACGAAACCTTTAAAGGGCAACAGGAACAAAGAGTTGTTCGGCAGAATAACCACTGGAAAGTAAGAGGATACGCGGAGGTGTGATGGTCTGCGGACGGCAGACTTACCACTGGAATGGTGGAGGATACTTGGAGGTGTAATGGTCTGCGTACTGCAGATAACACAGGAATGCTGATTAACAGAGGCAGTGAAGTAGTCTGCGGACGACAGATTTACCACTGGAATGGTGGAGGATACACAGAGGTGTAAGGAGCCAGGTCCAGCACCTAGGGATAGGTGACCAAAAGAACAGGCATTGAGCTGTGGGAGGAAGTGGCTTTTAAAATAAAAGAAGATGGCGGGCGGCCTAAATGGAGTGGCAGTCAGTGGGGAGCAGGCAAGTGTGCCGTGCTTCGGATATGAAAACCAAAAGCCCGGCGTGTTACAACTATTTGACAGTCATATAATCCCTTTTTGCCCACTATGGGAGCAAATCAACTAGTGGGCGGTATTTCCGTAGTTGTCTTGCGTGTTCTTTTTCTGTGCAAATTGCAGCCAATTGCAGTACTGGCCGCTTGATAAAACTTAGATTCACTCTGTAAATTTGCGTCTGATATTGGGCAAATCGGCACATTGTACAATTCATCTGATCTGGTGAGTAGTGAAAGCAACTGTGCCCCAACTTCATCCACCCACAACAGCTTCAAATGCACTCTATACATATAGAAATACACACGTGGTATAGGGAAATACTGCTGCAGTCACCTACAATCTATATACATTAACTTCATCAATGCCATACACTTTATCGAATTGCACTTGTTCGCAAATTACCAGATTTTTCAAAATGTGTGGCATCTCCAATGAACAGTGTAGCAGGAAAATGTAAAAAAAACTTTTGAATGAATATTTGGGGTGTATTGTGGATGAGTGAAATTTTCGAACCTGTTCCACATTTGGCAGAGAGCACATTTCTCCAGCGTTTTTTTTTCATTGCAGCCTCTTACATGATGCTCCATGATACTCATTTATAATACTTTATTATGCTTCCTAGATCTTAAAGCCAACACTGCAGTTTGAGCTTTGGTGGGTTAAGGGGTTGTATGGTTCTTATGTGCGGCTTTTACCTTTACTACTGTACACAGTCTGCAAACTACACATCAAACCACAAGAAAAGTGATGGTTTGACAAGACTGCCCTTTAATAAATCTTGGTCAACATGATTAAATAAACTGCTTGTAATGTAATGTTGTTTATAAATTGCCCAGAGGTGAAGAACAGATAATAAGAATTGCATTATACAGAATAAGAGGAATTATTCTTCTAAAATAATTCTATGGACAAATCTTTTAATCCTGGGACTGTGCCTCTAAATGAGGCAGTCATGTGATATTAAGTTATATAAACTAATAGAGAGATAACTCTGATATAACAAGACTTTGCTGCCTTGCTGCAGCCTCATACCATGTACATCACTACAAATCTATGCAGAGATGACAGGACCAGTGTTACTGTGTGTCTGGAGGCTGGAGGAACAGTCACTGTCCTGGGAATTAAGACTACAGTTTAGAATTAAATCTCTAAATAAAATCTCCAAGGACCCCTGACGCACACCCGAAGTCCCCAGCAGCTGAACACTGATGTTGATCTGCCAGCAATGATGCACTTTTCCTGGCATCCTCCGTGCTTTGAATGAAGTCTCTAGAGTGACACTTGTATTCCCATGTGAATCATTTCTATGCACAAAATCTGCATGAATCCAACTGGATAAAAGTCATTTCCAAAAGTGCAAAACATAAAAATCCTGCAGACATTTATGTCTATGTTTACACTAATGAAGCCATTTTTGAGCAGAAGCCCAGAAATTTGTGGACCAAGATAGCGCCCACACCCTAGCATATACAGTAGAGATGTGCGATGAACCTTGTGGTTCTGTTTTGGAACCGGTTTCGGTTCTAATCCACGTTCGTGTATCGGCATTGCTGCCAGTTTTGCCAAAAATGCGCAAAAGGTTTTGGATCTGGATTTAATTATAAATTGTGAACAATAGGTAAAATAATGATATTTTGAGCTGTTTTGCTCCTATATTACTATTTATAGCATTAACATCATTTCCAGTCATTTTCAATCTATTTTCTAATGATTCTTTCACAACTGTCCTAATTTTCACCAATTTTAGCCCAAGTCAGTAGCGACCCGTCTTAATGAAGGATTGTGTGACTTTGCCATCATTTGCTTTCTCTGATTCAATTCAAAACATAATATACTGCATATTGTTGATATCTCCCTTTCATTGCACCCAACCCTCCTGTTCAGAATTACTATTCCTGTAATTGAATAAATAAATAACCACACGGACAGCAATGTAAATTTGGCAAAAGGTCACAGTTTTTACTTTAACAAAAATAGTGGCGATGTGAGTCAGCTAACAACAAGGTCAGATTATTACACCGCTGGTCCCAGAATATAATCCTTTACGATGTTTCAGCTTCCTAGTAACTGTCATAAGCTTTTAGAACTAGCAGGAGAAGTCTTCACCTATAGCAGACACCTTTCCCGTAGAGTTAGACGCACTCACAGGTACTTGGATGCCCCCAGGACTTAACACAATGTAGTAAAAGGTTATGAGCAGGAACTGGTAGCACGGAGATAGGAGAAATGGGGCCAAGAGCTCACACCCCATGTCCACTCAGGAGGCAGCAATAGTTTAATTACTGCCCCTTTACCCTGAGGCTGGACAAAGCTTGCCACATGGAATGATTTTTCAGCTCTCTCCATAAATATTTACGAGTCCCCTGGATTGATTCAGAAGGCCAGTATTATGGTACAGAGCATATTTGTAAAGCAAGGTAGGAAAGCTCTGCTCTTGGCTACCAATGAATTCTCTGGCAATGTATCGTATGTCTAATTTTTGATTTTTTTGTAGTATGGGTGCAGGCCACCTTCAATTATTTACTTTAAAAAAAATGTCTAACTCTATTCATTTATACCACTGTCCATCCAATGACCTCTGCCTGCTAATTTAATTACATCCAAATGCGGCCGCAATATGGATACTTTAGCCGTCATGAGTAGTTCAGCGGCTCATGACATACGATTGGTTGGTGCTTAATCTGTCATCAAAGAGAATACACCCCTTTTTGGGGACCACCTCTGCTGCAAGTTTCATGCAGTCCCTTTTACATCAGGGTTGGATGAAACTTCCCCCGGGGGACTGATTTTTTATACGGTTCTCTAACTCTATCACATAGTGTAAATCACCAGCCGTCTTATCTCCATCTCTACATGTATTCTTTACCAGTGCCAAAATCTGTCCTCCTAATATCTCAAAATGTGGCTGTCACACTCTTTGGTCATAAATCTGCAGCGGAAATGGTAAATGAATGGAACCCAGCCGGAGTCTAGATACATCTCCCAGTAAGGAGTGGAGTCTAACAAGGAGGAGGTATTCACCAGGGACCAGCCGCAAGGCGGTTTGGACTTAGCTGCACCTCCTTGCAGGTCGCAGCCCCTACTGGAAGCAACTAGGTGGAATATTAGGGAAACAAGCCAAAAGAGTCATCAAACAAGAGAAGAGTAAACTCCATGTATCTACCCGGACTCTGTCACGGCCATTATTTCTTTTCGCAGTGGGTGGCAATCGCATCTCTAATGGCACTATTTCCCAAGTTACTGTGCCACTTCGTTGGTGTGCTACATTCCGAAAGGATTGAATTCCTGGACCTTCCGGTATCTGTAAATTTGGTCATTTTGGGACTTTGCCGGCTCAGAATTCATGCACCACAGTTTGATTTGGAGTTGGTTCGAGTCACTTCATGGGTATCCACAATCCTACAAAGAATGTCTATCCTCCATGAAACCTGTTTCCACAGCTGTCCCCCACCACATGCTCTCCTCTCAGCCATCTCTTCCTGCTCCCTGTGCTGCTTTTCAAGATGTTTTCTGTAAAACTGCTTACGAGGGTGTGCCTCTCATCGGCCCTGGGACTGTTCCATTGATCTTATTCCAGGTAAACATATTCGGTAAACCTATTCCTAAAGACAGGATTTATCCTTTCTCCGAGAGAACCGTGCCATGTCTCTGAACATCTCGGAAAACCTGCAACAAGGATTCATTAGGAAGCCATCATCGCCAGCAGAAAGATGGATCGCTCCACCCCTGCATTGACTACTGCTAGTTAAATGCAATTACCATTAAGAACAGGTACCCACTTCCCTTGATTTCTGAATTGTTCGACCAGATCAGTGGCTACAAAATGTTTTCAAAACTGGATTTACGAGGGGGGGGCATATAATCTGATCCGTATTAGTGAAGGAGACAAATGGAAGACCGCCTTCAGTACACGTGATGGTCAGTATGAATTGTGATGCCCTTTGGACTCTGTAATGCTCCAGTGGTATTTCAATCATTTATTAAAAAAATCTTCCAGGACCTTCTCTACAAATCAGTGGTAATTTATTTGGATGATATACTAATTTTCTCCATTGATCTTTCCTCTCATTGGTCTCATGTTATAGAAGTACTCTTTCGTTTTCGGCAAAACCTGCTTTTCTGCAAACTAGAAAAATGTATTTTTGAGGTCTCACAGATTCCATTCTTAGGGTACCTGGCCTCAGGGTCTGGTCTCCAGATGGACCCTGGGAAATTTTCAGCCATTATCAACCAGCCACAATCTATTGGCCTAAAATCGGTACAACGGTTTATAGGATTTTCCAACTATTACAGGCAGTTTATCAAACACTTCTCTACTCTCATTGCTTCTATTACTGCCCTGACTCAAAAGTGCTCCAATCCTAGACGGTGGGCACACGAGGCTGTTGCTACCTTTGAGACTCTAAAAAAAAGCTTTTACGTCGGCTCCAGTTTGTCAGGCTCCGCTCCCCTAGTATCTCTACTCGAGCCGCTAAACACTGACTGTTTCTTTCATTTCTGTTGCTAGTGTGATTATGGGCCTTGATCGGCACCTGTGACTATTACACCTGTATGCTGGCCAGTGTTACTATTGGTCAGTATTCCTTTATTAGGCCCTTCCTTTCTTTTCTACATTGCAGGTTCTTCAAGTCACATCCGTTATTCTGATGTCTCCGTTTGTGTGCCTGTTCCACTGCTCATGGTAAACGCTATGATCTACACCTGTTAATTGTTCCACTATCCATGGTAAGCTGCTGTGTTCATCACTGCTGTGTGGTCATCACTGTTGTCTGCTAGAGTTTCTAATCTCTGCTTACCTGTTCCACTGCTCATAGTAAGCGCTATGGTCTACACCTGTTACCTGTTCTACAATCCGTGGTAAATCTGCTGTGTTCATCTCTGCTGTGTGGTCATCACTGTTGTGTGCTGGATTTCCTAATCTCTGCATACCTCTTCCACTGCTCGTGATAATGCTATGATCTACACCTGTTACCTGTTCCACCATCCGTGGTAAAGCTGCTGAGTTCATCGCTGCCTGTGTGGTCAACGCTGCTGTTTGTTGGACTTTCCTAAACACTGCATACCTCTTTCACTGCTCGTGGTAAAGCTATGATCTACATCTGTTGCCTGTTCTACTATTCGTGCTCGTGGCAAATGTTATGAACTTCATTTGCTCATTGTTTGATCTGCATCGCTGACCCTGTTACTTGTTTCAGTATTTGTGATATACTTCAGTTACTGCTGCCGTTAGTTTACTTTTATTGGAAGCTGGACTGTTTGAATTCTGTATCCCACGGCTTGCGGTAACATGAGGAGTCACATCTATTATCCGTTTGGCATGCATGTTTGATTACTGTTTTCCGTTTAACAAATTGTATCAAGCTGCGCCTATCGTGGCCGAATAGATTTGGACTATGTTGATTCTCATGCTTCAAGATTTCTATTATTGAAGAATCTGATTACTGAATTTGCAGCTTGTATTAATGAATGTTGCTGACAGTTATTATTCCTGCATGCCTTTTATAATCATCTCTGGCAAAACATTCAAGTCTGCATTGGTCTCTTGTATTAATATTTTATAATAAATATGGTAATCTTTGTTACCATCTTTGATGTCCGAATTGGATCATTCCTCTGCCAAGTAACTAGTTCTCAGCTGTCACAGTGGGAACTTTCCTGGAGGGCCGTGACCTGCAAGCTGGAAGCTGCAGAAGCCCATATTCCCTTGCGGGAACCTCTGGTGAATACCTCCCAGTTTGTTAGTCTCCGCGCCTCCAGGAAAGTTTAGTCAATACTCATTGGACAGCAGGATCTCACTCAATTACTTTGTGAGCTAACCTGACAGAGTTCTTATTCAACTCGATCATGAAAAACCCTTCTTTGTGGATGTGGATGCCTCCTCTGTCGGAGACAAAGAATTACTGGTGATCAAACTGACTTTAGAAGAATGGAGCCATCTCTTGGAGGACGCTGTCCATCCTGTTACCATTTTACTGGTGGTAGTTACTAACACGACTACCACTACATTGACAAGGACTTACCCGACTTGAGAAGGGAGAATCTGGAAATCACGAAACAATGTTAACACCGAAGGTTTGAAATCACTACCTGGCAGAATGGCGAGGAATGCAGAAGCCGCCACACAGAAAGTTATGTGACTTTCTGGGACTATACTATTATTAGGGGTGTTAAATGACTAATGCAGGGAGGCGCCAGATGAACAATATTTTATACCAAGCCTTCTACTTTGTACATTCGGCGCTGCTATGCATTACTTCTATAACCCCTAATTATAGTATAGTCCCAGAAAGTCACATGACTTTCTTGGCTGCTTCTATCTTGATCCTCCTTTGCATCTCAAGGCACTTCGCTGAGGCCATAGTACCAAATTTACAGGACATACTGGGGTAAAAAAAAACTATGCTCTTCTTTCTCTGCGTTATTGGTGGCCCACTATGCTTGCCGATGTTCAAGAGTATGTAGCCTCCTGCGAAGTCTGTGCTCTGAATAAGACAACTAGGCGTTCTCCTGCTGGGTTACTCATGCCCCTTCCTTTTCCGGAGTGTCCTTGGCTTAGTATTTCAATGGATTTTGTCACTGATCTACCTCCCAGTAATGGATTCAATACTATCTGGGTAGTTGTGGACAGGTTTTAAAAAATGGTTCACTTTCTTCCAGTAAAAGGACTCCCTTCGGCATCGAAACTGGCTCAAGTCTTTATTAAGGAGATTTTTCATCTACATGGGAGCCCCCAGGAAATTATTTCGGATTGCGGTGCCCAATTTGTCTCACATTTGTGGAAAGCTTTCTGTAAAGCATTGGGAATAGGCCTAAAATTCTCCTCTGGATACCATCCCCAGTGCAACGGCCAAATGGAACATGTTGATCAAGACCTGGATTTTTTTCTTTGTTGCTTTTTCTTACTCGGACTGGTGCAATCTACTACCTTGGGCTGAGTTCACACACAATTACCACATCCATGACTCCTCAGGTTTGGTACCCATCCCATTGTGCCCAATTTTGATTCTTCTCCTGCTTCTTTTGTTCCAGCTGCCAATATCAGGGCTTCTACCAAAGACAAATTACTAAAATCTGCTCAACAATACAAACAGGCTGCTGACCGCTATCGTAGGACTGTTCCTATTCACTAACCCGGAGACAAAGTATGACTTTCCACCAGGAACCTCAGACTTGTGTACCATCCATGAAGTTGGCTCCAGGATTTATTGGTTCTTTTCCTATTATTCAAGGCATCAACTCCTTGACCTACAGGCTCCGTCTTCACCCTCTCCTAAGATTCATAATACCTTTCATATATCACTACTCAAACCTTTGGTACTCAACAAATATTTCCAGTACCATCCATCCGCCTGCTGCAGTAACCGCTTCTGACAATGAGTTTGAGACTAGTCACATCCTGGACACTCGTTAGTTTCATGGTTGCCCCCAATATCTTGTTTATTGGAAAGGATATGGCCCTGAAGAGAGATTGTGGGTTTATGAGGAAGATATCCATGCCCTTCGGCTACTAGCCCACTTTCTTAAGGTGTGATCTTCGAGTGAACCTTCTTCCAGAAGAGAGGAGCAGGGTTACTGTCAGGCGCAGTCCTTCCAAATTTACTTGGTGCCAGGGATAGACGCCTTCCTGTGTGGGAGCACCGTCGCGTCCCATTGCCTAGCAACGAGACGTATCTCTTCATCCTGGTCACAGATGCCGGGTGCATGCGCAGTAGATGCGTGTCTTTGTTGCTAGGCAATGGGACGCTTGCTGTTCGAGAATCAGCTGTTCTGCCGTCCTATTCACTGCGACCAATGATAGAGTAGCACTGTCTGTTTAAAGGAGGCTCTGGTGCCATTTGGGTGCCAGAGTATCAAGGTCTCCTTATGCTCCAGTGTTCCTGTTTGCTCCCAAGCATCCTGACTGACTCTTTGGCTCCAGACTTGGCTTTCCCAGACTTCCCTTTTGGATCTCCTTCTGGCATTAACAGATTTCCTGGCTTGACTTTCAGCTTCCTGGCTACACTCCTATCTGACCCTGTTGTACATTTCTGCTTGCACAGCCTGACTTCGGATTGCCTGACCTCGCTTATTCACTGGTGGCTAACTATGAGGGCCACAACCTGCGTGTCTCTGCAGCTAACTCCAAACTCCCTTGCAGGGGTCTCTGGCAAAAACCAGAGGCACGTTTAGATTCTGCGCCTCCATATTTAACAGTACCAATACAAGTAAGTAGGCCTCAGTTTAGTGCTAGCCTTGACAGAATGATTTTGCAGCCCTCCCTCCCTATAAATATATATGAGTTCCCTGGTTTGAGTCAGAAGGGCTGCATTTCGGCACAGAACAGATAAGAAAAAAAAAGTTTAGGAAAGCCTTGCTCGTGGCTACCAATGAATGCTCTGTCCATCAAACAATATACTGTGTGCGTAGTCTTTAAATTTTTTTGTATGGGTGCAGGCCACCTTTGTCTCTCAGCATCTACATTTATTTATATAGCGACTGGATAAGTAAAGCCCTGCTCTTGGCTACCGATGAATGCTCTGGCAATATATTGTGTGTAGTCTTTGAAATTGGTTTGTATGGGTGCAGGCAACCTTCGTCTCTCAACATCTTCATTTATTTATATAGCGGAAAGGTGAGGAAGCCCTGCTCTTGGCTACCAATTAATGCTCTGGCAATGTACTGAGTGCATAGTTTTTGAAATTTTTATGTATGGATGCAGGCCACCTTCGTCCCTCTTTTATTTATATAGCAACCGCAAATTCAATAGCGCTTTATAATTGGGTATCTACTTGTCTAAGTATCTACTGATGCCTCTGTTCATCTAATGACATCTGATTGTTACTGCCTCTTCACTCTCCATGCTGTGTAATGTTCCAAATTTAGTGTGTTAGCTTTTCATCCTTTTTATCACTTGCACTGTACACTAAATTTTTTTTGGTTTAATTTATCTAATGTGCTTGCTTTGGTTGGTGGCATGACGGATGACATATTTTTGGCAGCAGCTACAATGTTCTACATGCGGTCGCTGAATGTTCAAAATGCCCAGAGAAAACCCTTACACACCCTTTTTTTTATATAAATTTCCCTGAAAGACCCTTTCAAAATTGACAAGTATTGAAAAATAGAAAATCTTAGAATACCTAGCATCTTTTTGGGAAGTGCAGCTGCGTGCTGACCCTCACACACATCCTATTTTTAATATGGATGTCACTGAATGAGGCTTTCAAAACTGACAAGTATTGAAAAATAGAAAAAAATAGAATATAATAATATAAAGCATTTTTGGGGGTGTGCAGCTGCTGATGAACCTCACTTGAAAACTCCCATTTTTTTCAGAATTATTTCAAGTTGTCACTGCCCCACACAAGATTGCTTTTCACTACAAAAACTATCAATTTTAAAAGAAATAAATCTATTTGTTTTTTGGAATATGCTGCTAATAGACAGACAGCAAGAGTACACTGTTTTTCTCCACTAAATAAATATACTGCTTAAATGAGAATGATATCTAACTTAGTCTGCATATACTGTCTAGTACAATTCTGTATGCAATGCATTAACAACAACGAATAGCTTCAGTACCTTGGATGTCATTTTTTTTTTTTGGATAACTACAGGACCTGTGGAATATTATGATTTTGGTTATGGTTTTAAGTAATCTGGATTAAAAACTTACAAGACTGGATCCATTAAAGATGAAGACATCAGAAGGTAAGATTTATTATATTTAATAAATATATGTGGTTTAAACTAGGTGTCTAGATTTATTTTAGAGGTTTTCTGTTTTTATTAGAGGTTTTCTGCTTTTATTAAACTAATATGGTGTGTGGTTTATTTAAATTTTACTTTGTGGAACTATATGGCTCAGTTGGCCCTGGGTGTCATGCCCAGACTGTTAATGGCAGCCCGGGCTGGCTGGGACTTTCACAAAGTAAAATAGTGTTTTATATATTTTTCTTATTTTTTACTCACTTTATTAAGCCACACCAGTTGACCAGGGGTGTGGGAAGAACCCTGTTGCTTTAGTGCTGAACAGCTTAGGGTTGGTTTGTCATTATGGCTGGGGGACCCTCTGCCGCTTGTCCCCCTGCTATAGTGCCACCAACCCTGGCTGGTTTGCCTAGTGCTATTTTTTGTGAAATTGGGGGGAACCACACATTTTTTTCTCCACCCTGATTTTGCAGCAACTAGTACTAGACCGGCAGCCCCAAGGTTAACAGCTTTTGGGGGAGTCCCAACGCAGTCCTGTTTCTTACCAGCACCAACGTGGTTCGTGATCCAGTTATTGCTCCTGATGCCCATTACTGCTCCATCTGGAGTTGCTTGTGGATCTGTTCACCTGCTGAGCCTGTTGGAGCAAGAAGAATGGTGTTCAGGTCCCTACAAACTTGGTAGAGAACTATTACCAAGCAGCCAGGACACCATAATTTTTCTATAACTTGGACTGGTAAAGAAAGCCCCAATTTATATAACATTCTGGGATTCCTGAATACTGGGACAAGGTGGCCCAATGGGGAAGGGATAGACTGCAAAGCCAACCAATCTGGACTAGAGTTGGCTGGGCCAATGGGCAAGGACCATAATGTAAATTAAATGGCAGACTTGGAGTATAGTTATTAGTAATGTCATAATGTAGATGGCAAACTGTGCTTAATTAGTAGCGAGGTTATTCATACTGTTACAATTAAGATAATATTCTAAGCCTGTACTTGCTGCAGCCTTATGTCCTAATACAATTTTCAGCCAGGCCTGGCTCCACATTCTGTTGTGTAATAGCAATTAAATAGCAAACGGTACTGACAGCCAAGAGAGTTGTGGCCAGGTCCCAAGTGTCTGGCCGCCAGTTTTAAATGGGCTCCAGCGCTGGAAGGGTTAACACCCAGCACAGGAGGGTTTAATTTACTGGGGCTAGGCGCTGCATGTGTAAAATTACTATTATAATATATTTTAAAAATGTATTTTAAAATGGGAGAATAATACCCGACGCCGCAGCACTAAATGTGTTAACCATGGCACTGAGCACTCGGGAGTATAGGACTGTATATTATAAACTAATAAATGAATGCAATAAATGTAAGAGCACAGTGGCAACGGTAAGTAACCGGTGCGCAGCGCCAAAAGGGTTAGGTCCCAGAGCTAGGTGCCAGGAATATGAATATATATGTATTTTAAATGTAAATGTATATTTAATAAATAACAAAATGGTCCTACCATTCCCTGGTGGTACAGTGGGGGTCTGGGGCTCCCCCGGCAGGCTTCTTGCCACCATTCCGGTCACTGTCCGTGATACAGGAGCAATGTGGTGGCGGAGGGTCCCCTAATCCCTGGTGGTCCAGCGGGGGGGCTAAAGGAGCAGCTCCTAAATAAAGAGGGAGCCAGTAACTCCCTGAGTGTAACCCCGCTGCTGGCTCAAATGAATCCAGGAGATGCAGGACATTCTGGGAAACCCATCATGCTAAAAGTCATACTGGAGCTCAGAGAGCCGGACCCCGGCGCAAAGTCCCTTGAAGTATTTCGAGATTTATCTTTTAAATCTCCCGTAGACTAACTGGCTCAGGGGTGGAGAGAAGGCTGAGCCCGCCTTTCCCTGGCAGCTCATGAACACTCCCTCTGCCACTAGCAGCAATGATAAAGGTGTTAACACCTCCTATCTGATTCATGCACAGGCTTCATGAATCAGCCTGGATTGGTTAAAGGTGCAGGAGGCCGGATTACCTCCTGCCAGGTTATGTGCTTTAAAGTGTATATAGAGAGCTCTGTTATCCATGTAATGTGTATACATCTGAACTAATGAACGTCTCTTACCTCTCCTGTCCCACTTCGACAGTCCAAGCGGATGTAAGTGTCGAATACACAGCGGTCTGTAAAGGCACACTTGCATTTGTTTGTTTTCTGAGCATGGACAGAGTGGTTTCACGCAAGACACCCCTCACAAACTGACATACGCCCCACTCCACATCAGCCCCAGAGTGGCCAATTGTGAGACCATGCCTAGAAGTCATAATCCAGTAGATTATTCAGTTGTCCCACCTTCCAAAGTGGACCATGGAAGTGCTCATATTAGGTGTGACAACATGTATGCATTGTTGCACATAGATGTATGTATAGATGCTCTGCACATATAAATTTGTTTAATTACCATATGTATTAGGAATGACTGAAATTTTTTAAATGTTTCCGCATTTGGCCAAGAAATTGTTGACGTTTCTCAAGTGGATTTTGATTGAAGCATCTTATATGATGCTTCATGATCTTCCTGAATATTTTCCTGGCTGTAACTTGGGAGAGATCTGATTGGAGATCAGAAGTTGAGAATTGAGTCTCTGTTCAAGATCGTGTACGTCTTGTTTCAATGGAAAGGTGTCAAGATGTCTATGAATTTCAATTGTAGGGGGGGGACTTATTCCCCAGACTGGAAGATTAGGTCTCTGACATGATGAGTGAACTCGGAGTCTTGAAGGATGTGTTGTGTATTCCGGCAAAGTACCTGGACTAATAGTAAACTGAATGAAATTTAACTGTACAGGACGGTTTCTTGGTTGACCGCTTTTTGTCTTTTCCCATTGAGATATCACAGGTTGATGTAGCATCTTTAGTGGAGTTTGAAATCATATCTGGTTAGGATTGTGCAGTAAGATGTCAGAACTCACCGTCCCCCATTAGAGGAGAAGTTTTATTTCATGGAGGCTTTAGAAGTGGAACATGTGGGCTCCTGTGAGTGTTCACACTACTCAGGTCCAGTAACAATCACATCTCATGATAAATATGTGATCAAGAGAACTTAAGTATATTATATATATATATATATATATATATATATATATATATATATTAGGCTCTTGCTGAGTTAGCACTAATGGTTATATGCTGCAGAAGGATCTCCTCACTGGACATAGAAGTAGACCTTCTGATAAGAGGCTAAGTAGGAAATAATCATCCAAAACCAACTATCCCTTCTAGAGAGTCACAGGAATTAGGTAGTGTAACTGCACTTTTATAAAGAGTCACTGGATGGCAGCAGAAGATTACATTTCAGGAGTTAAAAAATTTGTTTTTATTATTATTATTGTAGCACCGTGTTAGCCAGAAAAGTCTATGTGATGTTAAATACTTTTGTGTCAAAAAAGACAAAAGTATTATAGGAGTGATATCTTTATTGGCTAACCAAAAGAAATGTTTGTATTTGCTAGCTTTCGGAGCACAGAGGCCCCTTCATCAGGGTAGTTTACAAATGAATGACTGAAGAAAAGGCACAACATTTAAGAGATGTTACATTAAGAAATTTGTACAGGGGGCAGAGGGAATACATCATTAAGATAAGCTAAAGTAATAAAAGGAAGGTTTTCTTTACGGATGGAAGAGTAAATGTCCTACGAGTTCAGAGATCTGGAGTCACTTTGCTGTGGGGTGTGAAGTGTGTCCATGTAGTGGGTCATAAATCCAGCCCTTGAGTTAATGACTGGAATGTTCTTATCAGTTTGATTTCTCATATTTTTCTCTCCCTGTAATTTTTAAAAAGACCTGTTAGTATTAAGACTTTTAAATCTGTCATACTGTGTCCTGGTCCAGAGAAGTGTTTACCCACGGGGGTGTCCAGAGACTTCCTTATTGTGTGTCTGTGCAGATTCATCCTGGATTGCAGTTTCTGCTCGGTCTCTCCAATGTATATTCCCTAAGGGCACCTTGCACACTGTATCATGTACAGCACATTGGAGGATGTACATGAGAATGTGTCAGTGATTTTATAGTCCCGTTGTGTGTTGGGTATGTGGACTGTGTTTGTTGGTAGGACATGGGTGCAGGTTGTGCATGTTTTTCTTTTGCAAGGGAAGGTGCCAGTCTCTGATGGTGATGAGAGGGCACTTCTAATGAGATTTCTTAAATTTGGAGGCTGTTTGTATGAAAGGAGAGGTAAATCTGGGAATATTTCCTTCTGTTTATTGTCTTTCTGAAATATGGGTTGAAGGTCAGCAGCAATTTTCCCCAAGATGTTCATGTGGGGATTGTTAGTGACCATTAGGGGCACCCTGCTGTTATCCTCCTTCGGTTTGTAATCCAGAAGACTACTCCTTGGGATCCTTGAGGCTCTATGGATCTGTTCATCTATAACTATTGGTTGGTATCCTTGTACTAGGAATGTACTCCTCAGTGATAGCAGGTGTTCTTTTCTGTCTTCACTTTCTGAGCAAATACGAATGTATCTCAGAGCTTGGCTGTAAATGATGGACTTCTTTATGTGTCCTTTGTCGCAGGGCAGCTAGGCTAAAGATCCAGCTGGCAACCTTAGGGGACAAGGCAACAGAAGCTGAGCAGGCACAGGTCATTGAGGCATGGCGCCAAGAGGGAAGGGCGCCAGACATGTAGCCCAGGATGGAGGTGCCCCCTTGCCCTAAGTTTGAGGACACTATTCAAAATATTAATGAGGATCTGCAAGTATTTGAAAGGACCTGCAGGCTACATGCTTTACCCAGAGAGGAATGAGTTAAGAATTTGGTGCACACAGCAAGGAGGCCTACCGTGGGGTTGCCCTGAGAGGACTGTGTGGACTATGATATAGTAAAAAGGGCACTCCTTAAACTGTACACTATTACCCCAGAGACCTATCGTCACAAGTTTGCCAACCTGCTATGGGATTCGGCCATGAAGTGGATGCGCAGAGCAGGTGCCTAGACCCCGTGGAGGAGATAATAGACTTAATGTGTCAGGAGCAGTTTCACCGCTGGTGTGCACTGGAGGTGAAAGAATGGGTGCTGGAAAGGAAACCCAAACATTATGGTGCAGCCGCCAAGTTGGCGGATCAGTATGTGGCTGTTAGGTCATACTGGCAGAAGCGTCAGTTTAACAGTCAACCCCAAAGGACTGTACAATCAGTGGGATTCCCCTCTTCTATACACCCCCAAAAGCAAGTATCTAACCCTTTGCGTATTTTTTGCCAGCCACCGCCCCACCCTGTCCCTGGGAGTTATCAGAGACCAACAAAGCCCAGGTTGGAAAAGACGTGCCACAGTTCCGGGGAAAATGGTCACCTAAGAATGGACTGTCCCACAGCCTCAGCACCCCGGACTCGTGCCCCTAATCCAAGTCGTGGGGCCCAGATGACTTGCATAAGTGGCGAAGTTGAGCCAATAGACACTGTTTCCACTCCTGCCACCAAAAGAGTGTCTGAAGGTGACTCAGCGGAGAGAGTCAGTTGTTTGTCCAAAAGACCCCCCAAAAAACATGTGGAAAAGCCTGCAGCCTGTCCAAGTGGGACCCCTGCAGGGAGAAGGACTCCACATTTAGGGGCCTCAATAACTGTAGTGAGCCCCCATGTTATTGATCCTGCTGCAGTATTGCAGGATCGCACTGCCAAAGTAACTGTGGCAGATGGACTGCAAAAGAAAGTGCCTGTAGCAAGAGTGTATCTGGACTTGGGAGTTGGCCAGGAGTTGCAAGATATTGCCGTTATGGATGGCCTCCCAACCAATGTGATCTTGGGCAAACGATGTTGGGGTGGAACTGTGACTGCATTTCTCAACTCTATTGGCCGGAGCCAAGCTGCTAGACTAAACTCTTTACGATCTACACCTGCACAACCCAGCCCAGAGGTAAAGACCACAGTTTCTAGACGACAGCCATCAGCTGCAACCACAGCTTGATCCAGACCAGAGAAAATGACTTAAGCTGCTAAGTCTTCAGGAACCAGCCAGACCTTTGCTTCTGGAAAGACTACGTCCAGTAGCAATACAGAGAATGTTGTTTCCGGCCTATCTGATCTTGTGGGGGTGCCCGGTGATGGTCCTGTCACTAACAGTATGCCAGCTCCAGCGGTGAGTACAGCTGACCACAGTGACCTCCCTTTGACTGGCCCCACTTTGACTGACCCTAGTAACCCCACCATAGACCCCCTGCAGTGTATCCTGACTTAGACGATAGTGAGGGATACAGGGAAGAGTTCAGGGCAGCGCAGCTCTCTGATCCCTCGCTGGAAGGCATCAGGCACTTGATGGCAGCTGCCTTCCAGGAATGGAGGTGGGGAGTGTGATCCGGCAAAAAGGGTTGTTGTACTGTGTAGGTAGGAAGGCAGATGGGGATAGACCAGTTCGGGAGCAAGCTCAACTGATGTCAGTCGCTCACGAAATCCCTATGACTAAATACCAAGGAAGGAACCGAACACTGAAGCACCGGACACAGAACTTGGCGCCCCAGTGCTCGTGCACCACTCAGGTCCTTGCCAATAGTTGGGGAACTTTTCCAACCAGTGGCTGTTGACTTAGTAGGTTCCCTGCTTGTGCCCTGTAGATTGGGGAAGATGTACATCCTCACCATTGCGGACTATACTACCCGATATCCTGAGGCTGAGTGAACTGGTACAGTGTCTCTAGGCAAAGTTCGGAGTGCGGCAATTCCGTACTGCCACCCCCACACTAACGGACAGTGTGAGCGGTTCAACAGCACTGTGAAGCACATGCTACGGGCATTTGTAGCTTCAAAGGGCGGGACTGGGAACGCTACCTGCTGCACCTTCTGTTTGCTTATCAGGAAGTGCCGCAGGAGTCTACCGGTTTCTCCCCTTTTGAACTACTATATGGCCGCAGAGTACGTGAACCTTCTGATCTGTTCCAGGAGTCTTGGCAAGGGGAGCTACCCACCCAGGATTTCTCTGGGGTGGAGTATGTGTAAAGCTCAGAGATTGGTTAGAGAATCTCATGGGGCTTGCGCAGGCTAACCTAGCGGAAGTGCAGGCCAAACAGAAGACTTGGTATGATCAGGACGTGTGTGCCAAAGCATTTGAGGTAGGGCAGAAGGTCCTTGTTCTGAGCCCACGCGCCAGAACAAGCTCCAGACTGCCTGCAATTGGCATCACTGACATGGTGTCATTTGATAGCGACAGTAGTCAGCAGCAGACCTACCACGTGAATATGTTGAAGGCATACCTCGAGCATGTGGAGTCAGTAGCTGCAGTTTGCTGCTTACCAACTGAGGAACCAGGAAGTGATCCACTACTTGACCTCCTCGCGCATGCCAGAGAGGAAGGTGGTGTAGAGGAAGTGGGCTGGAATGAGCAGTTGAGTGCCTGCAAGATGGAGCAACTTGAGGCAGTGCTGCGGCTCTTTGTGACTCAGTTCAGTAGAAAGCCTGGTCGGACTTCCTTGGTGATGCACCATGTGGACACTGGTGAGCATAGGCCAGTTAGGCTACCCAATTATCGCGTCTCACCTGAAACCAAGGGGAGAATATTTAAGGAGGATTGGAGATGCTTGAGCTAGGTGTGATCCAGCCATCGCATAGTCCATGGGAATTCTACCTTCTATTGGTTCCCAAGAAGGACAGGACAACGCGGTTTTATGTAGATTACCTCCAATTGAACGAGGTGACCTTGTCTGATACCTATCCCCTGCCCCGAATTGGCACTCTGTTAGATAGGTTAGCTGGCGCAACGTTTATTTCCACCTTTGACTTGAGCAAGGGGTATTGGCAAATACCACTGACCCCATAGGCTCAAGAACTTTCAGCGTTGAAGTGTTGGAGAAAATTCAGGTCTAACCATCAGAGTGAACAAGTGTCAAATTGGGATGTCAGAGGCGCAGAACCTGGGTCATTCTGTGGGTGGAGGTAGGGTTAAGCCACAACCAGCTAAGGTAAAGGCAAACCGAGACTGGCCCGGCCCTCAAACCAAAGACAAGTACTGACCTTCTTAGGGACAGCAGGGTACTACAGACGTTTTGTCATAGACTTTAGTACTGTAGTAAAGACCCTGACAGATCTCACTAAGAAGAACCTCCCCAATGTAGTTGACGGGACACCCGCTTGTGAGCTGGCATTTCAGTCATTAAAGGAAGCCCTGGTTCACACACCAGTACTGTTGGCGCCCACTTATGACAAGGACTTGACTGTGCAGACTGATGCATTACAGTATGGACTGGTGGAAGTACTTACCAGGTGGGGAGAGATGGACAGAAACACCCTGTGGCCTATTTGAAAAGGAAACTGTGGAACAGGGAGGTGGGGTATGCCACGATTGAAAAAGAATGTTTGGCAATTGTTTGGGCAGTGAAGAAACTTCAACCTTATTTGTACGGACGACATTTTACTATTGTGACGGACCATAATCCTTTAAAGTGGCTCACCTCAGGGGAGAATGACAGACTTTTGAGGTAAAGCCTTTACTTTTACATCATTCACAAGCAAGAAAAGGCCCACAGCAATGCAGACAGACTGTCTCGGCAGGAAGAGCCGATTCCCCCGGGTCAACTCCGGTAACCCCAAGAGACTGTGGAACCAGGGGCCAAATCAGGCATGACCGGCTGGTTGCCCGCATGGACAAGGAGGGAGGAGTGTGGCTGGATCACTTATAAATAACTAATGTCAGGTGCCATCCCCGCACTCACCATCGGTGCCAGGGACAGACGCCTTCCTTTGCTGGCAGCTCGGTCCGTTGGTAGGCAGCGGGACACCTTCCTCTTCCTCCAGGGTCTTTCATTGCCATGCACACGTTTGTCCGCTCACGTCTCTGTTTCTAGGCAACGGGACGCTTCTCTGCACTTTCTGTTGGTGGTCAGCTGTTCAGGCAGCCGCTTACACTGCTACCAATCAGGGAATGGGCTCCACTATTTAAACCTGCCCTTAACACTAGTAGGCGCCAGAGTATCTGTCTTCCTATACTCCAGCGTTCCAGCCTGTTCCCTGCTCTCTGACTGACCTCCTGTTTACCGACCCGGCTTCCCCTGGTTCTGCTTCTGGATCTCCCTTTGACCTGATTGCTCCCGCTGTATCTGACCTTTGGCTTGCTGACTCCGATTTGCCTTTCTCTTTGATACCACGTTTGTCGGAACGGTTTGACTTCTGCCTGCACGACCACGTCTGTTCACCATCCACTCCGCTTATAGATAACTTGGAGGGCCACTGTGACAGGATGGACAGCCCATGCCACCTGTGACTGGATCACTTATAAGTAACGTATGGTATAAATTTATTTAAAGGAAATAGCGCATTGTGCTTATTTATATTATTGCAAATACACTTATTTTTGATATTGCGTATATTTTGGTAAGGGAAATCTTTATTTCTGAGACTAGGGAAGAAACTCGTTTGTTTTAACCTTGCTAGAGAAAATACATGATTTCTCAGGTATATATCTGATACAATAAGCCTTTCTGGAGAAAGTCTTTTGTGTATCTTGATGTGGGGAAATGACTTATTTGGGGTTGTGTGACTTTCTTTGGGAATGTGCATTCTGCAGCTATCTGAAGAAAGACCCACGTTGATCTCATGTTAATTAGACCTTTTGATGTGTGAGGGTCTAGCACCTGAAGGCACAGCAAGGCTTAATTAGACTGCTGTTAGATTTTCTATGTGTCCAAAATAAGATCCAGGAAATCACAACAAGTTTTAGGATATCACAGATAAGTGTAAATATTGCTAGCTTTGCATTGCATGTAAGGCTGTGTTCAAATCTGTATAAAAAGCACCGTCTTGTATTTAAAATTGTTCTTCTTGCTTCATCTGACCTGCTCCTGGTACCTTCAACCAGTGTGAGCAAATAAATATCACTTGCTTCAAAGACCTGCTTGAAAACCTACAGATAAGAACCAAAATCTAATCCATACCTGGCTATCTGAGGCTTGGACCCAGCTTCCCAGCACCACCGCTCTGCCTGTTATCCAGCAGCTCTGGCCAGTGATCTATAGGACGAGGTCAGTGATACCAGGGCAGGTACACCAGCAATGGGGTTAGGATCTCACTAGGGAACCCAACTCTGCTAAATACTATTAGCAGCACGTCTGCTACCTTTTCCGAAGCTATGGTGGACAGAGCAACAGCCTCTGGATACCAGGTAGCGTAGTCCACCATGGTGAGGATGTACCGCTTCCCCGATCTAATGGTCACAGGCAGGGGACCTACTATGTCCACAGTCACTCGCTGAAAAGGTTCCCCCACTATTGACAAGTACCTGAGGGGAGCACGAGCACTGGGGCGCCCAAGCCGCAGACACACATCACAGGACTTACAGTAGGCCTGGACATCATCCGACATTCCCTGCCAGGAAAAGTTCTGTGTCAAAAAACTGTATTAGCAGAAGAAAAACAACAAATTGGTGCTGACAGTGGGACTGAATCTTCAAGCAACGTAAATGACGATTCTGTGCTTAACGTATGCAAATTTCATCTGCGCAAGTGCAGAACTGAACCATACACAACTTAACGCATCAGCATTCAATTCATCTTCATATGCAAAATACACTTACTACAGCCTATGATTTTTCGGAGGAAACGGGGTAAGGGGCTGCCTGGGGTGAGGGGTAAGGGGCGTTCGCTCTTAGTCAATATACAGTAAAATGTACAGTAAGGGCGTGCCAAACTCGAGCACACGCAGTCTCGTCCAATTAAAGCTTTGGACATCTCATAGCTATTTGCTTATTCTTGCTCCAGCTACGGCCTAGTCTAAGTCCAGATCAGTAGTGATGACAGTCTCGTATGAATGCTAGAAAATGTGTTTGCAATCACGACCAACTGTATAAATGTATTTTATGTTCAGTAGACATTAACAGCATCCTAATAAATGAATTTCATGGGGAAAGAAAGACAACAATTTTTTTTTTATAAACTGTTTTGTTATTAATGCTTTTTTTTTTTCCCTGTGCGTTCTTTTGCGAATGTATATTCCCCATAGGTATTGGACGTATCCTGCAGTGTTTTGTCTAGTGGAGCAGAGCAGACCTACACTAGGACTCATCAGAGCTCGTATCTTCAGATCTGCTCCTTGTTGAATTTGGGAGTGCGTAGAGGCGATTTACGTGCATTTTAAAAGAATCGCACATTGTGCTGAGTATGCGTTCCTGATGAATCAGGCACAGTGATTGTCACTATTGAAAAAAGAGTAATTTCATGGAATTGAACTCTTTACATCGGTAGGTGGGCTCGTCTTCCAGACGTTGAGAAGATACTTAAAAAGTTTTATTAAAAATGGATCCCATACATAGAGATTTTAGAAGAAAGTCTGAAGACAAACATTCTGAAAGTATTCAAATCAACAGAGATATTTCTTGCAGCTATACTGATAGATGAGTCAGCGACTTGCAGCTATAGTGGAAAGGCAGGTTACAACCACAGAGAGCAGGTGAAGGAAGGTAACAGGAGAGTCAGTGGTCTGCATATAGCAAGTTGTACCACTGCTGTGAAGGGAAGACTTGTCCAGGTGCAGGTAGGTAGCAGGGAAGTCAATGGTCTGCGTATAGCAAGTTGTACCACTGCTGTGATGAGAAGACTTGTCCAGGTGCAGGTAGGTAGCAGGGAAGTCAATGGTCTGCGTATAGCAAGTTGTACCACTGCTGTGATGAGAAGACTTGTCCAGGTGCAGGTAGGTAGCGGGGAAGTCAGTGGTCTGCGTATAGCAAGTTGTACCACTGCTGTGATGAGAAGACTTGTCCAGGTGCAGGTAGGTAGCGGGGAAGTCAGTGGTCTGCGTATAGCAAGTTGTACCACTGCTGTGATGAGAAGACTTGTCCAGGTGCAGGAAGGTAGAGGAGGCGTCAGTGGTCTGCGTACAGCAAGTTGTACCACTGCTAGTAAGTGAGGACTTGTTCAGGTGCGGATAAGTGAAGGCATGAAAAGAGTCAATAACTGTATGAAGACAATGAGAGCACAGAGGAACTTGTTCCAAACAGATATGCAGCGTTACTGCTAAATAGTCTATAACGGTATGTATACCGCTGCTGAGTTGAGAGGCTTGCGCAGAGCGGATATGCGGGATAATAACTGATAGTCAATCACAGGTATGCATATCGCTGCTGAGTAAAGAAGCTTGTTTCAAACAGATATGCAGCGTAACCACTAATAGTCTATAGCGGGTATGGATACCGCTGCAGGGTAGAGAGGCTTGTCCTTAGCGGATATGCCAGGTAACAGCTGATAGTCAATAACAAGTAAGCATACCGCTGTTAAGTAGAGAAGCTTGTCCAACGAGGATATGCAGGCACTGCAGGAGCGCTGAACGGCTGTAGCGGGTAAGGGGAACCGCAGGTGAGCAGAGCAGGTAATCCAGAAGCCAGCTAAGGACACGAGCAGGATACAGGAGTCTGTAGCGGGTATGGGAACCGCTGATGAGCAGAGCAGGTAATCCAGAAGCCAGCTGAGGACACGAGTAAGATACAGGAGTCTGTAGCGGGTATGAGAACTGCTGATGAGCAGAGCAGGTAATCCAGCAGACAGCTGAGGACACGAGCAGGATACTGGAATCAGTAGCGGGTATGGGAACCCCCGATGAGTAGAGCAGGTAATCAGCAGGAAGCTGAAGACACTAGCAGGACACAGGAGATACCTTCAGAGACTCACAGGGAATGAGACTTAAGATCAGGCAACGAGGTAATGAGCACAGGTGCCTTAAATAGGGAGAGGTGCCTGATCCACCAATTAGATTAAAAGCAAAGGTCATAAGTTCTTGGATGCTGCGCATGCGCAGTCCATCAAGATGGCGGACGGCCGCGGCTCAGGACAGGCACCGGCAGGAAGGCTAGAGAACCACGCACCAGCGCAGAGGCACTCACGGCCCGGTGAGTGACATACATTAGTGTTCGTGGACATATTCACCTTGATTAGCCTCAACTTAAGCGCATGTCAATACCATAAAATTCCACCATAAAATCCCACCTAAATTCGTACTGGAAGTTGGTACTCTTCCATGATAGTATGCCACTAAAAAGTCTGTTGGAAGATATCTACATCCACATAAACAGATTACAAGTTCCAAACACTTTCCCAATGGTATTATTATTTTTTACTATTATTATTGTTTATTTGTATGGTGCCACAAGGTACAAAATATAAATACAATACAAACATTAGAGCATACTGGGTACAACATTACAGAACAAAACGAGTAAAACCAATACTCCAATAGCTCTAAACATAGTCTGCTATCTGACGTCTAGAAGTACAGTGACGTGGCAGAAGAAGAAATGGTATTGAGACAGAAGGGAAGAAGTCCCTGCTCCTAAGAGCTTACATACTAAAGGAAGGGGAAACAGACAGCAGGCACGAAAAGAGTCAGTGGAGAGGATCAAATGAAAAAAGAGCGCAGCAGGGAAGAGGGAGGATAAGAAGAAGGATGGACAAGGTTAGGTGGATGGCTGGTAGGCTTTGAGGAACAGATGGGTTTTGAGATCCCGTTTGAAGGAGCTCAGATTAGGAAAGCAATTCCTCAATAAAACCAGAAATAGGGATAATTAGATCTTATTTGAAGTCTGCTAGCTGACGTCTAGAAGACAGCAGATACTTGCACGTGGACTTTTGTTGCTCATGGAAGTTCTTCTGTTTCTCTGTAAATGCGTGTGAGTGTTCTTAAATTATTACTATATAACACTCAACTGTAAGTATACTCACACTCGTATGCCGTCCTGTTGTTCAAATTTCTGGGAGAAAAGAAAGGCATTAAAGCACGGGCAAGCATGGTGGTTAGCACTTCTGCTTCACAGCACTGAGGTCATGAGTTATATTCCCAACCATGGCCTTATCTGTGTGGAGTTTGTATGTTCTCCCCATGTATGCTTGAGTTTCCTCCAGGTGCTCCGTTTTCCTCCCACACTCCAAAAACATACTAGTAGGTTAATTGGCTGTTATCAAAATTAACCATAGTCTCTCTCTCTCCCTGTCTGTGTGTGTATGTTAGGAAATTTAGACTGTAAGCTCCAATGGGGCAGGGACTGATGTGAGTTCTCTGTGCAGTGCTGCGGAGTCAGTGGCGCTATATAAATAAATGATGATGATATAAACATGTGATAATATGATCGGTTCTCTGTATATAAACATGTGATAATATGATGGGTTCTCTGTACATAAACATGTGATAATATGATGGGTTCTCTGTATATAAACATGTGATAATATGATGGGTTCTCTGTATCTAAACATGTGGAGATATAATGGGTTCTCTGTATATAAACATGTGGAGATATAATGGGTTCTCTGTATATAAACATGTGATAATATGATGGGTTCTCTGTACATAAACATGTGATAATATGATGGGTTCTCTGTATCTTAACATGTGGTAATATGATGGGTTCTCTGTACGTAAACATGTGATAATATGATGGGTTCTCTGTATATAAACATGTGATAATATGATGGGTTCTCTGTACATAAACATGTGGAGATATGATGGGTTCTCTGTACATAAACATGTGATAATATGATGGGTTCTGTGTATATAAACATGTGATAATATGATGGGTTCTCTGTATATAAACATGTGGAGATATGATGGGTTCTCTGTATATAAACATGTGATAATATGATGGGTTCTCTGTATATAAACATGTGGAGATATGATGGGTTCTCTGTATATAAACATGTGATAATATGATGGGTTCTCTGTATATAAACATGTGATAATATGATGGGTTCTCTGTATATAAACATGTGGAGATATGATGGGTTCTCTGTATATAAACATGTGATAATATGATGGGTTCTCTGTATATAAACATGTGATAATATGATGGGTTCTCTGTATATAAACATGTGATAATATGATGGGTTCTCTTTATCTAAACATGTGGTAATATGATGGGTTCTCTGTAGGGATGAGCGCGCTCGGATTTCTGAAATCCGAGCCCACCCGAACGTTGCGGATCCGAGTCGGATCCGAGACAGATCCGGGTATTGGCGCCAAATTCAAAAGTGAAACTGAGGCTCTGACTCATAATCCCGTTGTCGGATCTCGCGATACTCGGATCCTATAAATTCCCCGCTAGTCGCCGCCATCTTCACTCGGGCATTGATCAGGGTAGAGGGAGGGTGTGTTAGGTGGTCCTCTGTGCTGTTTAGTTCTGTGCTGTTTAGTTCTGTGCTGTTTAGTTCTGTGCTGTTTAGTTCTGTGCTGTTTAGTTCTGTGCTGTTTAGTTCTGTGCTGTTTAGTTCTGTGCTGTTTAGTTCTGTGCTGTGCTGTGCTGTGCTGTGCTGTGCTGTGCTGTGCTGTGCTGTGCTGTGTTCTGCAGTATCAGTCCAGTGGTGCTGTGTGCTGTGCTCTGTCCTTCTGAGGTCAGTGGTGCTGCTGGGTCCTGTGCTGTGTCCTGTTCAGTCCAGTGGTGCTGTGTCCTGTGCTCTGTGCTTCTAAGGGCATAGTTATTTCCCCAATATTCCCCTGTGTTTAAAAAAATAAAAAAAAGTTTTTTTAAAAAATACCAAAAACTACTTTAATATTTTTTAATTACCACAAAATTTTCACAACCAATCCTGCAGTATAAGCCCATTGGTACTGCAATATTACCAAGTTCACACATTCAGCAGTAAAAGTCCAGTGGTACTGCAATATTACAAAGTTTACACATTCTGCAGTATCAGTCCAGTGGTGCTGTGTCCTGTGCTCTGTCCTGCTGAGTTCCGTAGTGCTGCTGGGTCCTGTGCCGTGTCCTGTTCAGTCCAGTGGTGCTGTGTCCTGTGCTCTGTGCTTCTAAGGGCATAGTTATTTCCCCATTATTCCCAAGTTTTTAAAAAATAAAAAAAAAGTAAAAAATAATAAAAAATTTAAAAAAAAAAAAATATATAATAATTATAACCAAATTTGCAAAACCAATCCAGCATTATAAGTCCATTGGTACTGCAATATTACCAAGTTCACACATTCTGCAGTATCAGTCCAGTGGTGCTGTGTCCTGTGCTCTGTCCTGCTGAGTTCCGTAGTGCTGCTGGGTCCTGTGCCGTGTCCTGTTCAGTCCAGTGGTGCTGTGTCCTGTGCTCTGTGCTTCTAAGGGCATAGTTATTTCCCCACTATTCCCAAGTTTTTTAAAAATAAAAAAAAAGTAAAAAAAAATAAAAAATTTAAAAAAATAAATAAATATAATAATTATAACCAAATTTGCAAAACCAATCCAGCATTATAAGTCCATTGGTACTGCAATATTACCAAGTTCACACATTCTGCAGTATCAGTCCAGTGGTGCTGTGTCCTGTGCTCTGTCCTGCTGAGTTCCGTAGTGCTGCTGGGTCCTGTGCCGTGTCCTGTTCAGTCCAGTGGTGCTGTGTCCTGTGCTCTGTGCTTCTAAGGGCATAGTTATTTCCCCACTATTCCCAAGTTTTTTAAAAATAAAAAAAAAGTAAAAAAAAATAAAAAATGTAAAAAAAAAAATAAATATAATAATTATAACCAAATTTGCAAAACCAATCCAGCATTATAAGTCCATTGGTACTGCAATATTACCAAGTTCACACATTCTGCAGTATCAGTCCAGTGGTGCTGTGTCCTGTGCTCTGTCCTGCTGAGTTCCGTAGTGCTGCTGGGTCCTGTGCCGTGTCCTGTTCAGTCCAGTGGTGCTGTGTCCTGTGCTCTGTGCTTCTAAGGGCATAGTTATTTCCCCACTATTCCCAAGTTTTTTAAAAATAAAAAAAAAGTAAAAAAAAATAAAAAATTAAAAAAAAAATAAATATATAATAATTATAACCAAATTTGCAAAACCAATCCAGCAGTATAAGTCCATTGGTACTGCAATATTACCAAGTTCACACATTCTGCAGTATCTTGTGCTACATATAATGGAGACCAAAAATTTGGAGGATAAAGTAGGGAAAGATCAAGACCCACTTCCTCCTAATGCTGAAGCTGCTGCCACTAGTCATGACATAGACGATGAAATGCCATCAACGTCGTCTTCCAAGCCCGATGCCCAATCTCGTAGTACCGGGCATGTAAAATCCAAAAAGCCCAAGTTAAGAAAAAGTAGCAAAAAGAGAAACTTAAAATCATCTGAGGAGAAACGTAAAGTTGCCAATATGCCATTTACGACACGGAGTGGCAAGGAACGGCTTAGGCCCTGGCCCGTGTTCATGACTAGTGGTTCAGCTTCACCCACGGATCTTAGCCCTCCTCCTCCTCCCCCCCCTACAAAAAATTGAAGAGAGTTATGCTGTCAGCAACAAAACAGCAAACAACTCTGCCTTCTAAAGAGAAATTATCACAAATCCCCAAGGCGAGTCCAAGGGTGTTGGTGGTTGTCAAGCCTGACCTTCCCATCACTGTACGGGAAGAGGTGGCTCGGGAGGAGGCTATTGATGATGTAGCTGGCGCTGTGGAGGAACTTGATGATGAGGATGGTGATGTGGTTATTGTAAATGAGGCACCAGGGGGGGAAACAGCTGATGTCCATGGGATGAAAAAGCCCATCGTCATGCCTGGTCAGAAGACCAAAAAATGCACCTCTTCGGTCTGGAGTTATTTTTATCCAAATCCAGACAACCAATGTATGGCAATATGTAGCTTATGTAAAGCTCAAATAAGCAGGGGTAAGGATCTTGCCCACCTAGGAACATCCTCCCTTATACGTCACCTGAATAACCTTCATAGTTCAGTGGTTAGTTCAGGAACTGGGGCTAGGACCCTCATCGGTACAGGGACACCTAAATCCCGTGGTCCAGTTGGATACACACCAGCAACACCCTCCTCGTCAACTTCCTCCACAATCTCCATCAGATTCAGTCCTGCAGCCCAAGTCAGCACCAGACTGAGTCCTCCTCAATACGGGATTCATCCGAGGAATCCTGCAGCGGTACGCCTACTACTGCCACTGCTGCTGTTGCTGCTGTTAGTCGGTCATCTTCCCAGAGGGGAAGTCGTAAGACCGCTAAGTCTTTCACCAAACAATTGACCGTCCAACAGTCGTTTGCCATGACCACCAAATACGATAGTAGTCACCCTATTGCAAAGCGTATAACTGCGGCTGTAACTGCAATGTTGGTGTTAGACGTGCGCCCGGTGTCCGCCATCAGTGGAGTGGGATTTAGAGGGTTGATGGAGGTATTGTGTCCCCGGTACCAAATCCCCTCGAGATTCCACTTCACTAGGCAGGCGATACCAAAAATGTACAGAGAAGTACGATCAAGTGTCCTCAGTGCTCTTAAAAATGCGGTTGTACCCACTGTCCACTTAACCACGGACATGTGGACAAGTGGTTCTGGGCAAACGAAGGACTATATGACTGTGACAGCCCACTGGGTAGATGCATCCCCTTCCGCAGCAACAGCAACAGCTGCATCAGTAGCAGCATCTACAAAATGGCTGCTCATGCAAAGGCAGGCAACATTGTGCATTACAGGCTTTAATAAGAGGCACAACGCTGACAACATATTAGAGAAAATGAGGGAAATTATCTCCCAGTGGCTTACCCCACTTAGACTCTCATGGGGATTTGTGGTGTCAGACAATGCCAGTAACATTGTGCGGGCATTAAATATGGGCAATTTCCAGCACGTCCCATGTTTTGCCCACACCATTAATTTGGTGGTGCAGCATTACCTCAAGAGTGACAGGGGTGTGCAGGAGATGCTTGCGGTGGCCCGCAAAATTGCAGGACACTTTCGGCATTCAGCCAGTGCCTACCGCAGACTAGAGGCACATCAAAAAAGCTTGAACCTGCCCTGCCATCACCTCAAACAAGAGGTTGTGACGCGCTGGAACTCCACCCTCTATATGCTGCAGAGGATGGAGGAGCAGCAAAAGGCCATTCAGGCCTACACAGCCACCTACGACATAGGCAAAGGAGTGGGGATGCGCCTGAGTCAAGCGCAGTGGAGACTGATTTCCGTGTTGTGCAAGGTTCTGCAGCCATTTGAACTTGCCACACGAGAAGTCAGTTCCGACACTGCCAGCTTGAGTCAGGTCATTCCCCTGATCAGGCTGTTGCAGAAGCAGCTGGAGAAAGTGAGGGAGGAGCTGGTAAGCCATTGCGATTACAGCAAGCATGTAGCTCTTGTGGATGTAGCCCTTCGTACGCTTTGCCAGGATCCGAGGGTGGTCACTCTTTTAAAGTCAGAGGAATACATTCTGGCCACCGTGCTCGATCCTCGGTTTAAAGCGTATGTTGTGTCTCTGTTTCCGGCGGACACAAATCTACAGCGGTGCAAAGACCTGCTGGTCAGGAGATTGTCCTCTGAAGAGGACCGTGACATGCCAACAGCTCCACCCTCATTTTCTTCCACATCTATGGCTGCGAGGAAAAAGCTCAGTTTTCCCAAAAGAGGCACTGGCGGGGATGCTGATAACATCTGGTCCGGACTGAAGGACCTGCCAACCATTGCAGACATGTCTACTCTCGCTGCATTGGATGCTGTGACAATAGAAAAAATTGTGGATGATTACTTTGCTGACACCATCCAAGTAGACATGTCAGACAGTCCATATTGTTACTGGCAGGAAAAAAAGGCAGTTTGGAAGCCCCTGTACAAACTGGCTCTATTTTACCTGAGTTGTCCCCCCTCCAGTGTGTACTCGGAAAGAGTTTTTAGTGCAGCGGGGAACCTGGTCAGTGAGCGGCGAAGGAGGTTGCTTCCTCACAACGTTGAAAAAATGATGTTTATAAAAATGAATAATCAATTCCTCAATGAAGTACAGCACTGCCCTCCAGATACTACAGAGGGACCTGTGGTTGTGGAGTCCAGCGGGGACGAATTGATAATGTGTGATGAGGAGGAAGTACACACTGTAGGGGGAGAGGAATCAGAGGTTGAGGATGAGGACGACATCTTGCCTCAGTAGAGCCTGTTTAGTCTGTACAGGGAGAGATGAATAGCTTTTTTGGTGTGGGGGCCCAAACAAACCAATCATTTCAGTCAAAGTTGTTTGGTAGGCCCTGTCGCTGAAATGATTGGTTTGTTAAAGTGTGCATGTCCTATTTCAACAACAGACCTCTCAACTGCAGCTCATCCCTCCTCTGCGGGGATAATGTCTCCTGTGCTCTGACACGTCACTCTGTGTACTCTCAGCCTCAGGATCTGACACTACAGCTACCATGCCTCTTGTAGCAGCCCTCACTCCAGGGCCTCTTCCATGTGCAGTGTCCCCCTCTCTCTTGGGTTCACTATAGTGGCATGGAGTTCTCCCCCTCATCCAGGGCACACATTCCTTGCCCTGGCTCAGTCACCACGCTCAGACTTCCAGGCAATGCTGGGGGAGCCTGGGAGCTTCCACCCCAGGTCCCCAGCTACAACTCTCCTCTCCTGTGTCTTCTCTCTCTTTCTGACACTTTAAAGATCGTGCCTTTAAATGAAAAAGTCAGTCTTCATTGCACGACTATGTGCAAGTGCAACAGGGACATTTTTTTGGGTTTACAAAGTCAAACAATAACACTACGACCCTGTCTGTCTGGGGTCTGTCAATGACGAATTGTCTGTAGCATGTTTGGAGGAGGTATTGTGGCCCCGGTATCAAATTGGGTACCGGGGCCACCCCACTATGCAGTCCAGATACTTGTTTGGTGGAATTCCGACACGTGGAGGGTTTTTTAATTATATTGTGGCCTCGGTACCAAATTGTGTACCGAGGCCACCACACTACGCAGTCAAGATACTTGTTTGGTGGAATTCAGACCAGTTGAGGGTTTTATTATTATATTGTGTGGACCACTCTATCTATACCACACTACAACTCTATACCACTCTATTTCCTACTTTAATTCTATTTAATTCTATTTCCTACTTTAATTCTATTACTAATTAATTACCATAAAGAGGAACAAAAAAAACCAATTTTACCAAAAGTATAATATGACTTAGACTTACAAACACTACACTTGAAAGATCGTGCCTTTAAATGAAAAAGTCAGTCTTCATTGCACGACTATGTGCAACAGGGACAGTTTTTTTGTTTACAAAGTCAACTAATAACACTTGGACCCTGTCTGTCTTTAACATACTTGATGGGATCTCAATGACGAATTGTCTGTAGCATGTTTGGAGGAGGTATTGTGGCCCCGGTATCAAATTGGGTACCGGGGCCACCCCACTACGCAGTCCAGATACTTGTTTGGTGGAATTCTGACACGTGGAGGGTGTATTTATTTTATTGTGGCCCCGGTATCAAATTGGGTACCGGGGCCACCCCACTACGCAGTCCAGATACTTGTTTGGTGGAATTCTGACACGTGGAGGGTGTATTTATTTTATTGTGGCCCCGGTATCAAATTGGGTACCGGGGCCACCCCACTACGCAGTCCAGATACTTGTTTGGTGGAATTCTGACACGTGGAGGGTATATTTATTTTATTGTGGCCCCGGTATCAAATTGGGTACCGGGGCCACCCCACTACGCAGTCCAGATACTTGTTTGGTGGAATTCTGACACGTGGAGGGTGTATTTATTTTATTGTGGCCCCGGTATCAAATTGGGTACCGGGGCCACCCCACTACGCAGTCCAGATACTTGTTTGGTGGAATTCTGACACGTGGAGGGTTTTTTAATTATATTGTGGCCTCGGTACCAAATTGTGTACCGGGGCCACCACACTACGCAGTCAAGATAGATAGATGCGTATCATAGATAAAGTACATTCAGTGGTGTGGGGCAAATTGAAAAATATTCAAAATGCACTGACATTATCAAAAACAAGAGGTTGTCACACGCTAAAACTCCAACATGTATATGATGGAGAGGATGGAGGAGCAGCCGTATGTGTAGTGTAATGCAGACCTGTTGAAGGTTTTTTATATATTTTATTGTGGTGCCCAGTGCCCACTCCTCTAGGCAGTCCAGGTACATTTATTGGTGCGATTCATAAAAGTTCAGGGTTTTTAATATATTGTGGTGACCCACTCCTCTACGCAGTCCAGGTACAATTATTGGTGCGAATCATAAAAGTTCAGGGTTTTTAATATATTGTGGTGACCCACTCCTCTACGCAGTCCAGGTACATTTATTGGTGCGAATCATAAAAGTTCAGGGTTTTTAATATATCTTGTGGTGACCCACTCCTCTACGCAGTCCAGGTACATTTATTGGTGCGATTCATAAAAGTTCAGGGTTTTTAATATATTGTGGTGACCCACTCCTCTACGCAGTCCAGGTACATTTATTGGTGCGAATCAAACAAGTTGATGGTTTTCTTATTATATATATTGTGGTGACCCACTGCTCTACGCAGTCCAGGTACATTTATTGGTGCGATTCATAAAAGTTCAGGGTTTTTAATATATTGTGGTGACCCACTCCTCTACGCAGTCCAGGTACATTTATTGGTGCGAATCATAAAAGTTCAGGGTTTTTAATATATCTTGTGGTGACCCACTCCTCTACGCAGTCCAGGTACATTTATTGGTGCGATTCATAAAAGTTCAGGGTTTTTAATATATTGTGGTGACCCACTCCTCTACGCAGTCCAGGTACATTTATTGGTGCGAATCAAACAAGTTGATGGTTTTCTTATTATATATATTGTGGTGACCCACTCCTCTACGCAGTCCAGGTACATTTATTGGTGCGATTCATAAAAGTTCAGGGTTTTTAATATATTGTGGTGACCCACTCCTCTACGCAGTCCAGGTACAATTATTGGTGCGAATCATAAAAGTTCAGGGTTTTTAAGATATTGTGGTGACCCACTCCTCTACGCAGTCCAGGTACAATTATTGGTGCGAATCATAAAAGTTCAGGGTTTTTAAGATATTGTGGTGACCCACTCCTCTACGCAGTCCAGGTACAATTATTGGTGCGAATCATAAAAGTTCAGGGTTTTGAAGATATTGTGGTGACCCACTCCTCTACGCAGTCCAGGTACAATTATTGGTGCGAATCATAAAAGTTCAGGGTTTTTAAGATATTGTGGTGACCCACTCCTCTACGCAGTCCAGGTACAATTATTGGTGCGAATCATAAAAGTTCAGGGTTTTTAAGATATTGTGGTGACCCACTCCTCTACGCAGTCCAGGTACAATTATTGGTGCGAATCATAAAAGTTCAGGGTTTTTAATATATATTGTGGTGACCCACTCCTCTACGCAGTCCAGAAAGATACCTTTTTGCAACGTTTTGGACTAATAACTAGATTGTGAGGTGTTCAGAATACACTGTAAATTAGTGGAAATGCTTGTTATTGAATGTTATTGAGGTTAATAATAGCCTAGGAGTGAAAATAAGCCCAAAAACTTGATTTTTAAACTTTTTATGTTTTTTTCAAAAAAATCCGAATCCAATACCTTAAATCCGAACCGAGACCTTTCGTCAAGTGTTTTGCGAGACAAATCCGAACCTCAAAAATAACGAAAATCCGGATCCAAAACACAAAACACGAGACCTCAAAAGTCGCCGGTGCACATCCCTAGTTCTCTGTACATAAACATGTGGAGATATGATGGGTTCTCTGTACATAAACATGTGATAATATGATGGGTTCTCTGTATATAAACATGTGATAATATGATGGGTTCTCTGTACATAAACATGTGGAGATATGATGGGTTCTCTGTACATAAACATGTGATAATATGATGGGTTCTGTGTATATAAACATGTAATAATATGATGGGTTCTCTGTATATAAACATGTGGAGATATGATGGGTTCTCTGTATATAAACATGTGATAATATGATGGGTTCTCTGTATATAAACATGTGATAATATGATGGGTTCTCTGTATATAAACATGTGATAATATGATGGGTTCTCTGTACATAAACATGTGATAATATGATGGGTTCTCTGTACATAAACATGTGGAGATATAATGGGTTCTCTGTACATAAACATGTGATAATATGATGGGTTCTCTGTACATAAACATGTGGAGATATAATGGGTTCTATGTATATAAACATGTGATAATATGATGGGTTCTGTGTATATAAACATGTGATAACATGATGGGTTCTTTGTACATAAACATGTGGAGATATGATGGGTTCTCTGTACATAAACATGTGATAATATGATGGGTTCTGTGTATATAAACATGTGATAATATGATGGGTTCTCTGTATATAAACATGTGGAGATATGATGGGTTCTCTGTATATAAACATGTGATAATATGATGGGTTCTCTGTATATAAACATGTGATAATATGATGGGTTCTCTGTACATAAACATGTGGAGATATGATGGGTTCTCTGTACATAAACATGTGATAATATGATGGGTTCTCTGTATATAAACATGTGATAATATGATGGTTTCTCTGTATATAAACATGTGATAATATGATGGGTTCTCTGTATATAAACATGTGATAATATGATGGGTTCCCTGTATATAAACATGTGACAATATGATGGGTTCTCTGTACATAAACATGTGGAGATATGATGGGTTCTCTGTACGTAAACATGTGATAATATGATGGGTTCTCTGTATATAAACATGTGGAGGTATGATGGGTTCTCTGTATATAAACATGTGATAATATGATGGGTTCTCTGTATATAAACATGTGATAATATGATGGGTTCTCTGTATATAAACATGTGATAATATGATGGGTTCTCTTTATCTAAACATGTGGTAATATGATGGGTTCTCTGTACATAAACATGTGGAGATATGATGGGTTCTCTGTACATAAACATGTGATAATATGATGGGTTCTCTGTATATAAACATGTGATAATATGATGGGTTCTCTGTACATAAACATGTGGAGATATGATGGGTTCTCTGTACATAAACATGTGATAATATGATGGGTTCTGTGTATATAAACATGTGATAATATGATGGGTTCTCTGTATATAAACATGTGGAGATATGATGGGTTCTCTGTATATAAACATGTGATAATATGATGGGTTCTGTGTATATAAACATGTGATAATATGATGGGTTCTGTGTATATAAACATGTGATAATATGATGGGTTCTCTGTATATAAACATGTGATAATATGATGGGTTCTCTGTATATAAACATGTGATAATATGATGGGTTCTCTGTACATAAACATGTGATAATATGATGGGTTCTCTGTACATAAACATGTGGAGATATAATGGGTTCTCTGTACATAAACATGTGATAATATGATGGGTTCTCTGTACATAAACATGTGGAGATATAATGGGTTCTATGTATATAAACATGTGATAATATGATGGGTTCTGTGTATATAAACATGTGATAACATGATGGGTTCTTTGTACATAAACATGTGGAGATATGATGGGTTCTCTGTACATAAACATGTGATAATATGATGGGTTCTGTGTATATAAACATGTGATAATATGATGGGTTCTCTGTATATAAACATGTGGAGATATGATGGGTTCTCTGTATATAAACATGTGATAATATGATGGGTTCTCTGTATATAAACATGTGATAATATGATGGGTTCTCTGTACATAAACATGTGGAGATATGATGGGTTCTCTGTACATAAACATGTGATAATATGATGGGTTCTCTGTACATAAACATGTGGAGATATGATTGGTTCTCTGTATATAAACATGTGATAATATGATGGGTTCTCTGTACATAAACATGTGGAGATATGATGGGTTCTCTGTACATAAACATGTGGAGATATGATGGGTTCTCTGTATATAAACATGTGATAATATGATGGTTTCTCTGTATATAAACATGTGATAATATGATGGGTTCTCTGTATATAAACATGTGATAATATGATGGTTTCTCTGTATATAAACATGTGATAATATGATGGGTTCCCTGTATATAAACATGTGACAATATGATGGGTTCTCTGTACATAAACATGTGGAGATATGATGGGTTCTCTGTACGTAAACATGTGATAATATGATGGGTTCTCTGTATATAAACATGTGGAGGTATGATGGGTTCTCTGTACATAAACATGTGATAATATGATGGGTTCTCTGTATATAAACATGTGGAGATATGATGGATTCTCTGTATATAAACATGTGATAATATGATGGGTTCTCTGTATATAAACATGTGGTAATATGATGGGTTCTCTGTATATAAACATGTGATAATATGATGGGTTCTCTGTATATAAACATGTGGAGATATGATGGGTTCTCTGTATATAAACATGTGATAATATGATGGGTTCTCTGTATATAAACATGTGATAATATGATGGGTTCTCTGTACATAAACATGTGGAGATATGATGGGTTCTCTGTACATAAACATGTGATAATATGATGGGTTCTCTGTACATAAACATGTGGAGATATGATGGGTTCTCTGTATATAAACATGTGATAATATGATGGTTTCTCTGTATATAAACATGTGATAATATGATGGTTTCTCTGTATATAAACATGTGATAATATGATGGGTTCCCTGTATATAAACATGTGACAATATGATGGGTTCTCTGTACATAAACATGTGGAGATATGATGGGTTCTCTGTACGTAAACATGTGATAATATGATGGGTTCTCTGTATATAAACATGTGGAGGTATGATGGGTTCTCTGTACATAAACATGTGATAATATGATGGGTTCTCTGTATATAAACATGTGGAGATATGATGGATTCTCTGTATATAAACATTTGATAATATGATGGGTTCTCTGTATATAAACATGTGGTAATATGATGGGTTCTCTGTACATAAACATGTGATAATATGATGGGTTCTCTGTACATAAACATGTGGAGATATAATGGGTTCTCTGTATATAAACATGTGATAATATGATGGGTTCTGTGTATATAAACATGTGATAATATGATGGGTTCTCTGTATATAAACATGTGATAATATGATGGTTTCTCTGTATATAAACATGTGATAATATGATGGGTTCTCTGTATATAAACATGTGATAATATGATGGTTTCTCTGTATATAAACATGTGACAATATGATGGGTTCTCTGTACATAAACATGTGGAGATATGATGGGTTCTCTGTACGTAAACATGTGATAATATGATGGGTTCTCTGTATATAAACATGTGGAGATATGATAGGCTCTCTGTATATAAACATGTGACAATATGATGGGTTCTCTGTATATAAACATGTGACAATATGATGGGTTCTGTGTATATAAACATGTGATAATATGATGGGTTCTCTGTATATAAACATGTGGAGATATGATGGGTTCTCTGTATATAAACATGTGATAATATGATGGGTTCTCTGTATATATACATGTGATAATATGATGGGTTCTCTGTACATAAACATGTGGAGATATGATGGGTTCTCTGTACATAAACATGTGATAATATGATGGGTTCTCTGTACATAAACATGTGGAGATATGATGGGTTCTCTGTATATAAACATGTGATAATATGATGGTTTCTCTGTATATAAACATGTGATAATATGATGGGTTCTCTGTATATAAACATGTGATAATATGATGGTTTCTCTGTATATAAACATGTGATAATATGATGGGTTCCCTGTATATAAACATGTGACAATATGATGGGTTCTCTGTACATAAACATGTGGAGATATGATGGGTTCTCTGTACGTAAACATGTGATAATATGATGGGTTCTCTGTATATAAACATGTGGAGGTATGATGGGTTCTCTGTATATAAACATGTGATAATATGATGGGTTCTCTTTATCTAAACATGTGGTAATATGATGGGTTCTCTGTACATAAACATGTGGAGATATGATGGGTTCTCTGTACATAAACATGTGATAATATGATGGGTTCTCTGTATATAAACATGTGATAATATGATGGGTTCTCTGTACATAAACATGTGGAGATATGATGGGTTCTCTGTACATAAACATGTGATAATATGATGGGTTCTGTGTATATAAACATGTGATAATATGATGGGTTCTCTGTATATAAACATGTGGAGATATGATGGGTTCTCTGTATATAAACATGTGATAATATGATGGGTTCTGTGTATATAAACATGTGATAATATGATGGGTTCTGTGTATATAAACATGTGATAATATGATGGGTTCTCTGTATATAAACATGTGATAATATGATGGGTTCTCTGTATATAAACATGTGATAATATGATGGGTTCTCTGTACATAAACATGTGATAATATGATGGGTTCTCTGTACATAAACATGTGATAATATGATGGGTTCTCTGTACATAAACATGTGGAGATATAATGGGTTCTCTGTACATAAACATGTGATAATATGATGGGTTCTCTGTACATAAACATGTGGAGATATAATGGGTTCTATGTATATAAACATGTGATAATATGATGGGTTCTGTGTATATAAACATGTGATAACATGATGGGTTCTTTGTACATAAACATGTGGAGATATGATGGGTTCTCTGTACATAAACATGTGATAATATGATGGGTTCTGTGTATATAAACATGTGATAATATGATGGGTTCTCTGTATATAAACATGTGGAGATATGATGGGTTCTCTGTATATAAACATGTGATAATATGATGGGTTCTCTGTATATAAACATGTGATAATATGATGGGTTCTCTGTACATAAACATGTGGAGATATGATGGGTTCTCTGTACATAAACATGTGATAATATGATGGGTTCTCTGTACATAAACATGTGGAGATATGATGGGTTCTCTGTATATAAACATGTGATAATATGATGGGTTCTCTGTACATAAACATGTGGAGATATGATGGGTTCTCTGTACATAAACATGTGGAGATATGATGGGTTCTCTGTATATAAACATGTGATAATATGATGGTTTCTCTGTATATAAACATGTGATAATATGATGGGTTCTCTGTATATAAACATGTGATAATATGATGGTTTCTCTGTATATAAACATGTGATAATATGATGGGTTCCCTGTATATAAACATGTGACAATATGATGGGTTCTCTGTACATAAACATGTGGAGATATGATGGGTTCTCTGTACGTAAACATGTGATAATATGATGGGTTCTCTGTATATAAACATGTGGAGGTATGATGGGTTCTCTGTACATAAACATGTGATAATATGATGGGTTCTCTGTATATAAACATGTGGAGATATGATGGATTCTCTGTATATAAACATGTGATAATATGATGGGTTCTCTGTATATAAACATGTGGTAATATGATGGGTTCTCTGTATATAAACATGTGATAATATGATGGGTTCTCTGTATATAAACATGTGGAGATATGATGGGTTCTCTGTATATAAACATGTGATAATATGATGGGTTCTCTGTATATAAACATGTGATAATATGATGGGTTCTCTGTACATAAACATGTGGAGATATGATGGGTTCTCTGTACATAAACATGTGATAATATGATGGGTTCTCTGTACATAAACATGTGGAGATATGATGGGTTCTCTGTATATAAACATGTGATAATATGATGGTTTCTCTGTATATAAACATGTGATTATATGACGGGTTCTCTGTATATAAACATGTGATAATATGATGGTTTCTCTGTATATAAACATGTGATAATATGATGGGTTCCCTGTATATAAACATGTGACAATATGATGGGTTCTCTGTACATAAACATGTGGAGATATGATGGGTTCTCTGTACGTAAACATGTGATAATATGATGGGTTCTCTGTATATAAACATGTGGAGGTATGATGGGTTCTCTGTACATAAACATGTGATAATATGATGGGTTCTCTGTATATAAACATGTGGAGATATGATGGATTCTCTGTATATAAACATGTGATAATATGATGGGTTCTCTGTATATAAACATGTGGTAATATGATGGGTTCTCTGTACAAAAACATGTGATAATATGATGGGTTCTCTGTACATAAACATGTGGAGATATAATGGGTTCTCTGTATATAAACATGTGATAATATGATGGGTTCTGTGTATATAAACATGTGATAATATGATGGGTTCTCTGTATATAAACATGTGATAATATGATGGTTTCTCTGTATATAAACATGTGACAATATGATGGGTTCTCTGTACATAAACATGTGGAGATATGATGGGTTCTCTGTACGTAAACATGTGATAATATGATGGGTTCTCTGTATATAAACATGTGGAGATATGATAGGCTCTCTGTATATAAACATGTGACAATATGATGGGTTCTCTGTATATAAACATGTGATAATATGATGGTTTCTCTGTATGTAAACATGTGGAGATATAATGGGTTCTATGTATATAAACATGTGATAATATGATGGGTTCTGTGTATATAAACATGTGATAATATGATGGGTTCTCTGTATATAAACATGTGATAATATGATGGTTTCTCTGTATATAATCATGTGATAATATGATGGGTTCTCTGAACATAAACATGTGGAGATATGATGGGTTCTCTGTACATAAACATGTGATAATATGATGGGTTCTCTGTATATAAACATGTGGAGATATGATGGGTTCTCTGTACATAAACATGTGATAATATGATGGGTTCCCTGTATATAAACATGTGATTATATGACGGGTTCTCTGTATATAAACATGTGATAATATGATGGTTTCTCTGTATATAAACATGTGATAATATGATGGGTTCCCTGTATATAAACATGTGACAATATGATGGGTTCTCTGAACATAAACATGTGGAGATATGATGGGTTCTCTGTACATAAACATGTGATAATATGATGGGTTCTCTGTATATAAACATGTGGAGATATGATGGGTTCTCTGTACATAAACATGTGATAATATGATGGGTTCCCTGTATATAAACATGTGACAATATGATGGATTCTCTGTATATAAACATGTGGAGTTATGATGGGTTCTCTGTACGTAAACATGTGATAATATGATGCGTTCTCTGTATATAAACATGTGGAGATATAATGGGTTCTTTGTATATACATGTGATAATATGATGGGTTCTGTGTATATAAACATGTGATAATATGATGGGTTCTCTGTATATAAACATGTGATAATATGATGGGTTCTCTGTATATAAACATGTGATAATATGATGGGTTCTCTGTATATAAACATGTGATAATATGATGGGTTCTCTGTATATAAACATGTGATAATATGATGGGTTCTCTGTATATAAACATGTGATAATATGATGGTTTATCTGTATATAAACATGTGATAATATGATGGTTTCTCTGTATATAAACATGTGATAATATGATGGTTTCTCTGTATATAAACATGTGATAATATGATGGGTTCTGTGTATATAAACATGTGATAATATGATGGGTTCTGTGTATATAAACATGTGATAATATGATAGGTTCTGTGTATATAAACATGTGATAATATGATGGGTTCTGTGTATATAAACATGTGATAATATGATGGGTTCTCTGTATATAAACATGTGATAATATGATGGGTTCTCTGTATGTAAACATGTTGAGATATGATGGTTTCTCTGTATATAAACTAGGGATGTGCACCGGCGACTTTTGGTGTCTCGTGTTTTGTGTTTTGGATTCGGATTTACTTGAGGTTTTGGGTTCGGATTTGTTTCGCAAAACACCTGACGAAAGGTTTTGGTTCGGATTTAAGGTTTTGGATTCGGATTTATTTTGAAAAAAACATAAAAAGTGTTAAAATCAAGTTTTTTTTGTTTATTTTCACTCGTACGCTATTATTAACCTCAATAACATTCAATAACAATCATTTCCACTAATTCCCAGTCTATTCTGAACACCTCACAATATTGTTTTTAGTCCAAAACGTTTCACCGAGGTAGCTTTCTGGACTGCATAGTGCAGTGGTACCGGTACACAATTTGGTACCGGGGCCACAATACCTCCTCCACCTTTTAAGTGTAGTGTTTATAATTTATAAAAACTACAGTAGTTATAGCACGTCAATAACTCTTGTTTTAGACGACCATGGTACAGAGCATTCATCATTGAGATCCCATTAAGTATGTGAAAGACAGACAGCGTCGAAGTGTTATTTGTTGACTTTGTTAACTAAAAAATTGTCCCTGTTGCAAATATTCGTGCAATGAAGAGTGACTTTTTCATTTAAAGGCTCAAGCTTTCAAGTGTAGTGTTTATAAGTTATAAACACTACAGTAGTTCTAGCACGTCAATACCTCTTGTTTTTGATTATGACAGGGCATTTTACTTTTGGTTTAATTTGTTGAATTTGTTTTAATTTTGTTTTACTTTGTGCTCGCGGCAAACGACTGTTGAATGGTCACATAATGGCAAAAAAAGAGTTGCAAGATGGAATTGTCCTTGGGCCCTCCCACCCACCCTTATGTTGTTGAAATAGGACATGCACACTATAACAAACCAATCATTTCAGCGACAGGGCCTACCAAACAACTGTGGCTGAAATGATTGGTTTGTTTGGGCCCCCACACCAAAATAACAATTCATCTCTCCCTGTACAAACTAAACAGGCTCTACTGAGGAAAGATGTCGTCCTCATCCTCAACCTCTGATTCCTCTCCCCCTACAGTGTGTACTTCCTCCTCCTAACACATTATCAATTCGTCCCCGCTGGACTCCACAGGTCCCTCTGTACTATCTGGAGGGCAGTGCTGTACTTCATTGAGGAATTGATAATTCATTTTTATGAACATCATTTTTTCAACGTTATGAGGAAGCAACCTCCTTCGCCGCTCACTGACCAGGTTCCCCACTGCACTAAAAACTCTTTCCAAGTACACACTGGAGGGGGGACAACTCAGGTAAAATAGAGCCAGTTTGTACAGGGGCATCCAAACTGCCTTTTTTTCCTGCCAGTAACATAGCAGTACCACTGGACTTATACTGCTGAATCAGTGAACTTTGTAATATAGCAGTACCACTGGACTTATACTGCAGGATTGTTTTGAGATATTTTTTTTTTTTTATAATTACTTTTTTTGTTATTTTTTTGATAACTTTTTTTGAAATTTTTTATAATTTGGGAATATTGGGGAAATAACAATGCCCTTAGAAGGACAGAGCACAGGACACAGCACCACTGGACTGAACAGGACACAGCGCAGGACCCAGCAGCACTACTGATCTCAGAAGGACAGAGCACAGGACACAGCACCACTGGACTGAACAGGACACAGCGCAGGACCCAGCAGCACTACTGATCTCAGAAGCACAGAGCACAGCACACAGCACCACTGGACTGAGCACAGCACAGGACCCAGCAGCACCACTGACCTCAGAAGGACAGAGCACAGGACACAGCACCACTGGACTGAACAGGACACAGCACAGGACCCAGCAGCACCACTGACCTCAGAAGGACAGAGCACAGGACACAGCACCACTGGACTGAACAGGGCACAGCACAGCACAGCACAGCACAGAACTGAACAGCACGAGATATAGCAGTACAGAGGACCACCTAACACACCCTCCCTCTACCCTGATCAATGCCCGAGTGAAGATGGCGGCGACTAGCGGGGAATTTATAGGATCCGAGTATCGCGAGATCCGACAGCGGGATTATGACTCAGAGCCTCGCTTTCAGTTTTGCAATTGGCGGGAATACCCGGATCTGTCTCGGATCCGCAACGTTCGGGTGGGCTCGGATTTCAGAAATCCGAGTGCGCTCATCTCTAATATAAACATGTGATAATATGATGGGTTCTCTGTATATAAACTAGGGGTGTGCACCGGCCACTTTTGGTGTTTTGGGTTTTGGGTTCTGATTAGCTTGAGGTTTTAGGTTCTGATCTGTTTTGCCAAAACACCCCACTAAAGGTTTTGGTTCTGATTTTGGGTTTTGGGTTCTGTTTTTTTTTTTAAAAAAGCATAAAAAGTGCTAAATATCAATATTTTTGTTTTTTTTCTCACTCCTACACTATTATTAACCTCAATAACATTCATTTCCACTAATTTCCAGTCTATTCTGAACACCTCACAATATTGTTTTTAGTCCAAAAGGTTGCACTGAGGTAGCTGGATGTCTAAGCTAAGCGACACAAGTGGGCGGCACAAACACGTGGCCCATCTAGGAGGGGCACTGCAGTGGCAGACAGGATGGCAGTTTGCAAGAGTTTGCTAGAGGTGAAAGATGGAATTGTCCTTGGGCCCTCCCACCCACCCTGATGTTGTTGAAATAGGACATTCACACTTTAACAAACCAATCAGGAACAGTGAAAGTAGCTTAATCTCTGGAACTAATATTTCTGGACTGCAGGAACAGTGAACGTAGTTTAATCTCTGGTACTAATATTTCTGGACTGCAGGAACAGTGAACGTAGTTTAATCTCTGGTACTAATATTTCTGGACTGCAGGAACAGTGAACGTAGTTTAATCTCTGGTACTAATATTTCTGGACTGCAGGACTATCTCTGATCGCGATCGTGGAGGAAATTGACGAGGAGGGTGTTGCTGGTGTGGATACAACAGGACCAAGGGATTTAGGTGTCCCTGGACTGCTGACGGTCCTAGCCACAGGTCCTGAACTAAACACTGAATTTTGAAGGTTCTTCAGGTGACGTATAAGGGAGGATGTCCCTAGGTGGCCAAGATCCTTACCCCTGCTTATTTGAGCTTTACATAAGATACATATGGCCATACATTTGTTGTCCGGATTGGGATAGAAATAACTCCAGACCGAAGAGGTGGATTTCTTGGTCTTCTGGCCAGGCATGATGATGGGCTTTTTCTTCCCATGGACAACAACTGTTTCCCCCCCTGGTGCCTCATTTAAGATAACCACATCAGCATCCTCCTCGTCAAGTTCCTCCTCAGCGCCAGCTACATCAATATCCTCCTCCCGGTGTACAACATTGACACCTTCATTAGCCAAATCTGTAACTGGACTGTGGGTGATCCTTCCAGCATATGCAGAGGGCGTGCTGTAAATGGTGGAAGGAGCCACCTCTTCCCGTACAGTGATGGGAAGGTCAGGCTTCGCAACCACCAACACCCTTGGACTCGCCTTGGGGATTTGTGATGACATCTCTTTAGAAGGCAGAGTTGTTTGCTGTGTTGTTGATGACAGCTTAACTCTCTTAAATTTTTTAGAGGGGGGGCAGGAGGTGGGCTTAGATCCTTGTGTGAAGCTGAAGTTATGAACACGGGCCAGGGCCTAAGCCGTTCCTTGCCACTCCGTGTCGTAAATGGCATATTGGCAAGTTTACGTTTCTTCTCAGATGATTTAAATTTTCTTTTTTTGCTAATTTTAGTGAACTTTGGCTTTTTGGATTTTACATGCCCTCTACTAGGAGATTGGGCATCGCCCTTGGCAGACGACGTTGATGGCATTTCATCGTCTATGTCATGACTAGTGGCAGCAGCTTCAGCATTAGGAGGAAGTGGTTCTTGATCTCTCCCTACTTTATCCTCCAAATTTTTGTACTCCATTACAGTTTAATCTCTGGTACTAATATTTCTGGACTGAAGGAACAGTGAACGTAGTAAAATATTGCAGTACTAATATTTCTTGACTGCAGGAACAGTGAACGTATTTATATATTGCAGTACTAATATTTCTTGACTGCAGGAACAGTGAACATATTTATAAATTGCAGTAGTAATATTTCTTGACTGCAGGAACAGTGAACGTATTTATATATTGCATTACTAATATTTCTTGACTGCAGGAACAGTGAACGTATTTATATATTGCAGTAGTAATATTTCTTGACTGCAGGAACAGTGAACGTATTTATATATTGCAATACTAATATTTCTTGACTGCAGGAACAGTGAACGTATTTATATATTGCAGTACTAATATTTCTTGACTGCAGGAACAGTGAACGTATTTATATATTGCAGTACTAATATTTCTTGACTGCAGAAACAGTGAACGTATTTATATATTGCAGTACTAATATTTCTTGACTGCAGGAACAGTGAACGTATTTATATATTGCAGTACTAATATTTCTTGACTGCACAAACAGTGAACGTATTTATATATTGCAGTACTAATATTTCTTGACTGCAGGAACAGTGAATGTATTTATATATTGCAGTACTAATATTTCTTGACTGCAGGAACAGTGAACGTATTTATATATGGCAGTACTAATATTTCTTGACTGCAGGAACAGTGAATGTATTTATATATTGCAGTACTAATATTTCTCTGTCCCATGTCCACTGCCTGTCTCTCCCTTGTGCCCCCTTCCTGTGTGTTCCTTCTGTCTTTCTAATGAGTGCCCCCCTCTCTCTCCTGTGTGTCCCCTCCTGTCTCTCATGTCTGTCCCCTGCTCCCGTCTCTTTTTTGTGTGTCCCCTCCTGAGTGCCCCCACTCTCTCTCATATTTCCCCATCCTGTCTCTATCCTGTGTGTCCCCCTCCTGTCTCTCTCCTGTGACCCCCTCTTGTTTCTCTACTTTGCACCCCCTCCTGTCTATCCCCTGTGTGTTCCCCCTCCTGCCTCTCTCCTGTGTCCCCCCTTCTGTGTCTCTCTTTCATCCCACTCCTGTCTCTCTCTTGTATCCCACTCCTGTCTCTCTCCTGTGTCCCACTCCCTTCTCTACTATATCCCCTCCTGTCTCTCTCCAATATCCCCTTCTGTTTCTCTCCTGTGTCCCCCTCCCCTCCCTCTCCTGTGTCCCCACTCCCATCTCTCTCCTATATCCCCCCTCCTGTGTCCCCCCTCCTGTCTCTCTCCAATATCCCCCCTTCTGTCTCTCTCCTGTGTCACCCTCCCCCTCCCTCTCCTGTGTTCCACTCCCATTTCTCTCTCATATCCCCCCTCCTGTGCCCCCCCTTCTGTCTCTCTCCTATATCCCCCTCTTCTGTGTCTCCTGTGTCCCCCTCCCATCCTGTCTCTCTCCTGTGTCCCCCCTCTCTCTCTCATGTGTCCCCCCTCTCTCTCCTGTGTACCCCCTCCTGTCTCTCTCCTGTGTCCCCCCCTCTCTCTCTCCTGTGATCCCCCCTCCTGTCTCTCTCCTGTGTTCTACCCCTCCTGTCTCTCTCCTGTCCCCCCTCCTGTCTCTCTACTGTGTCCCCCCATCCTGTCTCTGTCCTGTGTCCCCCTCTCCTGTCTTTCTCCTGTCCCCTCCTCCTGTCTCTCCTGTCCCCCCTCCTGTCTCTCTCCTGTGTCCCCCCTCCTGTCTCTCTCCTGTGCCCACCCTCCTGTCTCTCTCCTGTCCCCCCCTCCTGTCTCTCTCCTGTGTCCCCCCTCCTGTCTCTCTCCTGTGCCCCCCCTCCTGTATCTCTCCTGCCCCCCTCCTGTCTCTCCTGTCCCCCCCTCCTGTCTCTCTGTGTCCCCCTCCTGTCTCCCTCCTGTGTCCCCCTCCTGTCTCTTTCCTGTGTCCCCCCCCTCCTGTCTCTCCTGTCCCCCCTCCTGTCTCTCTACTGTGTCCCCCTCCTGTCTCTCTCCTGTGTCCCCCTCCTGTCTCTCTACTGTGTACCCCCTCCTGTCTCTCTCCTGTGTCCCCCCCCTCCTGTCTCTCTCCTGTGTCCCCCCTCCTGTCTCTCTCCTGTGTCCCCCTCCTGTCTCTCTTCTGTGTCCCCCCTCCTGTCTCTGTCCTGTGTCCCCCCTCCTGTCTCTCCTGTCCCCCCTCCTGTCTCTCTACTGTGTCCCCCTCCTGTCTCTCTCCTGTGTCCCCCTCCTGTCTCTCTCCTGTGTACCCCCTCCTGTCTCTCTCCTGTGTCCCCCCCTGTCTCTCTCCTGTGTCCCCCCTCCTGTCTCTCTCCTGTGTCCCCCCTCCTGTCTCTCTCCTGTGTCCCCCCTCCGGTCTCTCTCCTGTGTCTCCCCTCCTGTCTCTCTCCTGTGCCCTCCCTCCTGTCTCTCTCCTGTGTTCGCCCCTCCTGTCCCCCCTAGTGTCTCTCTTGTGTCCCCCCTCCTGTCTCTCTCCTGTGTCCCCCCTCCTGTCTCTCTCCTGTATCCCCCCTCCTGTCTCTCTCCTGTGTCCCCCTCCTGCCTTTCTCCTGTGTCCCCCCTCCTGTCTCTCTCCTGTCCCCCCCTCCTGTCTCTCCTGTCCCCCCTCCTGTCTCTCTTGTGTCCCCCCTCCTGTCTCTCTCCTGTGTCCCCCCCTCCTGTCTCTCTCCTGTGTCCCCCCTCCTGTCTCTAACCTGTGTCCCCCCCTCCTCTCTCTCCTGTCCCCCCTCCTGTCTCTCTCCTGTGTCCCCCCCCTCCTGTCTCTCTCCTGTGTCCCCCTCCTGTCTCTCTCCTGTGTCCCCCCTCCTGTCTCTCTCCTGTCCCCCTCCTGTCTCTCTCCTGTGTCCCCCTCCTGTCTCTCTCCTGTGTCCCCCCTCCTGTCTCTCCTGTCCCCCCTCCTGTCTCTCTCCTGTGTCCCCCTTCTGTCTCTCTCCTGTGTCCCCCCTCCTGTCTCTCTTCTGTGTCCCCCCTCCTGTCTCTCCTGTGTCCACCCCCTCCTGTCTCTCTCCTGTGTCCCCCCTCCTGTCTGTCCTGTGTCCCCCCTCCTGTCTCTCCTGTGTCCCCCCCTCCTGTCTCTCTCCTGTGTCCCCCCCCTGCTGTCTCTCCTGTGTCCCCCCTCCTGTCTCTCTCCTGTGTCCCCCCTCCTGTTTCTCTCCTGTGTCCCCCCTCCCTGTCTCTCCTGTCCCCCCCTCCTGTCTCTCTCCTGTGTCCCCATCCTGTCTCTCTCCTGTGTCCCCCCTCCTGTCTCTCTCCTGTGTCCCCCCTCCTGTCTCTCTCCTGTGTCCCCCTCCTGTCTCTCTCCTGTGTCCCCCTCCTGTCTCTCTCCTGTGTCCCCCCTCTTGTCTCTCTCCTGTGTCCCCCTCCTGTCTCTCTCCTGTGTCCCCCCTCCTGTCTCTCTTCTGTGTCCCCCCTCCTGTCTCTCCTGTGTCCCCCCTCCTGTCTCTCTCCTGTCCCCCCCTCCTGTCTCTCTCCTGTGTCCCCCCTCCTGTCTCTCTCCTGTGCCCCCCCTCCTGTCTTGCCCCCCTCCTTTATCTCTCCTGTCCCCCCTCCTGTCTCTCCTGTCCCCCCCTCCTGTCTCTCCTGTGTCCTCCCCCTCCTGTCTCTCTCCTGTGTCCCCCCTCCTATCTCTTTCCTGTGTCCCCCTCCTGTCTCTCTCCTGTGTCCCCCCTCCTGTCTCTGTCCTGTGTCCCCCCCTCCTGTCTCTCTACTGTGTCCCCCCCTGTCTCTCTTCTGTGTCCCCCCTCCTGTCTCTCTCCTGTGTCCCCCCCCTCCTGTCTTTCTCCTGTGTCACACCTCCTGTCTCTCTCCTGTGTCACCCCTCCTGTCTCTCTCCTGTCCCCCCTCCTGTCTCTCTCCTGTGTCCCCCATCCTGTCTCTGTCCTGTGTCCCCCCTCCTGTCTTTCTCCTGTCCCCTCCTCCTGTCTCTGTCCTGTGTCCCCCCTCCTGTCTCTCCTGTCCCCCCCTCCTGTATCTCCTGTGTCCCCCCCTCCAGTCGCTCTCCTGTGTCCCCCCTCCTGTCTCTCTCCTGTGCCCCCCTCCTGTCTCTCCTGTGTCCCCCCCTCCTGTCTCTCTCCTGTCCCCCCCTCCTGTCTCTCTCCTGTCCCCCCTCCTGTCTCTCTCCTGTGTCCCCCATCCTGTCTCTGTCCTGTGTCCCCCCTCCTGTCTTTCTCCTGTCCCCTCCTCCTGTCCCCCCTCCTGTCTCTCTCCTGTGTCCCCCCTCCTGTCTCTCTCCTGTGCCCACCCTCCTGTCTCTCTCCTGTCCCCCCCATCCTGTCTCTCTCCTGGTTCCCCCCTCCTGTCTCTCTCCTGTGCCCCCCCTCCTGTCTTCCCCCCCTCCTGTCTCTCGTGTCCCCCCCTCCTGTCTCTCCTGTGTCCCCCCCTCCTGTCTCTCTCCTGTGCCCCCCTCCTGTCTCTCCTGTCCCCCCTAGTGTCTCTCTTGTGTCCCCCCCCTGTCACTCTCCTGTGTCCCCCCCTCCTGTCTCTCTCCTGTGTCCCCCCCTCCTGTCTCTCCTGTGTCCCCCCTCCTGTCTCTCTCCTGTTTCCCCTCCTCCTGTCTCTCCTGTGTCCCCCTCCTGTCTCTCTCCTGTGTCCCCCCCTCCTGTCTCTCTTCTGTGTCCCCCTTCTGTCTCTCCTGTGTCCCCCCTCCTGTCTCTCCTGTGTCCCCCCTCCTGTTGCTCTCCTGTGTCTCCCCCTCCTGTCTCTCTCCTTTCTCCCCCTCCTGTCTCTCCTGTGTCCCCCCTCCTGTCTCTCTCCTGTCTCTCTCCTGTATCCCCCCTCCTATCTTTCTCCTGTGTCCCCTCCTCCTGTCTCTCCTGTGTCCCCGCTCCTGTCCCCCCTCCTGTCTCTCCTGTGTCCCCCCTCCTGTCTCTCTCCTGTGTCCCAACCCCTGTCTCTCCTGTGTCCCCCCTCCTGTCTCTCCTGTGTCCCTCCCTCCTGTCGCTCTCCTGTGTCCCCCCTCCTGTCTCTCTCCTGTGTCCCCCCCTCCTGTCTCTCCTGTGTCCCCCCCTCCTGTCTCTCTCCTGTGTCCCCCCTTCTGTCTCTCCTGTGTCCCCCCTCCTGTCTCTCCTGTGTCCCCCCTCCTGTTGCTCTCCTGTGTCCCCCCCTCCTGTCTCTCTCCTGTCTCCCCCTCCTGTCTCTCCTGTGTCCCCCTCCTGTCTCTCTCCTGTATCCCCCCTCCTATCTTTCTCCTGTGTCCCCCCTCCTGTCTCTCCTGTGTCCCCGCTCCTGTCTCTCCTGTCCCCCCTCCTGTCTCTCCTGTGTCCCCCCTCCTGTCTCTCTCCTGTGTCCCAACCCCTGTCTCTCCTGTGTCCCCCCTCCTGTCTCTCCTGTGTCCTCCCCTCCTGTCGCTCTCCTGTGTCCCCCCTCCTGTCTCTCTCCTGTCCACCCCTCCTGTCTCTCCTGTGTCCCCTCTCCTGTCGCTCTCCTGTAACCCCCCTATCTTTCTACTGTGTCCCCCCCTCCTGTCTCTCCTGTGCCCCCCCTCCTGTCTCTCCTGTGTCCCCCCTCCTGTCTCTCCTGTGTCCCCCCTCCTGTCTCTCCTGTGCCCCCCCTCCTGTCTCTCTTGTGTCCCCCCTCCTGTCTCTCTCCTGTGCCCCCCGTCCTGTCTCTCTCCTGTGTTCCCCCCCTCCTGTCTCTCCTGTGTCCCCCCCCCCTGTCTCTCCTGTGTCCCCCCCTCCTGTCTCTCTCCTGTGTACCCCCTCCTGTCTCTTTTCTGTGTCCTTCCTCCTGTCTCTGTCCTGTGTCCCCCCTCCTGTCTCTCCTGTCCCCCCTCCTGTCTCTCTCCTGTGTCCCCCTCCTGTCTCTCTCCTGTGTCCCCCCTCCTGTCTCTCTCCTGTGTCCCCCCCTCCTGTCTCTCTCCTGTGTCCCCCTCCTGTCTCTCTCCTGTGTCCCCCCTCCTGTCTCTCTCCTGTGTCCCCCTCCTGTCTCTCTTCTGTGTCCCCTCCTCCTGTCTCTCCTGTCCCCCCTCCTGTCTCTCTCCTGTGTCCCCCTCCTGTGTCCCCCCCCTGTCTCTCCTGTTTCCCCCCCCTCCTGTCTCTCTCCTGTGTACCCCCTCCTATCTCTTTTCTGTGTCCTTCCTCCTGTCTCTGTCCTGTGTCCCCCCTCCTGTCTCTCTCCTGTGTCCCCCTCCTGTCTCTCTCCTGTGTCCCCCCTCCTGTCTCTCTCCTGTGTCCCCCCCTCCTGTCTCTCTCCTGTGTCCCCCCTCCTGTCTCTCTCCTGTGTCCCCCCCTCCTGTCTCTCTCCTGTGTCCCCCTCCTGTCTCTCTCCTGTGTCCCCCCTCCTGTCTCTCTCCTGTGTCCCCCCCTCCTGTCTTTCTCCTGTCCCCTCCTCCTGTCTCTCCTGTCCCCCCCTCCTGTCTCTCTCCTGTGTCCCCCTCCTGTGTCCCCCCTCATGTCTCTCTCCTGTGCCCACCCTCCTGTCTCTCCTGTGTCCCCCCCTCCTGTCTCTCTCCTGGTTCCCCCCTCCTGTCTCTCTCCTGTGCCCCCCCTCCTGTCTTCCCCCCCTCCTGTCTCTCGTGTCCCCCCCTCCTGTCTCTCCTGTGTCCCCCCCTCCTGTCTCTCTCCTGTGCCCCCCTCCTGTCTCTCCTGTCCCCCCTAGTGTCTCTCTTGTGTCCCCCCCCTGTCTCTCTCGTGTCCCCCCCTCCTGTCTCTCTCCTGTGTCCCCCCTCCTGTCTCTCCTGTGTCCCCCCTCCTGTCTCTCTCCTGTGTCCCCTCCTCCTGTCTCTCCTGTGTCCCCCCTCCTGTCTCTCTCCTGTGTCCCCCCTCCTGTCTCTCTCCTGTGTCCCCCCTTCTGTCTCTCCTGTGTCCCCCCTCCTGTCTCTCCTGTGTCCCCCCTCCTGTTGCTCTCCTGTGTCTCCCCCTCCTGTCTCTCTCCTTTCTCCCCCTCCTGTCTCTCCTGTGTCCCCCCTCCTGTCTCTCTCCTGTATCCCCCTCCTATCTTTCTCCTGTGTCCCCTCCTCCTGTCTCTCCTGTCCCCCCTCCTGTCTCTCCTGTGTCCCCCCTCCTGTCTCTCTCCTGTGTCCCAACCCCTGTCTCTCCTGTGTCCCCCCTCCTGTCTCTCCTGTGTCCCTTCCTCCTGTCGCTCTCCTGTGTCCCCCCTCCTGTCTCTCTCCTGTGTCCCCCCCTCCTGTCTCTCCTGTGTCCCCCCTCCTGTCTCTCTCCTGTGTCCCCCCTTCTGTCACTCCTGTGTCCCCCCTCCTGTCTCTCCTGTGTCCCCCCTCCTGTTGCTCTCCTGTGTCCCCCCCTCCTGTCTCTCTCCTGTCTCCCCCTCCTGTCTCTCCTGTGTCCCCCTCCTGTCTCTCTCCTGTATCCCCCCTCCTATCTTTCTCCTGTGTCCCCCCCTCCTGTCTCTCCTGTGTCCCCGCTCCTGTCTCTCCTGTCCCCCCTCCTGTCTCTCCTGTGTCCCCCCTCCTGTCTCTCTCCTGTGTCCCAACCCCTGTCTCTCCTGTGTCCCCCCTCCTGTCTCTCCTGTGTCCTCCCCTCCTTTCGCTCTCCTGTGTCCCCCCTCCTGTCTCTCTCCTGTCCACCCCTCCTGTCTCTCCTGTGTCCCCTCTCCTGTCGCTCTCCTGTAACCCCCCTCCTATCTTTCTACTGTGTCCCCCCCTCCTGTCTCTCCTGTCCCCCCTCCTGTCTCTCCTGTGCCCCCCCTCCTGTCTCTCCTGTGTCCCCCACTCCTGTCTCTCCTGTGTCCCCCCTCCTGTCTCTCCTGTGCCCCCCCTCCTGTCTCTCTTGTGTCCCCCCTCCTGTCTCTCTCCTGTGCCCCCCGTCCTGTCTCTCTCCTGTGTTCCCCCCCTCCTGTCTCTCCTGTGTCCCCCCCCCTGTCTCTCCTGTGTCCCCCCCCTCCTGTCTCTCTCCTGTGTACCCCCTCCTGTCTCTTTTCTGTGTCCTTCCTCCTGTCTCTGTCCTGTGTCCCCCCTCCTGTCTCTCCTGTCCCCCCTCCTGTCTCTCTCTTGTGTCCCCCTCCTGTCTCTCTCCTGTGTCCCCCTCCTGTCTCTCTCCTGTGTCCCCCCTCCTGTCTCTCTCCTGTGTCCCCCTCCTGTCTCTCTCCTGTGTCCCCCCTCCTGTCTCTCTCCTGTCTCCCCCTCCTGTCTCTCTTCTGTGTCCCCCCTCCTGTCTCTCTCCTGTGTCCCTCCCCCTCCTGTCTTTCTCCTGTGTCACACCTCCTTTCTCTGTCCTGTGTCCCCCCTCCTGTCTTTCTCCTGTCCCCCCCTCCTGTCTCTCCTGTGTCCCCCCCTCCTGTCGCTCTCCTGTGTCCCCCCTCCTGTCTCTCTCCTGTGCCCCCCTCCTGTCTCTCCTGTGTCCCCCCTCCTGTCTCTCTCCTGTCCCCCCCTCCTGTCTCTCTCCTGTCCCCCCTCCTGTCTCTCTCCTGTGTCCCCCATCCTGTCTCTTTCCTGTGTCCCCCCCTCCTGTCTTTCTCCTGTCCCCTCCTCCTGTCTCTCCTGTCCCCCCTCCTGTGTCCCCCTCCTGTGTCCCCCCTCCTGTCTCTCTCCTGTGCCCACCCTCCTGTCTCTCTCCTGTCCCCCCCTCCTGTCTCTCTCCTGTGTCCCCCCTCCTGTCTCTCTCCTGTGCCCCCCTCCTGTCTCTCGTGTCCCCCCCTGTCTCTCTCCTGTGTCCCCCCTCCTGTCTCTCTCCTGTGTCCCCCCTCCTGTCTCTCCTGCGTCCCCCCTCATGTCTCTCTCCTGTGTCCCCTCCTCCTGTCTCTCCTGTGTCCCCCCTCCTGTCTCTCTCCTGTGTCCCCCCTTCTGTCTCTCCTGTGTCCCCCCTCCTGTCTCTCCTGTGTCCCCCCTCCTGTTGCTCTCCTGTGTCTCCCCCTCCTGTCTCTCTCCTGTCTCCCCCTCCTGTCTCTCTTGTGTCCCCCCTCCTGTCTCTCTCCTGTATCCCCCCTCCTATCTTTCTCCTGTGTCCCCTCCTCCTGTCTCTCCTGTGTCCCCGCTCCTGTCTCTCCTGTCCCCCCTCCTGTCTCTCCTGTGTCCCCCCTCCTGTCTCTCTCCTGTGTCCCAACCCCTGTCTCTCCTGTGTCCCCCCTCCTGTCTCTCCTGTGTCCTCCCCTCCTGTCTCTCTCCTGTGTCCCCCCTCCTGTCTCTCTCCTGTCCACCCCTCCTG